>NC_056523.1:325716310-325746342 GCF_019175285.1 Sceloporus undulatus
AGTATATATGTATGTAGCCCTTATTTTGGCTATATGAGAGAAAAAGAAGTTGAATGATATGCCATCTTTGACAATGACTATTAAGCAGTGTGTCCTGGTCATTCAGAAGACACTACCTTGGGTTGCAGAATGATACCAGATGACAAAAATATTATGAATAAAAATAACAACCAAAATCCAACATCACCAATTTAGTTACAAATGTGAAATGAAGTATTGTCCCTTGGCCTGATCTCCTCTATCTACCATAACAACTAGTAGCCACACCAAATGATGGAGGTCAGCCATGCTGGCAATCAAGGTACAGCAAGATGTTTCCAGATCCTCCTCCTACCAGCCATCAATGGTGGAAAGATGCTCCAAGAAGGGTTCTTGTTCCAGCCTCACTTGCTGGTAGGAGAAACCTGGAAATATCATACTGCTTTACCTCAGTCTCCAGCAAAACTCTCAGTAGCTCCCTGCAGTTTAAGATAGGGATAGAAAGAATATTCAAAAATAGTCTAAAACATGTGTGTGTGTGTGTGTGTGTGTGTGTGTGTTTGTGTGTTGAGAAGCCCTGGTGAGAAGAATTCTGGACAGGTAAGAATCTTTACAGTTTGGGAATTATTCTGCACAAAATTTGTGCACTTTTTTTTGCACAGAAAACAGCATTGTCCATGCAGAAAGCAGCACTTTTTGTGTAGCAATTGATATTTTTCAATTCAAATATTATTTTCTACATAAAAGATGCTATTTCCTGTGTAGATTTTCTTTTTCTGTGCAGAATGGCCATGTACAAATTTTGCACAAAGGCGTCCTGAATTACAAATAGCATTTGAAAGCTGTGTGCATTTTTGAAGACTTTCTCACAGCAGGAAGAAAATTTCAGGTACAATTTAGGGAGCATTTATGATTTTGGCCATTGTACCAAAACCATGAATACATTGTATGATTGAATACAGAGAGGTAAAGGATCTGTAATTTTAGAATACAAATCATTAAGTGCAATACATTATGCCAAACAATTTAGATTTAAATAATATTATTTCATCTTCTTTTAAAGCAATTTAAAGAAATACATAGTGAGGTGTTCAGCACTATTTTACTTTCATTATGTTTTTCAGAAGCACAACAACATTCAGCTTTTGGTTGCTAACCACCTGCCCAATACACATGCAGTCTTATATGGATCAGTGTAGAGTAGTAGAGCTGCATGTGAGCCTATGCTAGTTTGGAACATATAACAACCCTTGCTTAATAAACAGTTTCTGAGGAGTAACCCACCCAAAGCCATTCCCTGTTTTGTAGAAGGTGTACAGGATCATAAAAGCATCTGGCTATTTCCCCATAGCAAGACGCAAAATGCCTACAGCAGTGCTGAGTCCTCCTAAGGACCCTAGTGATTCTCAGTGCTGATGTTATCAACTCACATCTTGCTAAGGAGATATCCTCCAGAGGACAGGACTCGAACCAATGGATGCAAACTGCAGGAAAAGAGATTCCAACTCAACATTAGGAGGAACCTCCTGACAGTAAGGGCCATTCGACAGTGGAACAGACTCCCTTGGAGAGTGGTGGAGTCTACTTCCTTGGAGGTCTTTAAGCAGAGGCTGGATGGCCATTTGTCAGGTATGCTTTAATTGAGAGTTCCTGCATGGCAGGGGTTGGACTGGAGGGCCCTTGTGGTCTCTTCTAACTCTATGATTCTATGATCCTGTCCACTTCCCATGAAGCAGGGAATAGCTATGGGGTGGGTGTGTTCTTCAGAAACTATTCATTAAGTTGGAGTCAGAAAAAAAAACACAACATTTTTGTAAGGTACATATATGCATGTGACTGTCCCCTAACATGATACCAGCCACATAAATTTGTGATTGTTTTAATATGCATGTTCCTAATGCTTTTTCCTCCCTGAGCTGGCAACTCATTTTCTGCACAGAGATACTGTCCTTTGTTCAGAAAATGTTGTTTTCTGTTGAAGAAACCACATGTATTGTTTTTCATACAGAAGAAGTGTCAAACTGCAAATAGCCATTGAAGACTCTGCCATTTCCAACTGATTTCTTGCAGTAATGAGGAAAAAATAGTTAAACTATTTGTTCGTGCCTTCAGGAATGAAATTTGCAAAGACTTTCATCTCTACTGAGCAAGAAGGTCAGGGTTTCTCCCCATGCTGGCTCTGATGGTGGCTTTTAATGGAGGCCAATATGGACCACCAAAGCAACTGCCAAGAAACATCAGTTTCCAGTCCAAACTAAACCTGGCACACTAAATTATTGCCTTCAGCCTTTTCATTATAAGAAAAGGATGAGAAATGTTTTGCAAAGAAGTTTGTCAGTTTGCAGTTTGATGAAGCATAACTTCAAACACAAAGAATGTCTTTTTCCTCTTCTTTTTCTTGGCAAGATATTATTCTGTGTCTGACAAGAGACCTTGTGTTACACGGTTCTCTGGTCTGATTCTTGCTTGCTGAGATACCATTCCCCCTCCCCTGTTATTTATTGTGGGTGAGGGTAAAAAGGTTGATCTGGGTCTCTTTTGATGACTTGAGTGCACCGAAATTTGGTTCCCAAATTTCCAGCTGTTTGAAAGATCCGCCAGACAACACCAATCCCTAAAGGTACTTCCTTTTATGAGCGTGAAGGATTCATTTTCTGTGCAAAATATTTCATAGAGTTCCAGTCACAGTTGGCTGGATCTCATTCTGAGAAGCATCTGCCTAAGCCACTGGCTGAAACTTTCTAAAACATGTTGCATTATACATCACTATTGACTTTTAACTGCATTGCCAAAGCTCAGAGATCTGAGAAAGGTGTACATTTTGTCCTCTAGCCTGGATGTTTCAACAGGATTGCATGGCCTTCGTACCATGTTCTACATAACAAAACACAAATTATTAAAGAAATTTGCAAAGAACAGCTCTGGTTTGTTATGGTTTCACCAAACAAAGAGTAATTCAAATCCCATGTTGAGATACCTGATCAATTTGGGATTATGACAATAGAAAGAAGAAAAACTCCATGTGCTTCTAGATACTCTATTCTTTTTAAAAAGTCTTGCACGCTTTGGCATTCTTCGGGGCATTCAGCAAAAATCACTGGAATTGTTGGCAACACTCTCCAAAAACCCGGAGCATTCAACATTAAATATATTAGACCATCTAGTAGAATGTGGAGCTGGTCTCCTTTCTATTATATGCTTATATGTGTGTGCTTTTCAGTACTTTTTCTACAGTTTGGGATGAAAAATGGGATGCAAAAATCTCTCAGTTTTGATTATCTTCCATTCTTTACAATCCCACCTCTATATTTCCCTGTCCTTGTTTCTTTGTGTAACAATGGCCTGAGTCTTATCTAAAGGGGACCTATTGAGTCAATGGAAATTATTTAATTTTTTTGTGGGTTTTTCGGGTTATGTGGCCATGTTCTAGAAGAGTTTATTCCTGATGTTTTGCCAGCATCTGTGGCTGGCTTCTTCAGATAATTTATCTGTTGACTTACCATTTAACAATGAATTCAATGGGTCTACTGTAGCTGAGTAGAATTGAGGGAAGTGTATTCTCTTTTTCTCTGAGAAATATTGGCCTCAGTCCTATTCTTAGTACAGAGTAGGGTAGAGCCACTGAAACAACTGTGTGGAGTTGCTATTCAAAAAGTGATTGAATAGGTCTACTCTGGTTTCAATTAACCTATAGGAATGGAGCTGTTTTTCGTGTTTCTTTTTACTATTTCCTCTTCTAATTTATACATTCCCTTTATTGACTAAGGAACATCTTTGTCCATTTACCCCCTGGTAGGCATAGGACGTTATCATACAAGGGAAATTGGAAGTATAATCCAATGGCAATCCGAATGCAATCATGAGGTTTAACGTTATTGCGTGATAGACTACCACACGCAATTTCGGGAAATGGGAAGTCAGTCCGAACGCAATCATGGGGTTTCATGTTATTGCATGAGAGGTGCTCACATGCAATTTCTGGCAATGGCAAGCTATTTTCAGGCAATGGAAAGTCAGTTTGAACACAATTCATGTGAATGTGTTCTGGCCCCACTCCCTTTTCATTCAAAATTAAGAGAAATTCCTCCCGTGTGATAAACTCCATAGTTTCACCAGGAACATTTTGAAATGTGCACTTTCTTTTGTGCACACTTTGTTTCTGCAAAGCTTCCCAGCATCTTTGAAAATATGCAAAAATCATCTGGAGGTAAAGTGCATTTCTTCTTATAAAAAGTCTTGAGTCGAGAGTGTTGAAGCCAGTGAAATTCTTTTCCACCCCTACATGGAAGTGATGAAAGCATGACCTTGGATGAGGATTCAGATCATTTCACAGATTGTCAATTCAAAGGACTAATGGAGTTATCAATAGCTTTTGCTTAAGACTATCTCTGAGTGGAAATGGGAAGGTGCACCCTTTGCATGGATTTTGTGGGAAATTAAAATAGCTTTGGTAAAATGATGAATTCATTTATTTGTTTTGCATTCCATTGTCTTTCTTGTGAGAAGAAAATAGCTAAGAGTCTATATGAATTATCTTTGGTTTAACTCATACTGTGAGCCTCCTTCGGTCCCATATTGTGAGCTAAGTGGTATATAAATTAAATGCAGAAAAGAAGGCACAATTAAAATTACAATTACAAAATCATAGCAAATAAGATAAAATAAAAAGCAATACAGAAAGCAAGATCACAACAAATAAAACATTTTTGTGCCTCCAGACTTTCACAAACAGTTGAGGTTGAGCTCTTAATGCTGTGTGGTGCTTGATTTTGAAGTTTTAAGAGTATGTATACTGTTTTATTTTTATCATTTCAACATGTTTTAGTTTTTTAACTCTTTTAATATGTACCGCTTTAAGTGCTTTTATCTTTTGATCACATTTTATTCTATTAACGAGTGATGTTTTAATATTGCACTAGTTTAATGCTACTATAATATGTGTTACTTTAACTGAACAGTTTTAATTTGTAAAATTGTGTCACAATTTTAGGGAAAAAGTGGGATAACATCAACAACAACAACAACACATGACGTAACTTTTTACAGGTTTGAAAGCACTGAAAAATAAACTGCATGTATTCTACATTTACTCCCAACTAGAACAGAACCATAGAATCAGTAAGATCGTTCTATATATTTTATGACATGCCATTCTGCAATTGATTCAACAGCTCTATTTTAGTTAGGATTCAGGTGTGGGTTTTATTGCTGTTGCTGATGCTGCTGTTTTTGTTGTGGGCTGACACCTGAATGACATAGCATGGGTGACAAACAAATCTCTAATGGAAAGGTGTTCTAGAACAAAGGTGTTACCATTGAAAAGGCCCTGCTGCATTTGCATTTTTGTCAAAGGTTTTTCTGATAAAATGTGTGGTCATGGGGATAACTAATTATCATCCCAAACAATGCTACTGAGAACTTCTATTTTATTGTCACAAAACATTGTTCCCAGTGCCATTTGAAATAAATGTCTAAGGCTGCTGCCACACTGCAGCATTAATGAAGTTGGACACTGCTTTAACTGTTATGGATCCATTGTATGGAAACCTGGAATTTGTAGTTTGTTGTGTCACCAGTGGTTTCTAACAGAGAAGTTCAAATATCGCACAAAACTACAAATCCCAAATCCCAGAATTTTATAGCATTGAGCCATGGCAATTAAAACAGTGCCAAACTGCATTAATTCTGCAGTGTAGATGCAGCCTGTGTAGCTGATGTGCAGTTTTCTAGCTCTTTTGGCCCTGCTATTCCCAGCATTGATTACCATGGGTTATGCTGCTCGGGATGCTGGAAGTTGGTGGCCTATGATTTCAGGGTGGGGGGCACACTTTGCTCACTCCAATGGGAAAGCAGAAGATCTGTAAAGTAAGTAGTGATTTTGCTGCAAGGAGGAAACAGCAGATTTACAAAGGAAGTAATGACAATAGACACCAAAACTATTTTTTTAAAAGTGTAATTTTAGCCCCTTTCTGGATTTGATAGGGACAATTTTGGGATCAGTTGAAGAAAAACACAAGAAACAAATCACATTGGTGGATGCACACATCCAGAAACAATAAATAGTGAACAGCTCTGAGCAGATAACTCTATTTGGAACAGTTATGCACAAAAGCTACTTCGCCTTTGATGCTGGGAACATTTTTATTTGATTTTACATTTTGCCCATTTGAACATGGTTAGCATCTCATTGTGCTGTTATGTTCACAGCAGCTTCTGCGGCGAAGATTCCCATAACAAGCTTTTAAAGCAACAACAGTAGTACAGTACACCTCTCAGCAATGTGAGAGAATTCCCCCTTTGCATAGACGCTGCAAGATATACTGTCTCCTGTTGTGTGGTGATGCTTGCTGCAGAAACTAATGGGACATACATGCTGATACCAGAGTTTCAAACCGAGATCAAAATACCATGTGGGGCCTAATGTGAGGGCTGCCCACGCAGAGAGCAGCTTCCAGCCATGATAGACGCAACATTGCTCAGCTAGTGGGAGGCTCCATTCTAACAGTGGATCTATTTTACTGGTGATATCTGCTTCCTTGGGGAGAAGGCTAAGATTTGGAAGGCAACATTGCATCTACTCAGAATTGATCATAATGGCGAATGTCTGAGGAGTGCTAAGGGTTCCAGCTAGTCTTGTCCTTTGAATTACCAAGTGATTTGAGGTTGAATTCAATCCTGCCATATTCTCTTAAGACATAGTGGACAAATGTGCAGAGGGCAGGAGGAGCCAGTTTTTCTCCAGACAATACTCACCTGCCAAGGAATCCAAATACCTCCATTTTCCTCTGCATTCCTTCTCAAAATGGTGAGAGAAGGGATACCTCTTGTCACCATTTTGAGAGGGTCTGGAGAGGAAATTTTTCCCCAATTGCTTTTTTTTTTAATATTCAAATAATATGGAAAGAAAAATTTGAAAGTTCAAGCAAGAGAGTAAGCAAAGCAGACAGACTCTGAGATGAACCTATAATTCTGCTTTGGTCAGGCCTGGAATACTTTGTCCAGTTCTGGACACCACAATTCAAAAGGTTGTTGAGAAGATGGAGCGTGTTCAGAGAAGGAGCAGCTTAAGGAGCTGGGTATTTTTAGCCTGGAGAAAAGAAGGTTAAGAGGTGATATGATAGCCCTGTTTAAATATTTGAAGGGAAGTAATATTGAGGATAGAGGAAGTTTGTTTTCTGCAGCTCCAGAGAGTAGAACCCAGAGAAATGGATTCAAACTACAGTAAAAGAGACACCACCCAAGTATGTCCTGATAGTAAGAGCTATTCAATTGTGGAATATTCTGTGTCCAGGTGTGGTGGAGTCTCCTTCTTTGGAGGTTTTTAAACAAAAGCTGGATAGTCATCTGTTGAGAGCACTTTGAACGTGTCTTCATGCATGGCATGAACTCCATGATTCTATCATTTTATGATTCTAACTACAGGTTGAGCCTACCTTATCCAAAATGCTTGGGACAATAAAAGTTTTGGAGTTTGGAATTTTTTATTCTTATTTTCAAATACCTGTATTTGCATATATATACATGATGCAATATCTTGGAGATGGAATCCAAGTCTAAAGATGAAATTTAGTATTTATATACACTTTATAATTTTATGCAATATTTTTAATAATTCATAGAATCATAGAATCGTAGAGTTGGAAGAGACCACTAGGGCCATCCAGTCCAAACCCCTGCCATGCAGGAAATCCAAATCAAAGCATCCCTGACAGATGGCCATCCAGCCTCTGTTTAAAGACCTCCAAGGAAGGAGACTCCATCACCCTCCGAGGGAGTGCATTCCATTGTCGAACAGCCCTAACTGTCAGGAAGTTCCTCCTAATGTTGAGGTGGAATCTCTTTTCCTGTAGCTTGCATCCATTGTTCCGGGTCCTGTTCTCTGGAGCAGCAGAAAACAAGCTTGCTCTCTCTTCAATATGACATCCTTTCAAATATTTAAACAGGGCTATCATATCACCTCTTAACCTTCTTTTCTCCAGGCTAAACATCCCCAGCTCCCTAAGTCGTTCCTCATAGGGCATGGTTTCCAGACCCTTCACCATTTTTGTCGCCCTCCTTTGGACACACTCCAGTTTCTCAATGTCCTTTTTGAATTGTGGCACCCAGAACTGGACACAATATTCTAGGTGGGGCCTGACCAAAGCAGAATACAGTGGCACTATTACTTCTCTTGATCTAGACACTATACTTCTATTGATGCAGCCTAAAACAGCATTGGCCTTTTTAGCTGCCGCATCACACTGTTGACTCATGTTCAACTTGTGGTCTACTTGGACTCCTAGATCCCTTTCACACGTAGTTTCATTCAGCCAGGTGTCCCCCATCCTTTATCTGTGCATTTTATTTTTCCTCCCTAAGTGCAATACCTTACATTTCTCCGTGTTGAATTTCATTTTGTTAGCTGTGGCCCAGCTTTCTAGTCTATTCAGGTCATTTTGAATCTTGATCCTGTCCTCTGGGGTATTAGCTATTCCCCCTAATTTGGTATCATCTGCAAATTTGATAAGTATGCTCCCAATTCTGTCATCCAGGTCATTGATAAAGATGTTGAATAGCACTGGGCCCAGGACAGAGCCCTGTGGGACCCCACTGGTCACTTCTCTCCAGGATGAAAAGGAGCCATTGTTGAGCACCCTTTGGGTTCGGCCGGTCAACCAATTACAGATCCATTTAACAGTTCCTTTGTCTAGCCCACATTTTACAAGCTTGTTTGCAAGTATGTCATGGGAAACCTTGTCAAAGGCCTTACTGAAATCAAGATATACTATATCCACAGCATTCCCTTCATCTACCAAGCTGGTAATTTTATCAAAGAAAGAGATTAGATTTGTCTGGCATGACTTGTTTCTCTGAAATCCATGTTGACTTTTTGTGATTATGGAATTGCCTTCTAGATGTTCACAGACTCTCTGTTTAATGATCTGCTCTAGAATCTTTCCTGGGATTGATGTCAGACTAACTGGACAATAATTGTTGGGATTCTTCTTTCTTCCCCTTTTTGAAGATGGGGACAACGTTTGCCCTCCTCCAGTCTGCTGGGACTTCTCCTGTTCTCCAGGAGTTTTCATAGATTATTGCCAATGGCTCCGATATTACTTTTGTCAGTTCTTTTAATACTCTTGGATGGAGTTCATCTGGTCCCGGAGACTTAAATTCATTTAGATTAATAAGGTGTTCCTCTACTATCTCTTTACTTATTCTGTGCTGAAATTCCCCTATTCTGTCCTCTGCTCCATTATCCTCAGGTTGAGCACCCTTTGCCTTTTCTGAGAAGACTGAGGCAAAGAAGGTGTTGAGTAATTCTGCCTTTTCTCTGTCTTCTGTTAGCATTTTGCCATCTTCTCCACGCAGTGGCCCTACCGTTTCCTTCTTCTTCCTTTTGCTGCGGACATATCCAAAAAAGCCCTTTTTATTGTTCTTAACCTCTCTAGCAAGCCTGAGTTCATTCTGCGCTTTAGCTTTTCTGACTTTACCCCTGCACATGCCTGCTATTTCTTTGAATTCCTTTTTTGTGATTTCCCCCTTTTTCCATTTCTTATACATGTTCCGTTTCAAACTTAGCTCGGTTGAAAGTTCCTTAGTCATCCATCCTGGTTTCTTGAGACACCTCCCGTTTTTCTTTCTCACTGGAACTGTTTGAAATTGTGCCTTCAGTATCTCCCTTTTGAGAAAGTCCCATCCGTCCTGAACTCCTTTATCTTTTAGTATTTCTGACCATGGAATCGCCTTCAATACTTCTCTAAGTTTACTGAAATCCGCTCTCCTAAAGTCTAGGATGCGTATTTGGCTATGCCTGGCTTCTCCTTTCCACTGTATTACAAACTCCAGGAGAACATGATCACTTCCACCTAATGATCCCACCACTTGCACCCCATTAACCAAGTCATCCTTGTTGGTTAGGATCAGATCTAAAATAGCTGACCCCCTTGTTGCCTCTTCCACCTTTTGGACCATGAAATTGTCTTCCAGGCAAGTGAGGAATTTGCTAGGCCTTGAGGATTTTGCTGAGTTTGACTTCCAGCAAATATCAGGATAATTGAAGTCGCCCATCACTACTACATCTCTCTTTTCTGACTGTGTGGCCATCTGTTCTAGAAAGATATCATCCAATTCCTCAGTCTGACTTGGGGGTCTGTAGTAGACTCCCACCCTAACATCCTTGTTGTTTCCCTCCCCTTTAATTTTTACCCAGATGCTCTCCACCTGGCTTTTTGTGAATGAAATAAGGTTTGTGTACATGGAACCTTCAGAACACAAAGGTAACACTATCTCAGCCAGTTATGGGAAAGGTTTTGGGTTTTGGAGTATTTCAGATTTCAGAATTCTGGTTAAGGAGGACTCAACCTGTACTGGGGACAAGTTTGCACTGGATGCAAAAGACACCATAGAATTAGAGTTGGAAGTTATACCTAAGATCATCTAGGAGAAGGTCTAGTCATCTAATTCAAGCCATTTTGCTACCCTGCTCTTGCTTACTACCACTACTACATTTCTTTCAGAGCTGCAAGCATGCTATTCTCTCTTTAAAGGTGGTGGCAATGAATCTTAACTCATGTGAACTGAGATGACATCTCACATAATTTTGGCAGGGGAAAAAAAAGCAGTGGTGGCTGATGGTTTCCATCTTAGTGGGCTAGTAATATGCTCTGAAATTTAGAAGAGCCCTTTGAGGTGTGGAATTTTATCTCACATATATTTTCAGCACCTCGGATAGATCTTTCAAAGCTTAAAATCAAATATTGGGTAGATGAAATATGTAGTCATTAAATACATTACTCCATTTCATGTCTAATTTTGTAGAAATCCTTCCTCCTCTAAATGCATTTGTTCTTAATATTTCCATTTCCTCATGAACTGTGCTTTGCCTTCAACCACAATATCAATCCTTCTCTTTTACACCAAGGGTCTCATTCTCACTTCACAATTACAGAAGTTTGGTACCACTTTAAATGCCATGGCTGTACCTTATATGCCACTTTGGATTCCATTTTGGGAGAAAGGCAGGATATAACAGCCACAAATAAATAATAAATTGAATTGAATTAAAAGAGCTGACAAATGTAACTTCAGATGTAACTTGAGAACTCCTGGAAAACAGATGTCCCAGCAGACTGGAGGAGGGCAAATGTTGTTCCCATCTTCAAAAAGGGAAAAAAGAAGATCACCCAGTTGGTCTGACATCTATACCAGAAAAGATTCTAGAGCAGATCATTAACATCTAGGACATCTAGAAGGCAATTCCATAATCACAAAAAGTCAACATGGGTTTCAGAGAAACAAGTCATGCCAAACAAATCTAATCTCTCTCTCTCTCTCTCTCTCTCTTGATAAAATTACCATCTTGGTAGATGAAGGGAATGCTGTGGATATAGTATATCTTGATTTCAGTTAGGCCTTTGACAAGGTTCCTCATGACATTCTTGCAAACAAGATTGTAAAATGTGGGCTAGACAAGGCAATTGTTACATAGATTTGTAATTAGTTGACTGGCCGAACCCAAAGGGTGCTCAACAATGGCTCCTCTTCATCTTGGAGAGAAGTGAACAATGTGGTGCCACAAGATACTGTCCTGGGCCCAGTGCTATCAATGACTTAGATGAAAGTGCAGAGGGCATGCGTAGCTAATTTGCAGATGACACCAAATTAAGAGGAATAGCTAAAACCCCAGAGGACAGGATCAAAATTCAAAATGACCTTAATAGACTAGAAAACTGGGTCAAAGCTAACAAAATGAATTTCAACACAGAGAAATATAAGGTACTGCATTTAGGGCAAAAAAAAGTGAAATGCATAGATATAGGACGGGCAACACCTGGCTTAAAGAGACTACATGTGAAACGGATCTGGGAGCCCACAAGTTAAACGTGAGTTAACAAGTGTGATGCTGCAGCTAAAAAGGCCAATGTGATTCTAGGCTGCATCAATAGAAGTATAGTGTCTAGATCAAGGAAAGTAATAGTGCCCCACATCATGGATTAGCCCACTGCTCTGTCCTTGTTATATTTTTATTGTGTTTTTTAAATTGTGTTTTTAATAGATATTTTAATTGTACATGTTTAATCCTGTTTTAAGGGGGGAATTTGGGACATAATTTTGTAAATGTGGATTTTAATACGTAGTGAACTGCTTTGATTGTCTTGTAACAGAAAACCGGGATATAAATAAAAGTTTTATTTTATTTTATTATTATTATTTGTCACTCTATTCTGCTCTGGTTAGGCCTCACCTGGAATACTGTGTCCAGTTCTGGGCATCACAATTCAAAAAGGATGTTGACAAATTGGAGCATGTCCAGAGAAGGGCAACTAAAATGGTGAAGGATCTGGAAAGTATGCCCTATGAAGAGAGACTTAGAGAGCTGGATATGTTTAGCTTGGAGAAAAGACAGCTAAGGGGTTGTATAATAGCCCTCTTTAAGTATTTGAAGGGGTGTCGCATTGATGATGGAGCAAGCTTGTTTTCTGCTGCTCCAGAGACTAGCACACAGAGCCATGGATGCAAGCTCCAGGAACAGATATTCCACCTCCACATCAGGAGGAACTTCCTAACAGTAAGAGCCGTTTGACAGTGGAACACACTGCCTTGGAGTGTAGTGGAGTCTCCTTCCTTAGCGGTCTTTAAACAGAGGCTGGATGGCCATCTGTCAGGGATGATTTGATTGTGTTTTCCTGCATGGCAGGGGGTTAGACTGGTTGGCCCTTGTGGTCTCTTCCAATTCTACAAATCTATGATTCTATGAATTCTGGGATATATAGTTTCATGAGGCATTTGGAATTCTGTGCCAGAGTACTCTAGTGCAACACCAAAGTACAATTCACAGGAGCAGGTTACTTCCCTTTGGTTGAAGCCATAAAAGGTGTTCAGTGGAGAAAATGGGATGATTTATAGATTTTCAAATCTTTACTCTCCCTAAAGGCAGAACAGATAGTTGAAGTTTTATTTCTTTGATGGACAGTGGGAGAAAAAAAAAAGGAATGCTGCATCAATGAAGCAAGTAAATGTGTAATAAAGACAATGAAGACGGTGCTGTGTATAAATTACATTGAGATACGGACCAATAATTTACATGGGCTGTTAATAAGCACAAGTGTAGTGCAGGCTGTCTGAGTTGCTTCCCCTCCCCCTTTTAGAGTCTTTTTTTTTTTTTGAGAAATTGATGCAAAACAGAATCATAGAATTACAGAGTCAGAAGGGACCACAGGGGCCAATGAGTCCAACTCTCTGCTAAGCAGGAACACCAATGAAAGCACCATCAACAGGTGGACATCCAGCCTTCGTTTAAAGACTTAAGGGCTGTACAGACTGGCACTTTATCTTGGCCTGTACACATGGTGAGGGTGGAGCATCTGCATGCTCTGAGCCCTCACTGTGCCACCCGGGGGCCATCTTGATGTGCTTCTATCCATATGGTGCATACCATGACGATGTCCCTCTGATGCAGTGCTCAAACGGCACAGCGTGGAAGGGGCATCATCATGGCATGCCAGAGCATTTATGGCACCCCTTGTGGGATGCAAAAAGCAGCCCATTTTGGGGGCTTCTTTTTGTGTCCTGTGAAAGTATTGATCCTAAAGGCCCACACCTAAGAAGTCTTACTTTAAAGGGCTTTCCAAGCTCTGCAAATGTTTGAATCAATTCTTCGTAAGGTGGGGTTACTTGCATTGGTTGCTGCAGATTGTAGGGAAGTGGGACTACACAGTCATCTAAGAAATCATTGCCTTCACCTTCTGTTTCTTACTCTGAATGATTCTCTGCCATTGTCACCGCTACTACTACTACCTGGCCAGGAGCTGTTTGGCACGTTTAGTGTGGCTTTTTAGAAAAAGCCTGTCTAATGTGGGAGACCCTACCAGTGGCAGTGCTACAACAGAATAGCCTCTTGCCTCAAAGAAGCAATCAGTCCCACCAAAACAGATACAGATAAACATAGATATAACTTGAAGAATCTTTATGGCATATTAGCTAATGGAGGCTCGAGGCTCACGTGTTTTCTTTGCTACACTTACTTACAGCTTAACTCAATCTCCATTAGCACCCTTCTGATTTTTATTCCACCTGCTAATCATATTTGCAAGTTATCATCTCTCTTTCTTTTTTAAAAAAAATGCTCCTAACTGATAAAGATGTTATTTAATTTAATACAAAATTTTAGCCACTAAAAAAAAAGAAAGGAAGAAAGGAAGAAATTAAAGTTTTGGCAGGCCACAATACAATAGCCCACCACAAAGGAAATTAGATTTGATAGGGGAATAACACAGTTTCCTGGATTTGTTTCACTTTTAATAAAAGCTTTAAGCACATTGTGTTGAAACCCAAGTTCCCCACCAATGTTTAATTTCCATACACAGAGAAAACAGCAGGGGGTTGGGACAAAGAGAGAAGAAAAATCGACTCTGATGCTGCAGTTTTGGATATCAGGTGGAGGCGAAAATAACATTGCAAATCCCGGTGATCTATTTGCTTGCTTGTATGCTTAATCCTTACTCCATCCTCCCCACTGCCCCCATCATAATGTCTCCATCCTATTTATTTACAATCTATATGCACATTTGTCTTTCATCCACATGGTTCCTGACTCTTCATTGCCTAAACCTCAGATTTCCTCATTGTTAACAGAATTGATACATGCGATATTTTACTGGAGCATGAAAAAGTTAGGCCAATATTCTATACCATCAATTTAATAAAGTATACTTAACTAAGAAATTTCTCCTGGCGTGACCCCACCCAAAACCTGACATAAACATCGTTCACCCATGCTTTGATTCTTGACAGAAAGGACCTCCTTTTCACCTTGCAACTGATGCCCAGAATAGCAAGCTGAGGGGAAGTTAGAATTCTGACAAGAGTTTTCCAGTTATGACTAAGTGTGCATTAACACTGTAGAAATAATGCAGTTTGACACCACTTTAAGTGTTTCAGCTAAATTTTTGGAATTCTGAGATCTGTAGTTTCACAAGGTCTTTAGCCTTCACTTTTCAAGGAAAGGAACATGTACACTGTAGTCATCACACAGTTTGACACCATGTTTAAGTGCTCCTTAGCTTCATCTTATGGAATCTTGGGATTTGTCACTTTACACGGCCCTTAAGCCTTCTCTGCCAAAGAGTTCTGGTGCCTCACAAAGCTACAAATCCAAGGATTCTGTAAGATGGAGCCATGTTAAAGTGATGTCAACCTGCATTATTTCTACAGTGTAGATGCATCCTTAGTGGTGATCGCAAAAATGAAACAGTTGCCTAGATTTATTAGATTTGCTTATCTGTAACACGTCTGTATTCATGTTCACTACATATTCACAATTGTGTCACTATTGCCATGATCATACCACCACCACCATCCCACAACTTATTTTACCAGGTTTCAGCTGCATGTGGTGAAGAATACCATTCTGCTAGCAATGGAAGCATGGATGAATTATGGTTGTGTCACGGTTGGATGAGGGTTGATCAAGAAGAGATTATTTAGTTAAATATGCTTAGCTAACTATATAACTATGTACATAGTTAACTGAAACATGCTCAACTAAGAGACTGAGCAAATGGTCCAGGATAGCATGGAATAAAACTATGCTATTCTGGCCTGGGTACTTACCTGGGTCATTCCCTGGGCCTGCATGAGGACGAGTGGGTGTTTATACACCCAGCACATGCTCCTTACCTTGCTGTCCCAACATTTCTACTGAGAAGTCCCTCTGTCAGGACCATGTTCCACATTGGCCTGTGAAAATGACATGGATGTGGCTGCTAGGAGGAACTGGAGCTGAGGTTACAACAGTTCAAGTGGCAGGTGCATGAATCAGCACTTGGTGAGCTGTGCATCATGGGAAGTCTGATGCAACATGCAAAGAAGGTGAAGTCAGCCAGCAGTGCATCATGGGCAATGTTATGATGCAACAGGTACTGGGCATGAAACCAGCTAGGTTTAATTGGTGATGTGGCTGTCACATGGCTTCACAGAAGACCACTGATATAAGGGAGACAGTGACTATCTTCATCATTGGGTTGTTGTGGTCCGTTGTTGGCGAAGCACATTGTTTGTTTGTAGACAGTATTCAAGACGACTGTCTGATACTCTCTATAGTCTTTGACCTTAAAGAGGCGGGATATAGATAAATAATAATAATAATAATAATAATGATAATGATAATGATACTAATACTTATTATTTATGCAACAAAGATTAAAGCCCTCATGTCAGATGAACCCTGTTGTCCGAGGTTCTGCCTCTCAGGATAGTGTGGGAGGAAATTTTTCCTTGCAGCTTGAAGCCTTTGCAGACTTCTCACAGAGAACTTCTCCTGGGCATCCTGCCTACGTGGATCACCTCTGTATGTGGTCGTAGTGGACACAGCTCATCTCTCTATATCCCTGCATCCAATGTGGAAATGGGGCTTCTCAGTAGGAGTGATGGTGTGGCAAGGTATGGAGTGCAGCGGGGCATTTAAACAGTTTGGGTTAAAGAAGGATTGGATGTGCTGTTGCACCTATTCACATTTCTACCAAAGGGTGGACAAGTATAATAACCTATTTAGGGTATCACAAGTCTTGTTAATTTCAAGAAATCCTCTGTATTTACCTTCACTCGCCACAATTCTATAATTGCCATAACTTACAACCTTATCACACGGGAGGAAAAGTGCCCAAATCCCATGGATAAAGTGGCTTTATATCCCAGCAATAACCTGCAAAAGTGGGATTGTTTTCAGCCACATCGAGTGAATGGAGCATTAACCTGACATTAACCTGTGCAGACAGTGGGCAAAATTGGCCACTTTTTACTTTCAGGATTTTCTTGAAAGTAAAAAGTGGCCGATTTTGCCCACTTTCTGCATGGGTTAATGTCACATTAATGCTCAATGTGCGAGATGTTGTCTGAAAACAACCCCGCTTTTGCAGGATTTTCCCCAATTTAAACCCTGTTTTTGCACAAGATTTGACCGCTTCCCACCCATGTGATAAATTTCTATAACTATTCAGCAATTTGGTCAAGCATTTATTAGATATAGTGTCTAAGCATCTGAAGAAACAGGGCAGGCAAAGTTACCCAGGGAATGGAAGCATAGCAAATGTAAGGAATCAGGTGTTAATGGATTTCAGTGACTCGTGGACTCTTCTCCATAGCTCTATCCTGGTAATGCATACATGCACACATGTAAGGGCATGCACATTTGGTTGTACATGGGGTTTTACATTTGGCTGGCTGTTCTGTTGTGTAATATTATTATTATTCAACATTAGGGTTCAATAGCCCAACTAGAATGTAGAGTTTTATTATGTAACTCCACTTTAGGATCTCTTAGCCCCTGTATTTATCTCTCCTTTTTGCTCATTGTTTGAACTACAGATAAGGATGTGAAGACACTTCCTTGTCTTCTTCTTTCTTCCTCCTCCTTTTTCTTCTTCCTTATCTTCTTCTCTTTGCCTCCTCTTTTCTTTAGGGAGCGGACTTGTTTTCTGCTGCTGCAGAGAACAGGACCCAGAACAATGGATGCAAGCTATAGGAAAAGAGATTCCACCTCAACGCCTCTCCCTACATAATATGCCCCGCACTCTCAGAACAACTGGGAAGCTCCTACGTGAACATCCCAAAGTGAGATTAATAGCCACTCACCAAAGAGCGTTTACAGCTCTTATTCCAATGCTTTGGAATAATCTCCCGGAAGACATTTGACTCATTTCCACTCTAGATGCCTTTAAAAAGGCACTGAAAACCCATCTCTTCCAGAAAGCATACCCCCCTGACCCTCTATAAGAGAAATCACCCCAAATATATATCTACCTCAGGACGTCTTTAAATTGTATTTATAAATCGTGTGTTTTTTAGGTATATGTTATTTTATGAGCTGATTTTAAATTATTGTAATTATGATGTATCATTGACTTGATACTGGCTGTAATCCCGCCTCGATCCGTAGGGAGAGGCGGGAAAATATAAATTATTATTATTATTATTATTATTATTATTATTATTATTATTATTATTAACATTAGGAGGAAGTTCTTGACAGTAAGGGCTGTTTGACAGTGGAACAAACTCTCTAAGAGTGTAGTGGAGTTTCCTTCTTTTGAGATCTTTAAGCAGAGGCTGGATGGCCATCTGTCAGGGATGCTTTGATTTAGATTTCCTGCATGGCAAGGGGTTGACTGGATGGCTCTTGTGGTCTCTTCCAACTCTATGATTCTATGATTCTATGTATTTTCCAGGAACCCACAGCATTATTATAATCTACAGGATCTACCTAGGGCTGTAGACTTCCTTTTGTTCTTTAGTTGTATGGCTATTAATGTGCTTTTCAGTACATTTCCCCCCTTAATATATATTTTAACACATTTTCCTTTTTTGCCAATGTGTATTTGTGCTCGCTTTTCAAACATGCCCAATTTTAGTGGTGCAGGTTTTCTTATGCATAAGTAGAAGCAGAAGAAAAGAACAGAATGAGTTCTCACAATTTCCCCTAATGATAGAAAACAAATATCTCTGCATGGACTGAAAAAATGGATAAATTTGTTTTTTAAAGAGTTGCTCAATGTACAGTCACTTTCCATCCCTAACTACAGCCCCAGTAATGCTGTGCATATTTCCCAGAGATCTTTGTGTTACCTTTGATTTGTTTTCAAAAGAACACTGAAAAAAAATCAGAACATAGTGGTTTTTTTTTTTATAAAACTTTGAAAGGTGAAATTATATAGAGCAGAGCAAGGAAGGAGATGAAGTTGTTGTTGTAAGGTAAGCCTATTATGATCTTTGAACGCATTTGTATCTGGGGCAGTATTCTTCTCTATGGGGCAAAGTCCTTAATTTGCCCTTCTCCATAACTTCCTCAGCCCCTCCGTACCTGAGAAACTGATGGGAAATAACCTTTTAGTGGGACTAGTCAGAGTCTGGTTTTATCCACTAAGACAATTCTGCATTCTTACTACTTTCCAGGATCCTTTGCAAAATCTACAGCCACAATTAATGCAAAACAAAACACCACCAAACATGAGAAATATCTATTAATAACATATATGCCCATTTAGAAAGGCTTTCCCTATTCAGTACTTAGGAGCAAAGCAATCTCAGAAATTATTTAGATTGTCTTTTGCATTTCTAAACCAATTGAGATTACTGACTGTTAATTAGGTCCTTTTCTCTTCCGCTCCCCAGAAACCTAGCTGGGTAAAGTACTATATGGCTATATACATGAATGCATAACTGCTAAGGGCCTGTGTTAAATATTCATGGACTGTTATATGAGAAATCCTTTCCTTTCCAGATTTGGGTAAGTATCTCCATTAATAAAATCCATTTATGTAATAGCTGATCAAGTCTTTTTTTGTAGGTGACTTGAAGTTCAAACCAGAAAGGGGAGTGGGGGGAAGGTTATAGATTATGCATGGTGATGGTGGAAAGGGGACTGAAAGGGACTGTACGTAGCATAGGATCTCAATTATCTTCCAATTTTAGTTGAGCCATCTCTATCATCTATGCAAATAACCCTTTAAGTAGGAATATTGGGTTTTCTGAACAAAGTGAAATTAAGGAACATGGGATTTGCTTGTTGGATCTGATCAAACATCCATCCACTCTTTTATCTCTGTGTCCCTTGACCATGGCTAGCTGCTGCTCATTTGTGTGTGGAGAGAGAGAGAGAGAGAGAGAGAGAGAGAGAGAGAGAGAGATAGTGGTTTAAGTGCTGG
Source organism: Sceloporus undulatus (assembly GCF_019175285.1). Classification (NCBI taxonomy): domain Eukaryota; kingdom Metazoa; phylum Chordata; class Lepidosauria; order Squamata; family Phrynosomatidae; genus Sceloporus; species Sceloporus undulatus. Next base: position 325,735,972 of record NC_056523.1, read on the forward strand.
ACTATAACTCTGGAGATGGGGTTTGATTCCACACTCAAACATAAAAACCCACTGGGTGACCATGGGCAAGTCACACTCTCTCAGCCTCATAGAATAGCAATGGCAAACACCTTTTGAAGAAACTTGCCAAGAAAACCCTACGATGAATTACATAAAAATGTCCATAAATGTCACCATAAAGCAAAAATAACTTGAAGGCACACAACTCTCTCTCTCTCTCTCTTTGTATACACACACACACACACACACACACACACACACACACTATATACACACTTACATGTGTGTATGTGTGTTTGTGTGTAGTACCTCTGAATATGGAAGTTTCATTTTAAGTAGTCATCCACAAATGTCTTTAACTGTTTGCAAGAGACACCAAAGTTAGCTTTCTTCACTGTGGAATAGTCATAAGGTTCTAGTCCTTCACAACACTCATTTTGTTGTAGGGAGAACCTAACAAGAGAATAGTTTTCAGTTGCAAGGTCAACATGTGGCTCATGAGAGTAATTTCTTTCAGTTTTTTGTGGTTTCCGATCATCGGCAATGAAATTTCTGTGGCAGGAGCAAAATCACATCCTTTGTCTTTATGAAAATATTGTAAAGCATTTCTCCCCATGTAATAATTCTATTCCTCTATGAATTTTTCTTTCAGTCCTCAAATTTCAAGAACTGCGTAACTTAAAAATTCAGTTGAGCCTATTTACCTATATAAGTACAGTCCGCCCTTGCTTTATGCAGGGGATCCGCCGGACTCACCTGCATAAAGCAAACACTGTGCATGCTCAAGACCCATTTAACTGAATGGAAACCAAGGGTAGAATCCCCATCCAGCCATGGAAATCCACTGGGTGACCTTAAGCAAGTCACACTCTCTCAGCCTCAGAGGAAGACAAAGGGAAAATTCCTTTGAACAAATCTTGCTGAGAAAATTCTGTGACAGGTTCACCTTAGGATCATCATAAGTTGGAAACAATTTGAAGGCACACGGCATCAAAGATACACACTTCCCAGAAGCTCTTGGGGATGATTATTCATCTTAAAATCAAGGCATGCAGCAACTGGATGCCTTGTCTACAAATAAAAAGATATTTGCTGTTCCCAGCACAGTAAATTCGAGATGGAAAGGGTGGATATATTCATCACTCCTTAAGATCATAGTTGTCCTTATTAAATGTTGCAGTCATAGTACTTAAGGCCACAATATGTGGGCCTCTGTAACATTATAGTTGCTATACCCTGAAATAATAATTTCCAAATGCTTAATTTCGGTCCTTTTAAACCCCCCTCCTTTTTCTATAATATAGTGGGACTACTTATCCCTGCCCTAAAAAGTTGGATATTATGACTAGCATAGTTGTTTTCATTGAGAGATCACAAATTTCATATCCTTGTTGAATACTCTCTTATATGGAAAATTTCATGCCGGTACAAAATAGGAAGAATAATAAAAGGTCTGCTTGCACACCATTTTCCTGAGGTGTTAGATTTCTATACACTCAAAAGTGGTGGTGAAACCATACTGCGGTTTATGGGAGGTACTGTAGGTTTCAGGGGATCTATCCCAAGTACTGAACCTAGGGCTAGCACCTTGGACAGCACCCATAAAATCCAAAGCAATCTCCATGAACCCAGTATGAATTTGCTGTCTCAAAGCAACAGAGTTACTCTCTATATCTACTTTGTTTACAAGTTGAAGGTTTCCATGATGCAGTACTTCCTTCTGCTTTAGACTCTACTACTGCATCCTGCATGGACAAAGTCAACACCTCCATAGGAAAGGCTCCATCAAACTATCAGTCTGCATGACAACTCACATGCATGTTCATGTTGCAGTGGTATTATTATTATTATTATTAGTAGTAGTAGTAGTAGCAGCAGCAGCAGCAGCAGTCGTAGCAGCAGTAGTAATAGGTAGTAAGTATTGGCAAGAATCAATCTCCCCAGATCTTGTCATGATGGCCAGTGTTGTCAAGATTGGATCTCCAGGGATGGTGAGTCTTGTCAGAATGTACTTGTGGTATTATCACACTTACTCTTCTTAAGCTGTAGCAGGCTTCTTCTGATGGAGATCTTTTTCTGGTATGGAGACCTGGAAAGACATTGGCTGGAACTCCTGAAGCCATCCAACATTGGGTTGCTCTGTACTGACATGTTTCTTGGGGATAGCTGTTCCTCTTGTATTTGAGTAGTCAAAACAGCAGGATTAGTCTGGGAGACCCACTTTGAACTCTACTACCCAGTTCGCTGCATGGATAGACCTAGCCTGAGAAACCCTCCTTGGACTCTAGCACTTCAGCTTGCTGCATGGGTAGGCCTAGCCTGAGAGATCCACCTTGGACTGTAGTAGCAAGTTTGTTGTGTGAGTAGGCCTAGCCAAGGAGAGCCAACTTGTGACTCTACCTCCTTAGGTACATATATCCTGAGAGGCAGAAACTTCACCAGGGTCACCCAGTGAACTTCAGTGCTGAATCAGTACTGTGTAGCCTGCCTAAGTCTGGTCCTTTAGCACTTTGCCTCTTCTTGCCTTTCACTATTTCATGGTGAACCTAGTTCAGCATGGAAAACCCCTCCCCAGCCCAGGATGAAGCCAATCTCTGGGTACTGAAGTTTTGCTAAGATCTGCCTACTTTTTTTTTCTTGGTTGTTTGCTAGTTCTCCCCAACCCCCTGCCCCTGCATACACACACTTCTGAATCAATTTGGCCTCTCCTCCTCTAAGGGATAGCAATTTCCCTTATTTGCACACAACACAATGGAAGAGCTACGTAAGCTGGAAATTGCTATTGACAATCTGCCTTTCTAATTACCGTGACTCTGAAAGAACAACTCGTTTTCTGTTCCTCACTTCCTCATTTCCACCTCCACCCCTACCTCCAAGATGCATATGATTGGCAAATGCTCCCCGTTTTCCTCTTTAGTTGTTTTCTCACCTTACTTCATCTCCACTCCACCCTCACCCCCCAGATGGACCAGGTTTTCTCTTGCAGCTTATTTTCTAGTTTGCCAAGCCCTGGGGGACTGAAAAACAAACACTGTTTGACAGAAACTCACCTTACATTCTGTCCACTGGGTCTTTTCCAGTGGAGAAAAACCTAGAGCTGGATGTCTGCCATGAAAATCTGGGATCATGGTGGGACGCAAAGGAGAAATACAATAATGACTAAGGGCCCATACAGATTGGGAGAAAGGGGCGGACAGAGGTCACACCAACCAAATGGCGTGGCAATAATGCGCTGGGAAAAAGGAGCCATGAAATGTGGCTCCTTTCTCTGCTGCTGCCGAGCTGCTAGAAGTGCCCTGGAGCAGCGCTGTGACATCCCTCATGCACTGCGCTGTTTGAATGCAGCACACAAGGCACATCATTGTCATGTGCACCATGTAAATGGCAGTGCACCAAGTTAGCATGTGCGGTGTGCGGTGTGCAGTAGGGCTCAGGATCATGCGGATACTCCACTCTCCTGAGCCCTACTTTCAGCCCTAGGCCTAAATTTCAAGTCTGTACCAGGCCTTAATTCCTAAGGATTATTCTTGTTTCAACGTATGTCTCTGCTCAAAGTCTCTGGCTTTACTTTGCGAATGAAGATTCAGGAAGCACTCATCCTGCACTTTCTACAAGCGCATTGATGACTAAAAAGGCCAATCTGGGATAAACAGGTCCGGTTGAAGAAAGTACAGCGAAAAGTCTCCTTGGGTGATGTTTCTGGGTTTGGTTCTTTCTGCGTTGTCGTTTCTCTTCAAGACTCATTCGGTGTGAGCTTTCAAAAAAGGCTGCAGCATCGTGGATAGTGCATCTCCATGCCTCCTGATGAGAGGCCAGGGCGGGCCATTGTTGGTGATCAGTTTGGCAGAGCCTGAGATGTTGTTTCAGGGAGTCCTTGTATCTCCTCTTTGGGGCACCCCTCTTATGCTGATCTGTGGCGAATTCACTGTAGAATACTATTTTTTGGAGGCGATGGTCATTCATCCTAGAAACGTGTCCTGCCCAGCGCAGCTGCGTCCTCAATAGCATGGCCTCAATGCTGGTGATCCCTGCTTGCTCAAGGACAGCAACATTTGTCACATAGTCAGTCCAGTGTATATTTAGAATTGTGTGTAAACAGTTCTGATGAAAGCGTTCGAGGAATCATAGGTGTTGGCGATAGGTGACCCATGTTTCAGACCCATAAAGGAGAATAGACAGTACAATAAACACTGATTTTTGTGCTTCACCTCAAGTGTTTGTTACTCCAGACTCTCTTGTGAAGCCTTCTGAATGCACTATATGCCTTTGCTAGTCTGTGATCAATCTCTTTATCAATCTTGGCATCTGAGGAGATGATGCTTCCCAGGTAGATGACCTTCTGAATGGACTTAAGCACAGAAATAGAGGTAAGGTGAAAGGAATGAGCATTATGGAATTAGAGAAATGGAACAGATCACAAAGGCTATCCAATCCATCCCTATCAATTCTCCACTAAGAACCAGCATGGTGTTGTGGGTTGAACATTGGACTACAACTCTAGAGACTAAATCACTGCTCAGCCACGGAAACCCACTGGGTGAGTCACATACTCTCAGACTTGGAAACTACTTGAAGGCACAAAACAGCAACAACAGTTCTCCATTACTGCAGTAAGCTACCCTAGTTTCTTCTGCAACAGAAGAATCTCCCCTCACCCCCAAATTGTTGGAGATGGGTATCTTATTGCCTTCTATATAACTCTTTAATCCCTTTTTCTCTAGATTAACCATGACCAACTCCTTCCACCTTTCCTCATAGGACCCATTCCACCAAGTTCCTCATCATTTCTGTCATCCTTTTAGAAGCCAGGAGCCTGAAGGAAGTCTACCTGCTTGACATCATTCAGATTGTGTACTGAAATAATATTTGGATTACTTACCTACTGCCACTTTTGCCTGCCACTGAAGAGATAGGAAATACTTATTTGTTTTCTCAGATTTTAATGCATTGAGTTTTTTTCAAATATGTTGAATATGTGTGACTCTATTTTGTCTCTCCACCACCACCCAGTCCATCCTGGGATAGAAATCTTTTCAATAAATAAATAGTCACAAAGTTGTCTTACACAGTAGCCAGTAAAATGCCTCTTTATTGTTCTGGCTGTTGCCAAAGAAAATGTGTAACCTTTTGAGTAAAGGATGAAATATACTTCCAGTTTGAAACTCATAAAACACACTGGAAAATAATACTATATATGGTGACAGCTGCCTGTATTACATACATTAAGAAATTGAAAGATGAGGAAGTACCATCAAGAGAGGATTGGTTATTCAAACCTATGGATATGTTAGAACTGGATAAACTCACCTTTTTAGTTAGTGACAAATCTTTAAAAGAGGTAAAAGAGAATTGGTCTCCTGTAATTAAATATTGGAGAGGAAAATGGCCAAATCTCACACTGCAAATTTGTGATGTTTAAACAAAGAATCACAGAACCCCTCTATATATTTAACATGTATGTAAATGTTCAGATAATTGATCTATAGGTCTGTGTTTATGACTGTTACAGTTTTTGTATAAGTATACTAATAAAAATGCACAAATGCATGTTTAATAAAAAAGAGAGAGAAAAACAAGAAATTCATGAAAAGCTACCTCCTATGCCCGAGGCATTTTATGTTGGAGAAACATGGTAGGAGTTAGTTAGCTGAAGGGGCTTTCATAATGACCACCAATGGTGAGTAGATGTTTTGATAGCCGGAATACAAAACTAAGTCCAGTGTTTCGCCTCCATAATGGTGTGTATATTTCAGAAGAGGGTGTGGGAGATTGTTTAAATAAAATTGTGGGGGGAGCCTTTTGTTACAAATTTTGTTCATTTATGTAGATTTTTTTTAAAAAAACCCCATGCTTGATCAGCTTGCTGGTGGAATTATATAGTTTATTATTATTTCATTAAAAACGTTACTGTCATGCATTACACATGGAGATTATTTCCCCCCTTATAGTGTACTGTTGTATGTTTATGCCCAGGCTTCTGGGGGTAAACTGAGTTGCTTACAAATAGGCTCTTATGAGAAACTGCAGCGTGAATTTGCTGACTTTGGTAGCTTCATCATTTGGGCTTCCGCGTTGTGTTCAGCATTTCATTTTTCCAATCTCTTGCAGAGTAGTGTGGGAGGTGGGAGGGAAGAGAGAGGAAGGAGGAGAGAGGGGAAGAAGGGGGTGATTAAATGAATGCCTGAGGGTACACATGTAAAAGAATCATACCTGAACAGAATGCGTAAACGGCTGTAGATAATCCTGCAGTCCTTCAGCAGCCAAGTTTTCTGGTTACTTGCACTTCGGTTGGGTCTTCATGAAGATGGATGGGAGTAGTGCCAGAGAGAGCAATGAAAACAAAATGCAAGTATGTGCATTTTTACAACCCTCTGTTTTGGGGAGAAAACATTTAACAGGAAATGGATGCTGTCCCTCTCCAGTAAAACTTTTCCAGGAGCAGTGTTACACCTGAGGCTCAGCCCATCCACATTTTTTTTTTGGCTAATGATGCCTGAGGGTCTAATTCAACATTACATGCAAACACATAAAGTTTGAAGTTCTGCTCATTTTTAGTGCAAAGTAGCACATGGAGAAGAGAATGATCCTTTACTCTCCCTCTCTCACCCCTTTTCCCATCCACAGACATGCTTTCTTCCATAGGTGGTTGCATATCAACACAAGAAAGATCATGATGGATGAGGCCAAAGTTCCTTCTGGTCCAGCATTCTGTGCTCACATTGCTTGGCCAGAGTTGCCTCGGATAAGCCCATGAGCAGGACAGGAATGCTAGACTATCTTCTTCTTCACGTTCTCCAAGAGGTAATGTTGCATATATGTAGCCATCAAGGCTGGTATTCTCTAGCCTTATTTGACATAGCCTTATTTTCCATTGTTTCTCCAAATTTTTTAAAGAATCATGTTGACTTTTGTTTTGTTTTATGTTTAAAGTGGAAGAGCTTTTGAAAATTACAGAGAGCTAAAGATGCCCACCTGACACACTGAAGACAAAAACAAAACAAAACAAAACAAACACAAATAATCCAGGATAGGGATGGGGAATGTGTGCCCCCAAGCCTGGTTTTGAAGACCTTGGGCCCCCCGTTGCCTTTCCCCACATTTTCCAAAGAAAAGTTCTAGAATCCCATTGGTGTCATCCACAACTGTAATTTCCCTTACACATATAGTTATACAGTGGTACCCCGGGATACGAAATACCCACGTTACGAAATTTCCGGGATACGAAAAAATCCCATAGGAAATAACTGTTCCGGGTTACGAAGGTTATTTCGGGTTACGAAGAAAATTTTGGTGCTTTTCGGCGCTATTTCACACGAAATCGCGGCTTTTCCCCATTAGCGCCTATGGGTTTTCGGCTTGCGAAGGCTTTTCGGGTTATGAAAGCGGCGGCGGAACGAATTAATTTCGTAACCCGAGGTACCACTGTATTCTTTTGGACATTGTGCAATGGAAGTCTTCAGTTCATGACTGTGCCAGTGGTGTTCCATAAATTTAACCCCTGTGCAGGTAGCTGCACATGCTTGGATGATGGATAGCTATTTATCAGGGCCTTCAATATACAGTTGCTTCAATGGGTTACTGTACTTGAAACTAACCAACAGGGTTCTAGCCAGATAGTTGCATGTTCTTGGCTGATGCAAAGCTGTTTTGCAGCACCTTCAATATAAACCATATTACACTGGATAGTAGAAACAGCTATTATGCCTTTCTCATTGTACAGGGAGACAGTAAGCAGGTACATTGGCAGATTTTTGTTGTTGCATGTCATCAAGTCATTTCCGACTTATGGTGACCCTAAGGCAAACATATCAGATATTCATTTTAAATCCCTGTTGTTAAAGTATAACCACTGTATCACTGAAACATTTTGATTCACCTATGTGTTGACACACCATTCAACAACTGAATGGGACAACAATAGAATGGGACTAATGAACAGGATTCTAGCCCTGCAGTTGTGCATTTTTGAAGAGTGTGTAACTATCCATCCCTGTGTTCAATGCACCACTTCTTTCCCTGATGTTGCAAAGCAGCCACTGTGCATTCCACATTGGCAGACACATGATCGCAATGTCAGTTTTCAGCAGATGGGTGCTGCAGAAGAACTACAGCCTCTTTATGTGTGTGCAAATGTATGATATGGCAGTATAACATATGATTTCAGTTGAGATTGACAGAAAGAAAAATGAAGGAGAAAAAATTCACTCTGTCCAGACAATTTAGTTTCATCTCCTCGCCTGTTTTAGAAGAATGGAAAGAACCTCCATTCTTTTTTGGCAAGAGATGTTCAACTAGAAGTTTTAAAAAATGTTTCATCAAGCAAAAACGGTCTGTACTGAGTCTAAAATGGCCAAGGATCCCCTTCCCCTTGATATAATTGTCCCCAAACCTCCTAGGGGATATGGAAGTCATTCATCCAAAACAAATGACATCTTAAAGTCTAGCAAGTTTTATTTGGACTATGCTTTCATGGACTTAGCCACATCATCTGGTATACCACTTCATCAGATATAGCTAAAATATGTAACTTTCACCTACCACCTGAAAGTAGTACAGCCCAATCTAACACAACAAAGAAGCTCCTTCTTTGGTCACTTGTGGAAAGCAAGTGTAATGGAGTCTATTGGAAAGAATATCTCCCCCTTGCCATTTGCTCCAAGAGTTTTGTGCAGAACATTTAATAAATTTTAAAAATGACAAAGGCACTGTTGCTTTCCTTTTAATGTTAAATTTTACACTAAATTAATGCACCTCTTTCTGCTTTTGAATGCAGAATTTTCAACCAGAGTTAAGCTGGATAATTAGCAAAGGTTTCTTTCCCTCCCAGAAAATGGATTCAAAATTAACTGGGTTCATCTTTTACTCATGACTTAAATTAGGGCCCACTTGGCTCTTTCCATAGCTTTCCTTTCTCTTCCTTCCTTCCCCCCGCCCCCTTTAAAAAAAAGAGACTGAAGATTTACTGCCATTTACATATTTGAAAAATGTGCTCTTTCTCTCTCCACGTTCCTGCCTCCATCCCAAACCAACCTCCATTAATTCCTGACTGGATCATTTCATTCCTACCACTCTCTCTCTCTCTTTATTTTTTCTTTTTCCTTTTCACTTTCTAGCTGGGGTGTGTGATCAGAATAAAAAAATACCTAGAGAAAAAAGTGGAAATTCCATAGCATTTTTCACAAACAAAATTAGCAAACTCTAATTGTAAAACTATATTTTACTCATTTGCTTTTCTCCAGGCATGAACATGAAATGGGAAGAGGGAGTCTGTTTTATTTTTCTATTTATTTATTCATTTATTTATTGCTTCCCTTCTCTGCTAATGGATAAGAGATAACATACATGACTAAATTTACAAAATACTTGCGATTTGTGAGTTCTGTGCATTAGCACCTGATTAGTATCGTCCCTGGATCTTAACAAATTGATTTCTGTACAGACTTACTTTGCTCTTGAAATGAAACAATAGACACTGTTTAATCCTCTGAAAGTTGTGGAAATGATAGCCAAAGCATGTATTTTATTTATTTATTTATTTATTTATTTATTTTAAGAACCCTGTATTGCATACTTAATAAAGCCTTTGAGCTGAAAGGAATATATATAGTCGGCTCCTTTGTTCACAGATTCTGCATCCGTAGATTTAACCACTCATGGCCTGAAAGTATCTCCTCCCCACAAAATATTCAAAAAGCAATACTTAATCATTTTGTATAAGGAACACCATTTTACTACCCTACTGGATATAATGGGAATTGAGCATGCACAGATTTTGGTATCTACAGGAGTAGGGGTGGATCCTGGAATCAAACTTCAACAGATACGAAAGATCGACTGCAACAAAAATTTGGCTGCAGTTGCCTGTCCTTATCCACGGATTCTTTATCCACAGATTCAACCATCCATGCCTTGAAAAAAATTCCAAAAATATATAAATTCCAAAAAATAAACCTTGATTTGGGCATCTTATATAAGGGACACCATTTTAGTACCCCCCATTGTATTTAATAGAATTTAAGCATCCATGGATTTTGGTACCCTATTAATACCGACACCAAACTGACTGATACCATCATCCCCATCCCCCCTCCTCTAGAGGAAGATTAATTTCTTGTGCTAATCTGCTTGAAATTGTAATGTATTCCTATTGAATATTTTTAATTTCTTTGATGTTTAATCTTTTTTTATAGATTGATCACTGTTTTTATCACTGGGGGAGGGTTGGGGTTTGGAGGTTTTAAAATTGTAATTTTTAATTGTTTGATGTTTTATTTATACTGTTGGAATCTGCTTTGATTCCTTTGTGAAAAAGCAGAATACAAATAATAATAATAATAATAATAATAATAATAATAATAATAATAATAATAA
>NC_056523.1:325746352-325811697 GCF_019175285.1 Sceloporus undulatus
CCCATGGGGGGAAGGGGGTCCAAGAACCAAACCCCAGTGGATATCAAGGGTGGGTTTTGTGCTGTGCCTTGTCCCAACCTTTTAAAAAAAATCCTTTGCAGAACAGGACACCTCTGTACTAACAATGTTTCTACAGTTGAGTGAATACGAAAAGAAAGTTAGATTTTTGCCTCCCTCCTTGAACTCTGCACGAATGTTGCATTCCAATCTACGCAAGTATAATTTCATAAGTTGGAGGGATGGAGGAAATCTAGTACACTAGAAATAGTAGTGTAATTTTTCCTGAAGCCATGCAACTTTTGAAAATCCTATAGCATTGCCAAGGTGCCAGCCCTTGAGATAGCCTGGATCTTTCCATTTCAACAAATAACATTGTTATACAGCCTATGCTTCGCTCCATATGCTTTGAGCAGTTATTTTATTAGCACTTTATCTTTTCCTCCATAATTTGATACACACCAAACAAGAAATCAAATTCCCATTGCAAATGTGACAAGGCAAGAGAAGTAGAGGAGAAGATGGGTGGTTGAGAAAATCCCGACCATCACACATTTGATTTTTTAAAAATCCACAATAGACTTATTTCTCCACACCTATCCCATCTCTTTCCTTCCAAACATTCTTCTGTACAGCCTCTTCTCTGAAAGATTTGAGGGGGGGAAGTGTTGCGATTTGCTTTCTTGCTTTTTCCTTTTTTTCACTTGGAATCAAATCTAAAATAATACCAAGCCCTTCAATGAATACATATAGTATTAAGGGGTTGTAGTTAGTGTTAGGAAGGATCTAATTAGAAGAATTTCTGAATTTAGCTCAAATTGCGGAGAGGGAGGGTCCTAACAACACCCTCGCGAGATCGTGTCCCGTGATGTCTATGAGAGGTCCACAAAACGCTGAGACAGACTGCTCCAATTATCATCCAGTTAGTCTGACATCAATACTAGGAAAGATTGTAGAGCAGATCATTAAACAGAGAGTGTGTTTAATGCTGTGGATATAGCATATCTTGATTTCAGTAAGGCCTTTGACAGGATTCTCCCTGACATTCTTGCAAGGCTTTGTAATTACAGTTTGATGCCACTTTGACTTCCATTGTTCTACTCTAAGGAATCCTGGGATATGTAGTATGTTGTTGTGGTGGTAGTGATGATGGTGTGTCTCCAAATCATTTGTAACTTATGGTGACCCTAAGGTGAACCTATTGTGGGGTTTTCTTGACATGTTTCTTCAGAGGAGGTTTGCCATTGCCATCCTTTGAGGCTGAAAGAGTGTGATTTGCAGAAGGTCACCCAGGGGTTTACGTGGTCAAGCTGGGATTTGAATTATGGCCTCCAGAGTCATAGTCTAATGTTCAAACTGCTGTGCCATGCTGATGAGGAATTTAAAATTAATTTAAAAGATCTAGTGTACCCCCTGAATATTCTAAGGCCCATTCCCACTTGGCAGATAAAACGGATTATATTGGCATGATTCTGAATCGGATTATGTTCCGGGTCTAAATTGAATTTTTTCCATTGTTTCCATTAGGAAAGGGGGCAAATTACCTTGATTTATTTTGAGCCTGTTTTCTTTCCCATGTATTTTACAGCGCAGTAATTTGCTCCTCATTCCCATTTGTGTCTGCAAGCTGTCAATCAAGCGCGTAGGCTTCAGACGTCACAAGTGATGTCACCTGATTTGAAACATTTTGACACGGTTTATTTTGATCTCCGTTCCCATTTCTGTTGTTGTTGTTGTTTTTCGGTCAGCCAATGAAAATCCCTGAAGCCCCAAATCAAAAATCAAAAAGCCTCCAGCCTCGCGTCTGCAAATGGAATGTTGCGCTTGGCCGGCTGGCTTCTTAAGCGCCTCAGCGCCTCAGCACTCCTTCACCCACCAATTTATTTTATTAAAAAAAGATGTGAAACTGTAGCTCTTCATGTCCATGTGAAAACACTGTGATCTTTGATGGGGGGGGGGGAATAGGGTGTCAAAGAGGGCTTTAATGTGCTTACTGAAGCTGTGAGATCTACTATCTGCTATGCCCCAACATCTGTCAGAACGCTTAGGCGAGCAAAAGCCTGCTTCCAAAAGATTTTTGGCTGCGATGCGACTCTGCTTCTCACAATGCCACAGAAAAAGGGGAAAAATGGCTCCAGCGATGCAGAAGGAGAACAAAGAGGGTGACACCCCCAGGCCAGCCCCTTGAGCACTGCTCCTCCCATCTCCAGGTTCCCAAATCAGACACCCTTTCATTCCCATTCATTTGCCCTGAATCAGACTCCGGAAGCACAGGAAAATATGCTTTGAAACCACTATCTTTTTAAACCAGTTTATCAGCCTATAATTCGGGTTTTTCAACATAACTTGATTCAGATTCGAATCTCAATGGAAATGATTTTGAAGCAATGCAGGTCAAATGCACACTCTAATGGAAACAATGCACCCATGATTCGTGTCCTGATCCATGTTATAGGCCAGTGGAAATGGGACTTAAGTAGCTCACAAGGAAGTATAGATACAGTGGTATCAAAGTGCTTCAACTGTGTAATATAGATATGTTTGCTGAGCAGAATAAGAGAATCAGGGACCACAGCTTTTCGGCATGAGGAGGCTGTCTCCAGCAGATAGGTTTAGGTCTCAAATGGCATACCCACCCACCTGGTTTTCCCAGATTTCCCAGTAGCTAGCAACATGGCACCTAATCTCTCTTCCCAGTCATGTGTATCTTGGCATTTAGTTGCTCCAGTTATGCACACCCCACATCATAAGGGAGGATTAACCCAGACAGTGCTGGAACTGCTGCCCTGTAAAGAAGTGGTTCCCTCTAGTATACCTTCCAATGGCCCCAATTTAGCAGGGACAATCCTGATTAATCCTCTGTCATCTAACATTTTCAGATGATTTTAATATGTCCTTGTTTCTCTCTCCCCTTTCCACTTCCCCATTATGTCCTCACCTTTCTTCAGTCGCTACAAACTAAGCTCAAAGTGCAGAAGCAATTTGCACTAAGCTCAGAAGGAGAGAAAGGAAAGGAGGGGTGCATTTTCCCTTCCCATTAGGCTCTGGCAAGAGTGAACAGCTGCAGTTTCTTGTAGCTTGTGTGCTCTTCCTCATTAATAACTATTGCCATTTTGACTACACTTTGATATTGCTTGGCTACATGTGTCCTGGTTTTCAACTGTGGAATGTAGGAGCATATGAATTGGCCTCCAAAGGTCAGTCTACAATATGACCACAGGTACATGGGAAGTGGGCCTCAGTTACACTCTCTAGATTATATTCTGGCTCCCATGGAACTAAACACAAAGTGTGCCAGCCAACTTTTGCTAGCTAATGTCTAACAGCACTAAGCCCCTAATTTATTCTGTTAAGCCTCGCATTGAGACTAAGCTGCTCCTTCCCTGTACTGCAGAAACTTTGACGTAACAAGACAAATAATTTTCTCAAGTCCCTTTTTTTTTTATTTTATTTTATCTTCTAAGCCATTTGATTCTCACTTACTCTAGCCTAGGGGCATGGCTGACCTTCTGATAAAGCCACTAAGGCCCCATAAGACATTTGTCTGCCATCATGCAGGGCCCTGGTGACAGAAGAAGAGCAAGGAAAAAAGTTTGCTGACTGATCCCCTCACAAATCTTTCCTCCATTTGCCTCCTGGCTGTACTTTTTGGGACAGGCAGCAGGCTCCTATGTGGACTAAAGGAACATGCTAGGCTTGCAGGATGTAACTGTTCCCCCCTCCCACCCCACTGTAGAGAGGTACAGAAACATATCAAGAGAAACAAGACCTCTGAGAGAGGACACTGATACTTTATATTTCTGGCCCTGAGCTGTTTCAATGACCCTGCATGTAAAAGCCAGATGGAATCAGAAAAGCCACACAGTCCAAATTCTGGATCACTAAATGGGAACTTTGGCAATAGATTTTCCTTCAAATACACTCTAGGTCATTATGCGTGACAATCAGGGGAAAAGATTGTAATGCTGGAGAGAAGCTGTTCACCATGTTGTTCTCAAACTGGGTTAATTATGCAGGCAGTTAGTCCAGTAATGGGGGTTTTCGTCACCACTAGGACTGGCTTTTGTAAAGCTAACTGGCCTTGGTTGTTCATTCTAGACCAAGCTACTCCCCAAATATCTTGCATTACAATAGACATAATAGACTGTTTGAGATGTTACATTGTGCTTGCATAGTGTAAATTTACACTTACACAGTTTCATGATGGTTGTGCTTATACCACTGTTCTGTAAAACATTGACATAGCATTGGAAGAGATTACCAAGAAGCATCTAGCCCAACACATTGCCATGAAATGAAAACACTCCTGAAAGATGTCCTCCCAGTCTTCGTCCAGCCAAAGAAAAAGTTCACCACTCTCCAAGGAATTCTATTCCACTTCCAAACATTTCTTACAGGCATTAAATTCTAGTTATCATGTCACCGTTCAGTCTTCTCTTTTCCAAGCTAAACACACCCAACTCCCTATGTGATTCCAGTTAAGGCTTGGTTTCCAGATCTTTGACCATCTTGGTTGGCCTTCTCTGGACATGGCCCAGATTGTCAATGTCCTTTTAGAACTGTGGTGCTCTGAACTGGACACAGTATTCCAGATGAGATTTGACCGTATTATACAACCTATTGCCTGCTTATTGTCTTATGGTGCAATGTGGAATGCATAGTGGCTGTTTCTGAAATCCTAGTGAATAAATTGGCACACTGAAGGCACTGGTCAATAGTTGCACAGTTGCCCAAGAATGCATAAGTGCATAGCTGGAATGTTGGTGATTAGTCTCATTCAATGAACTGTTGAATGGTGTGTGAAGAGGTGATGTTTTGTCCCATCAAATTGGCTCTGACATATGGTAACCCTGAGAATTAAAGACCTTGAAAAACCCTAGTCATCAGCAGCCCTTCTCAGACCTTACAAATTTATGGCTTTGGATTCCTTTATAATGTTGTCTTCCTCTTTACCCATGTTCTTCCATTTTATTGAACATTATCTCTTTTTCCCCCCAGTGAGTCATGCCATCTCATGATGTATTCAATGTATGCCAATTTGCTTTAGGCATTTTGGCTTTTAGTAAGAGTATCAACAGGTAGGTAAGTGCAACTGATTTAATGGGTCTATTCTAGTTGGAAGTAAAATAGGATTTAGGTTCACATGAATTGGTGACAGTGGTGGAATTCAGCTTCACAATCATGAAGTGAATATGTCTGTTGTATAATAGTGAAAAAAGTACATGAACATATGAAGGAGAACTGAGGCCTGTGTATGACACCATCAAGATTTTGGTGATTACTGTTCTGGCCATTTTTCTTCTAGCTACTGTGAACTCAACTAAATTTGCAGGAAATCTGAAAGAATGGTGAAGGATAAGAGATGATGGGGTCAGTATGGTGTAATGGTTTGAGTACTGGACTACAAATCTGAAGATCAGGGTTCTAATCCCTGCTCAGCCATGGAATCCCACTGGATAACCTTGGGCAAGTCACACTCTCTCAGCTGCAGAGGATGGCAAAGGCAAATCGCTTCTGAACAAACCTTGCTAAGAAAACCCCATGATAGGTCTACCTTAGGATTGTCATAAATTGGAAATGACTTGAAGGCACACAATAGCAACACAAGCAGCAACAAATATTGCTCCTCTTCCATTTCCATATCCTTTGTGTTTCCCAAGCTATTGTTAAAGTCCAGTGACCTGGGGGGAGGGAGCGATGGGGCCAATCTGTGCCAGATGCCCATTTAAGAAGATAATAAAAGAATCAGAAGCAGGCATTTGGAGAAAACAGTCAGAAAACAATGGCAAGTTCTCAGCATGTCCCTAGTTCAATTGAGGCTAAACCCAGGGGAAATTGCATACAGCTTGTTGTGGAAAAATGCCATTCTGGAGAACAAAAATCCCTATAATGGGGTATAATGAAAGCCTAAAGATGCAAGATAATTTCTTCTTTCATATGTGTATATGAACACTGATGTTCACAAAATCAGGAACCTTAAGTCAACAACCACTGCCAAAAAGTTAGAACAACCTGTTGCAAAACATTTTAATTTTGAGGGAAATATCATATTCAACATGAGTAACATTACCATAGTGAAGTTCTGTGATCCAGTCATATGAGAGACAGACAGACAGACAGACAGACAGAGAGCACATTTGGATTTACACCTTGACAGCATACCATCTTAATTTAGAAGGCAATCTAGGGTCCTTTTCACAATGTACATTTATAGCCCTTTGATACCATTTTAACTGTCATGTCTATGGAATTCTGGAATTTGTAGTTTAATGAGGCAGAAGAGGGTTTTTTTTCTGGCAGACAATTACAAATACCTCACAAAACTATAAATCCCAGGTTTCCATGGGACTGAACCATCATAGTTAAAGAGCCATCCAAAGGGTATAATTGTCTAGTACAAAATGGACACAGCACCATCCTCTGAATTTCATGCTAGGATCCAGGGGATGCTATAATCACTACTAGAAGCTGTTTGTCATTTCTGTTCCAACCAAAGATGGTGAGGAAAATGGAAGCCAAAATGTCAAATTCTTAATTCATATAGATATTTCTTTCCCATTTTATTTCATCTTTTTCACTTTTGTGGCATCCTTCTGAGATCCATATTCTACCTCAAAACAATACTGTTCAGTTTGAGTATGTGTGTGTTCAGTGATCAATATTGTGCATCAGCTACTTAGGGCCCATTCCCACTACCTAAAGCCTTGAATACAAAATTGAGTTAAAAGGCCCTAGTTCCCACTGAAAATCGATTCAGATCCTCATCTGATCGATTCCAGTGGGGGAAAAACAGGTTAAACGCAAAAAAGCCAGGGTATTTTGATATTAGTTATTTTGCGCTCCTTTTGATAAGAATCGATTCCAACCCGCGTCCAACATGTGGGAATGTCAGATTGGAATCGATTCTTCTCCTTTTCCCAGCTCCCTTTCTTTCTATCGCCAGCGCTTCTGTCCCTTTCTCTTTTCTTTCCCTCCTCTCCTCTCCTCTCCTCTCCCCTCCCTTCTTTCTTTCTTTCTTTCTTTCTTTCTTTCTTTCTTCCTTCCTTTCTTTCTTCGTTTCTTTACCACCCCTCCCTCCTCCTCCTTCTTCTCCCATCCTTCCTTCTTCTTCTTCCTACTTCCTCTGCTGGGCACCCGCCGCTTTCCCAGGGCTGGCAAGGCTGCCAGCACTGTTGCTGCTGCAGTGCTGCCACTTGCCCCGTGCTGGCTGGTGTGACAGCAGCACCGGCGGCCCCACCAGCCCCGGGAAAGTGGCAGGTGCCTGGCGAAGGAAGTAGGAAGGAGAAGAAGAAGGTAGGATGGGAGAAGAAGGAGGAGGGAGGGATGGGAAGAAATGAAGAAAGAAAGGAAGGAAGAAAGGAAGAAAGGAAGGGAGGGAGAGGAGAGGAGAGGAGCGAGAAAGGGTCCGGTGGAGGGCCGCTTGTCTTCCCCAGCTCCAATGGGAGCAACAAGCATGCCCTCCCAAAGAATAGATTCCAAAGAGGCCCCATTTTCATACTGGGAATGCGGGGCCTTTTGGAATCAATTAAACTAGCAGGGCAGACCTGAGTCAGGACGCGAGTTATTCCTTCAGTGGGAATGGGCCTTTAGTTACATACATGTAGCTATATAACATCTCCTGGCCTAATTCCTCCAGCCCACCACAACAGCCAGCAAGTGGACAAGGTGAAGGAGTTCTTTTCTGACCTGAGCACAAGGACGATGATGTCTCTAACTCCCTTCCATCAGTGAGCGAGGTTGCAACAAGGACTTGCAGCAAGAGTCCTGTTTCTTATTAATGCAGACTTACCAGTGGTCGGTAGGTCATTCTCCTCTCACTTTGATTGGTAGTTGAACAGACCTCCTTCACCTTATCTGCCTGCTGCTTGTTAAGGTGGGCTTAAGGTGGCCACATTTTTATAACAAGAAAATGTAGTCTAGCTGAATGTTGAATGAAGATATATTGGATTGCAAAAGAGGGGTCCCTGTTAAGATGTAAATGGACTTTAAATTTCTTGGACTTTGAAAAATCTCCCTACTGCCGCATGGCCAGAAGGAAGAGGAGCCTGCGTACAAATTATATCCTCCCCAGCATACCATCTTTACTAAGGACTGAAACAACATGTAGGCATCTGACTAACATCTCCAATTGTTCTTTTCCCCTGTTTCATTTGTAATATCTTGTCTGATAAAGAAGCCCATGAAGCTTTGAAAGCTCACAACAAATACATTGTGCTTTTTGATTAGCCAATAAAGGTTATCACTGGTGGATTTTTGTTTGGATTTGTTCAATGGCCAACACAGCTACCCTTACATGAATGTGGAGTGGTTACAAATCTGTAAGTCTAAGTCATGAATCTGCAACTTTAGCAATGAATACCAGACATATATATTATTTTAGGTGGGATACAGACCGCCCCTTTGGGGTGACCTGCACCCGTCTCTTTCCCCGATTGATCGGGGCCTGAGCTGCTACAGTGGCAGCCCCAGAGGCCCCGATCTGCCACTTTTCCAGGCCTCGGGGAAGCGGCAAAATGCTGCTTCCCCGCGGCCTGGAAAGGGGTGTCCTTGGGGCATCATGTCCTAAGGACACCCAACAGCGGTGGGGAAAGGGAGAAAGGGGACACTTGGCCCCTTTCTCTCTGTATTGCTGGTGCAGCCGTTTAAAGGCCGCGCCAGCGATACACGCGGCAGAAGGAGCTCCGAAACAGAGCTCCTTTTGGCGCTGTTGAAAGGGTGCCACAAGCGCCCTACAGTTTGCGCCATGATGTGACGCCCACAATGCATCCATCACGTCAAAATGGTGGCACCCATGTAGACAGGGCGCAGCCATTTTGACGTACAGAGTATGTCCTAGGGTTGTAGGGCGTCTGTAAAGGACGCCCCGAGGCAACCCTAGTACGTATCCAGGCTGGCGCTTTGCGCCAGTCTAGATATCGCCTTAGCTTGACAGATTGAGACTTGACAGGTGCTGAAGAGACAACTGCATCCTTTAAAGCCCAGCAAAGAGGCAAGGAAAAACATCATAGGACCCATTGGTTAAATAGAATATGCTAACCAATCAAATAACTGGAGTCCAGAGGCAGCCACCAATACCTTTCTTAACAGTTATGGGGAAATCTTGCTGTTTCTTCAACTGGCTATAATCTTGTGATCCCTGAATTTCCTAATATTCTTGATCCCTAGACTGGCTAGGTTTAATGACTCTTTGTCTCATCTCTTTTTTGGATTTGGATATCTGGACTACTCTCTTTGTGTAATGATATGTGGACCAATCGAGACCTTGCCCCTATTCCTCCCTTCATCTTTCTGGATTGCCTGTGCATGGTCTGGATTGACTTCCCTGTTGCTGCTTCCCTTAGGATAACCTGTCTCTTTGGACACCTGCTGATTGTAGGCCTAGGACAAAAGGTATGCATTTTGGTACAAAAAGAAAAGGAACAAAATGCTCTTTTAAAATTTGCATCATAGCAGGATTATGGATGACACTAATAGGGCTAGTTTGTCATTGTTGTTGTGTGCGTTCAAGTCTTTTCTGACTATCTTGGGATTTTCCTGACATGATTTGTTCAGAGGAGGTTTACCATTGCTTTCCTATGAAGCTGAGAGAGTATGACTTGCCCAGGTCACCTAGTGGATTTTCATGGCTGAATGGAGGTTTGAGCCCTGCTTTCCAGAGTTGTAGTCCAATGCTCAAACACTGTCTTTCTTGGGTCTAAACTACAAGCAGAGAATGTGAAACTCCCAGTGCAGGGTCCCCCTAAGCATGTTTTTTGTTTGTCCCCAAATGCCTTCCAGAAGATGTGTGAGGCAATATTGGCATATTTTGCCACCTTGAATCCCTATATTGGGAGAAAGGTCGGATATGATGAGGATGAGGATGATGATGATGATGATGATGATGATGATGATGATGATGTCGATGTCCTTCCCAGATTGTTTTAGGTCCTGCAGAGAATATTTTTGCACCAGGAAGTGACTTAGAAGTTGATCAGAAGTGTAGTTACAAGAGGGTCCATTGATCTGGCCCAGTACAAAACAGCCTGTATTATTGCTTCATTTCAGTTTTAGCAAACTCTCAATTACCCATTTAGAAAACACTTATTTGAGGGGAGGGTTGATATGATTTCATAGAAGCCCATGTTGGTTCCTAATTTGGGTCCTTTGATGATAATATTTCCAAGGGGGAAGTCCAAATAATATAAGTGCTGTATGGCAATTTCTTTCATTCTTTCCTTTCCCTTATGCCTCACAGAGGCTGAATGTGTCTCAGATGGCTCCTAACACTGACACCGCTACTTTGTCCTTCTCTTTTTTTCCACAGTTGAGTGCCTCTTTTTGGACTGGTTTTGGGGAGGGATTAATAGCATTGTTTAGTAGCCAAATCACTGCTGTTTTAATATACTCCCTAATATATGGCATTTGGGTTCTTTACAGTTTTCCTCCAGCAAATCTAAAACCAGTTAGAGCTGCACTGATTAGTCTCTCAGGAAATGCGCTCCCAGTAGTAATCCATCCGCTGCATCGCTGGGAGAGAGAAAGGAGAAGATAAGCGGGTGCCAAGGGGTGTGTATTTAATCTACAACTGGCTTAGCCCCATGTCTTACCATTTCCTGAAAGCCTCACCACAGGTGCTTGTGTGGGAAGCAATGATAGAGAGAGAAATGAAGAAAGGACCATTTGTGACTGGCCTCTAGCGAATTAATTCAGGATTGAAAGAGGAAGGGGGGGGAATAGAAAAGATAGGCGGGGGGAAAAAGGTTTTCCTGCCATGGCTCATAGCAAGATGCAAACAGAAAAGCAGAAAGTTTCAGCAACCCCGCTGCAAAGCAGTCTTTACTAGAATTTTACAATAGTTTTGAGCAAGATTTGGGAAGACAGCATCCTCTGATCTGGAATGTATGCATGGCAGGCTCTTCCAGGTGAAATAATGTCAGATGAAATCATGTAAGACCTAGATATGCAAAATGAAGGAAGAACGCTAGTAATCATCAAAAGAGTGAGGTATCTAGGAACAACGAATCATCATAACCTGAAAAGAGTCTTGTGCAATCACTGCTTTTACTTTTGTTTCATTTGTACCCTGTGTTTCTCCCCAAATGGGATTCATTTTGTTTGGCACCATGGCTCTTGGCACAAGGCAAGTAGTAGGAAAATGTATCCTGTGGGCTTTCATGGTTCCAAAAATTCTTCTGGAGACTCCCAAAGCACCCCCTCCACCATTTTTTTTAAAAAACTAGCTTGATTTTGGGGTGATTTTTCACTTGAGAACAGCAAATCACCCACCAGTATGACAGTTTAATTCACACACATGAGAGAAGGCACAACACTATAGAAATTCTTTTCAAAACACTGGCCCAAAACAGCTGAAAATGGACCCAGACATGTGAATGCAACCTGTGGACGGATTATAACAAAGGATTAAAGGAATTGTGTAGTCCAGCTCCCATAACTTTAGGAATTATGTTCCCAGATTTATCGCAAATAGTGAAAATCACAAATAATGGTGAACACTATATTTCTGCCAGAAGTTGGCTATAGATTCGCACTAGAAGATTTCCAGATGGCTACAGAGATCTTGTTTTCCCAGCTACAGTTTTGTACTAACTCTTGCAAACTCTACTAATATAGTCCAACAGGGAAAAACTTTTCATATGTTTCTTTCTCACATGCAAAAATGAAAGATGTGAACATTTATAAACCTAGCAACAACCATAATTTAGCTGTGAACCAGTTCATCCACTATAGGTAGAACTAGAACACAGGTTCACTTCCCAATGATTCCATGGGTGATCCCCAACCAATTGTATAAATGTGAGATAGTGAGATGGTCTGGCATAAGTGGTGAGGACTCATGCTTATTAGAGATTCAACTCTCCTCCAAACTTTAAAAAATATGTATGCTGTGAGATCTATATCCTTCTTAGAAAGCTCCACACCAAAATATGATCCCTTGAGAAAAAGAGTATGAGAAAAGAATCCATAGGCTGTTCAGCTTTGGCATTGTTTGCCTTACTTTGCCCTCCGGAAATTATTCTTTCCTCTTCCATTTTTTCCCCCCATTCTTTTTTTGCAATGAAGTTTTCTGCGGTTATGGCCTGGGGAAATGTCAAAGTGTTTGCATATGGAGATATGGGGGCTCAACTGAATAGTTTGTTTTGAAAGGAAAGGGAGGAAGGGAGAAGAAGGGAATAAGGGAGAGAAACAGAACCCTGAAGCTATTTCACACAGCATTTTACTAAACTTACAGAACAGAAATAACAATATTCTCATGAGTTTTTAAATCTGTATTCCTGAGATGGATGGAAGGAAGAAGGGATGTGTGGATTGAATAACAGATGCTGTAGTGACTGGATAGGACAATGCTGCCATCCATTACAGGATCACAGAGTAAAATTGAACTTCCAATACCATCTGCTCAATCTGCAATAATGGCATAGCCTAGACTTACAGCCAAGCCACACATTCAGCAGAAAAAAAGGGACAAGAAATCTTCTTTCTGGACAGCTCCACTACACACCAGAGGCCATTTTCTGTGCACAGAGGAAAACTGTGAATCCTGGAAAACATGAACTGCAATCCTACAAGACCAAGTGCAACTCTAAGGTGACAGAATTACTCAGTGGTTGCACAATGCTTGCCTCATCAGTGATTTTTGATGTTGCATCACATCAAAATATGAATATGAAATCAAATGTGTTGTACATCAGATGTGCAAGGCTCCTTCTTACAGTTGGTGAAGATGGGCAGGGATGAGCAGGGAAGCTGGGAAGTCACCCTACTCCCAAGAAATGAGAAATCCAACTGGGAAGCTCTGGAGAAGGATGGGCAAGCAAAGGCATGTGACTGGATTATATGAATAGGGCTATAAAGTGAGGGAGATCATTTTCTAACTTAAGAGGGGGGTCCAAAAAGAAGAAAATTTCATTTTTGTGGTTTAGGGAGCAGTTGGCTGCTAGCTAACACACAACTAATAAAGGTATTGGTGCTGAAGCAAAATACGGACTTCTGGTGCATAATTGAAATGAAAATGGAAGGCAGGAGCAACCCAGAGTTCCCCTGCCAAAGGGGTAATTGACCATGTGAAATGTTCAATGCATGCATGATACACAATGTGAAGTATACACATTTTTGCACAATGCACATACACAACAGATTTTCCACACCTTGCATGCAGATGTCCTGTAATGGCAAAATATATATCTCTAAGGGAAGGTACGGATGCATAAGACATCCATAGGATTCCAGCCTATATAATGAATATCTTTGACAGGGTAATTTTTCTTTGTCATGGGATTTGCTTTTTTTCAAAAAAGAAATATTCCAATACATACCACCTCTCCTTGTAACCTGAAGTCATGCTATCCAGGGAAATCTTCACCTTTTGATGTTGCTGACTATAGAGAAACTGGGCTTCAAATTATGCATGATAGATGTTCCACTAGTCTCTTATGGAAGACCTCTACAAAAGCACTGTTATTTTGTACCATAATTTTGTATTGTCCATGATCAAGTTCCAGTTAGATTTTATTTGAATGTGTCTATTACATCTTTCAAATGCAAAAGCCTATTTAAATCTCCTTTTTGCAACCTCCTTTTTGTGTCACATCCTTTGATATCTAGTTATATATGTTGTGACTCCCCTGGCAAGAGTCCCTGATAAGGTTGACTTGCTGGGAGGCCAAACTGAGACATGAAGTATCAGCCAAAATCCAGTTTTATTGTGTGTGTGCATGGATTGAGTTTTATGATAAGTAACTGCAACTCAGTAGAATGACAAGATTTAATGACAAACCCCTTTAAGAATTTCCCTCAAAATCTTTTAGCCAATCAACTTTTTAAGATTTATTGTCTGCCTCATGATTCACTTTTAGGATCCTGCCTACGCTTCTTAGTGTCCCCCTTGGTTTGAGCACACAAACAGCAAACCACAAAAGCTCAATAAAGAGTTCTTGGTGTAATCTAGTCCCACTGTAAACTGAAACCACATTTACAAGAACCCTCTATTGAGCTTTTGTGGTTTGCTGTTTGTGTGTTTTATGAGTACATTAAGTTCCCCTAAGGAAGGGATTGGACATTTTGTCAGATGCAGAGTATCAGCTTTTAGTTCTACATTGCTCATGGGTATGTATTGTACATGCACATGAACAACTGGTTGTCTACCCAGTTCTACATTTGGTACCTTGGTTCAGATGCACAAAACTGCCATTCAACACAAGAATTAAGTAACAGAATTAAAGTGCAACTCTGCTTGAAAAAAACTTTTGTTAATTGACCCCAATGTAGGATCTCTCTCTCTCTCTCTCTCTCTCTCTCTCTCTCTCTCTCTCTCTGTGTGTGTGTGTGTGATGACTAGGTGTCAGAATAACCAATGCATAACTCAGTACACAGAGATTTAAGCTACACAATCCTAATGTAGGCTTTTAATCCTACAGCTTGTTACCAGCATTTGCATGTTTGCACAGATGTGTATCTTTATCAGGACACACCTATATTAAGTTATTTGATACTGTACTCACAAGTATCTTCACAGTAAAATCTTAGCTCTATGAGATTTTCTTCCAAGTTAGAAAGGTCTTATAATTTTTTTCTTGATATATTTTTATATGAATTGTTATGACCTATACCTTCCAAGATAATGTGTACATTGGAATTTAGTTATCTAAAGGCTTCTGTATGTCTTCATGTTCTGACAGTGTTTTCCCCTCCCCCAAGTATTGACATTTGTTTTTAAACATATTTTGAAGCACAATAAAATGTTAACATATGTATTGGTGAAATTATGCTTTGTGCATTCTTTTTAAAATGCAGATCACCATGGGACCAGGATATGATTGACATCTAAGGAAACATATGCATGGGAGCATATTAGGGGCAGATAGTGGCAATAGCCCTGAGTATTTCCAAAAGGAATGCATAAGACTGCTGTCTTAGTCACATCTTCTGCTTCATTTAAATCTGAAGCAGGTAGAAGAATTTGCCTATGACAATGGAATTTGTTTCTCTCTCAGTTATTTACAAGATGGCATTTTCCATCACTGGTGGAATGGGTAATTAATTCAATGCTCCTGTAAAGCCAGGATGGGCAACTGCAGCAGCTCTGGAGGCAAAGTTTGGGACACTTCTTGGGCAGTAAAAGTACAAAAGGAAAAAAAAATGGTCCACAAAATGTCCACTATGGATTTTGAAAATGGCTTCAGCCATCCAGGAATGAGGGAATGTATAGCCCCCAAGACCATTTTTGTGCTCTCCCAGGGTTTTTCAGAACTTCCCAAATTTTAGGGGTGAGGAGGGACGTGAGATTGAGTTTTATTTTATTTTTTGGCCTTGAGAGAAAGAGGAACAATTTCATCATGTGTTCCACCCCAGATCATGTCAAAATAGCCTTAGAGCATTAATAACATTTGAGGACAATGTTTTTCTGAATAATGTAGGGAGTAAAATTGTTCTGTGGCCCTGCAAGTTCCCCTGGAAGGACAATGTTGTCCAAGACAATAGTCTAACCCGATCCAAAAAAAAAAAAAAAAAAAAAAAGTATAACTTGCCTGTGAGGGCGTCGCCACAATAAAATGCAAAGCTGCATGTGGAGGAAAGGCCACAACTTTCTTAACACAAGCATCTGCATAAAAGGTAGGGTTGGCAAAAAGCATGAGTTCTGGATCATCTTACAACTCGCCGTTGTAGGATAAAGATAAATGGCATGTCATATAAAGCAAGGCATCGGGATGAGCTAGGGGCTAGATTAATGCCCTCTCATATCCATGCAACCCACAGATTGCATTTAACTAAAGCCCCTAGTCACCGGGAAGCGGTGTCACATTATGGCCCCTGCAATGACCATAACGTATGCCCTAATCGTTCCCGTGTCCCATAGGGACTCCCGATATGGTGCTATGCAACCTTATAGACCATGCCTACCAGATCCAGAACCTCTGCTTCCACCAAAAAGGCCGTTCTGAAGGAACGCCACTGCCAACCTTACCCCGCAAGCAACACCAACAGGGTTCAGAGAAGGTGCCAAGCTGACCTGATCCATGCCAAAAACTATAAAGTCCAAATTGGCTGAAGCTGCCAACATATCAACGCGTTCAGCCTGGCGGATGCACATCTGAAGAAACGCATAATGTCCATCAATGAAAAGCCAGGTTCCACCTCAACGCCGCCAGAGTAGAAACCAGTAATCGCAGTCATCCGGCTGTAGCAAATCACTGCAATGTTGGTGCTTGGCCCGAACCTGCAAGTGAATGAACTGAACAATTTAAAAATAAAGTAAAAAACAGTATATAAAGATCCAATGATCAAACATGCACATGTGAAAGGAAGGGTAATAGGGGTACCAACACGATCCAGGTGAACAACCACAGCTCAAACATGGCTAATTAGGAGCAGGGCCAGCTCCCCCGCTGTGAAGAAAGGCAGAGTGAGGGATTCGAAAGGCCTGAGATGTAGGAGGGGCTAGAGGGCAGGACAGCCTAGCATGAGGGCCTCTGCAAGAGGCACAAAGATGATCAAATTTGCACTGCGGGTGAGAACACTTGCCAACATTGAAATCTCGGCAAACAAGGCCCAGACTAACAGAGGGAGCAGAGCAAGTGGAAGAGGCAGGCGGCACCACCTGAGTTCCAACTTCTAATAGCCAAATTTCAGAGTGAAGGTGATCCCATCGCTCTCTGTAATTCTGGGAGGCATGCTGGCGAAATGCCATATCATACGCAATAGCTGCCGAATCACTGGCGAACTCTCTGGCCTTAAGGACATGCAGCAAATGGCTGTCTAGCTGTCAAGCCCGCTCAGGGAAGGCCATGGCAATAATGGCCCTAAAAATGGTGAAACCTTCTAGCCAATTGTCAAAATTGCGGTCAACCGGAGGGGAAAGGGATGCCTTCTTTTGACTGCCAAAGTTGCTTGACCTGTTGGAGGAACCAAACCAAAGACATCAACAAAACATCCCCTGAGAATCAGCTTCCTGGTTTTGCAAGGTAGATGAGAGCCAGGAGGGTGCTCCCCAGGTGCGCACACTGGTAACCCCTGTGCTTCCTGGTCGACCCAAACCCCCTGAAGACCGGGTCGCCAGGTATGACGCTTGATGGCCCAATGCGGCAAGCCTGGGGCCATGGCATGCTCAATCCAAAAGCGATCTCTGCCAGAAGGTAAAGGTGAGTTGACAGCATTGAAGGCATCTTGAGCAGCTTGCAAGGAACGAGCCTGACAATGTCTTTTCTTGGCTCTGAGTCATTTCTTGCACCGTCTACGTCTGTTGTTACCATCCCCATTGTTGATCACCTCACCGTCCGAACTGGAAGATGACAACAACGTTGAACTGGAGCTGGAGGTAGACAAGACTCTCAAAGGCCTAATTGTCCCAGGAGTCTTGTCACGAGCAGCCGAAGGTACTTGGCTAGAAGATGTAGCTCCATGAAAACTGGCAACTGACGGAATTGAAGTAGATTCTGGAACACTTGATCGGCAGGGTGCAGTGGTTTTAGCAATCAGCTCAACAATTGAACGCGACAACTCCAACATCACCGATTGGGACAAACAAGGGGCAGCTGGAGCTGGACCAACAATTGAAGATCCAGATGTAAAAACAGCTCTGGAGCCTGAACCCGGTGAACCTCCGAAGGAGGAAGTGGGAATGAAATCCAAAGCCAGCATAGACTGAATATTTCTAGCTTGCCCAGATGAAATTTGAGTTGACAAGACAGGAGGTGTATTGTGACGCCCTGCTTTGTTGGGCATGATGAAAAACACAGTAAGCCAATTACTAGTAAAAGTGGATAACAAAATTAAACAGGTGGCTGAGAGAGTGTTACCAGTCTGAAATGCCAACAGATAACAAAGCAATAAGGCCCCAACCAAATAGACCCTAAAAAGGGGGCCAACAAGGTAGGGGCTGCAAACCCCAATTTAATCCCCAAAACAAGCAAACAGGGTTTTAAAGCGCAACCGCACACTCACCAAAAACAAATAAAATTGTCCAAAAGCAGAAAATGGGGGAAAAGATGTCTGAATGTCCCTTCAGAGTTCCTTCATCTGAAATATTGCTGGTCTCCCATCCAAGTACTAACCAGTGCTGACCCTGCTTAGCTTCCAAGATCATATGGGATCTGATGCCTGTAGGATATTTAGGCCTGTTGCTAGAGAAGCCAGCAAAGTAGTCTCTAGCTGGGCCCCAAAGTGAGGTGCCCAGCCCAAAATGGCGTCCGAGTTGCCTCTCTCTCCCCCAAGGCCACAAAAGGATGGGAGAGGGGGCAAGAGGGCCCCACCTTGTAGCGCAGGGCCACAGGGACCCCTGGAGTAAAGCGGGGAGGAGGGGGTAAGCCCCTTATGCTCGCCTCCCCAAAAGCTCGGCTTCTGCTCCGTAGCAGAGCCGAGGAGAAATGGCGCCGAGATGGATGCCGCATGGCCTTTATATAGGCCTTCTCCAACGGTGGGGGACGAGAGGAGAGTCGCCCCGCCCCCAGGAGCAGCCAGCCAATCGGCTGCCCTGGAGGACTGGGGTGACCATAGAGAGGGACTATCCGCCTCCCAGAGCATCACTCAGGAGGCAGAAGTCCCTCCCCTTCCCCCCTCGGCCGGCCAATTGGAGGCCAGCATGCCCCAGCAATGCATGCTGGGGTGCACCAAACCTCTGGGGTGCCTGACCCTGGCGGCAACGCTGCCTGCCCAGGGAGTCGGGCGGAAGCCTTTACTTTAAAAACTGAAATGTTCATCTGGCAGCTCACAGGAGAACATGAAAATGACAAAGTAGTGTAATGTGACAGCTGAAAAAAATTAATTTGATTCAAGGGTGCATCAATAGATGTACAGTATCTAGATCACAAGAAGTAATGGTATTACTCTAATCTGCTTTGGTTAGACCTCACCTGGAATAGTGTATCCATTTCTGATCACCACAATCCAAGCATAATGTTGACAAGCTGAAGCGTGTCCAGAGAAGGGCAAGCCAAATGGTTAAGGGTCTGAGAAACATGTCTTAGGGTGTTGGGTATGTTTAGCCTGGCAAAAAGAAGGTTAAGAGGTGACATGATAGCCATGTTTAAATATTTGAAGGAATACCATGTTGAGAATAGAGCAAGCTTGTTTGCTGCTGCTCCACAGACTAGGACATGGAGCAATGAATTCAAATGACAGGAAAAGAGATTCTACCTAAACATTAGGAAGAACACCTTGACAGTAACAGATGCTCTACAGAGAAATATGTTGCCTTGGATTGTAGTGGAGCCTCCTTCTTTTGAGGTTTTTAAATAGGGGCTGGAAGGCCATATACCTGGAGTGCTTTGATTGTATATTCCTGTATGACACGGGATTGGACTTGATGGCCCTTATGGTCTCTTCCAGCTGTATGAGTCCAATATTCCCCTTAGGAAAAGAGCAGTCTGGAAGGCAGTCTGGCTGTGAAAATATTTCTGG
Source organism: Sceloporus undulatus (assembly GCF_019175285.1). NCBI lineage: Eukaryota > Metazoa > Chordata > Lepidosauria > Squamata > Phrynosomatidae > Sceloporus > Sceloporus undulatus. Next base: position 325,765,742 of record NC_056523.1, read on the forward strand.
TGGTCCCTATTTGTTCTCAGGATTTCACCCATCCCTGCCCTAAAGGATCACTTAATTTACTTATGCTAATTGCTTTCTCCCTGTTGTAAACCTTAATATCTTGTCTTCAGAGTGGCCAGAGACACAAAAGAGATTTACTGAGACATATGCCCCCAACCCAGAATATCAATTTCTTGCTTCATGTAGGGTAGGCAGGATTGCAGAAGCATCTTTCTATAGCAAAGTGCCTTATTCCTACTGTAAACATTGCACATGTTTATACTCCATTTCCTCAACGTAGGATCTCAGCCAATGACTGTACTTCAATGCACTTCAATGCATTGAATACATAGATAAATAAATAACAGATTCTGGATGTTCTGGGCTTCCGCAAGGTCATACATAAACAAAGGTCAGGCATAAAGCTACAACTGGAGAAATATTTCCAAAATATGAAGCCAATATCTCTGCCATAATCAATGACATGACTTTCCTGCTCTCCTTAGCATCTTCAGCTAACTTTGCAATGAAGGTAATCCAAGAATGAAGAACAGAGAATGAGACAAAGCACCAGCAATTCTCCTTGACTTCAGTCCCTGACATCTCCTGGATCCTCAGTGACCTATGATTTATTTATTTATTTGAAATTTGAAATGCACTTTCTTAATTGGTTCCATCTACATTTTAATAATACATTAGCTTGCAATAAACTTGGCCTGTTCTCGAAATTCCATAATACACAACACACAAATCACCGTCTTTTCTCTCCCCCCTGATTCCCCTTATGCAGCCCTTGACTGAATTGAATTATAAAGCGCTGTTGACGTTCTGTATAGGGGTTTGCTTTATTTCTTGCTACATATTTTCTCATTACATTTCCCTATGATTTATTTATGACAGTGCTATGCATATAAAATCTACACTGCTCCGAAGTTCACATTGCAATGACCGAAGCAGCAGTCCTGGAAAAGTTCAGCAGGATGATTCACAAGTGAATCACTTCTGGCAAATGTCCTTCTCTCCTATGAAGCGAGTCCTCGACATCTTGCATACGCTTCCAAGCAGAGCTGAGCAACTTCGGGCTCTGCATTTGATTTGATGTCTGGCTCTTCTGATGAAAGAGACATTGAAAAGAGTTAGTGAAAATGTTCTTTAACCAATATATAATTTACTAGGAAAATATTAAATTATTTCACAGGCATTTGTCAAGTGCATATCCTATCCTCCAACTGTCCTGATTTGGCAGAGGCAGTCCCAATCAATCCTCTGTCATCCAACTCTCTCGGCTGATATTTAAATGTTCCAGTTTCTGTCTTCTCCTCTCATTTTGCCCTTTTGTGTTCAGCTTCAAACTGACTTCAAAGTGCAAAAGTAGTTTGCACTCAGTTGAGTTTGTGTGGGGAGGAAAAGAAAGGAAAGTTGAATCCTACCCTTCTTAGTAGCTTCAAGCAAAAGCAATGTAACAGAAACTGAAACTGGCAGATTCATTGATCTCTCATCTGTTGTTGAGTACTCACAATAAACTTTGACTGGACTGCATCCCTAGCTGAGGAATAACAAAGAAACTGGGAGAGTTTGCAGCAGTTTGCTTTTGCCTTCGCCTACTGGAAAGGACAAAATTCCACCCCCTTCTCTCCTCTCCCACCGCTGAGTTAATTGAGTGTAAACTACTGTTTGTATTTTGAACTCCAGAATTTGAAATGATTATCCTAAATGTTCAAGGCATAAAAAATAAAAATTCTCATCATCATGCGGGAAAATCCACACCAAATGCTAATGGGAATCTAGACAGAGAAGAAAGTATTAATAAATAAATCCCTACCCTACTCACCTGACTCCAGCTCAGTCACTCTTCTCAGCTATAGTCTTGGTTGAAACCATAAGTCCACTTGATTTGGGATGTAACTCCTTCAAGGTTGTGAGATTTGTACCGGAAGTGAAAATCATCTTTTCACTATTAAAAAAAGAAAAATATATATGAAAGTTTATAATGCAGGCACTGTGGGGCTTTTGCACTCATCTGATAATAATATTTGATTTGGCTTTACTTCAAATATAGATTTACTAGGGTGTCATTTTAGCAATCTAGAACTGCTTCAAGGTCTAGTAGTTTTGCCTTATCAGGTAGCAAGACAGTCACCAAGAGCATGAGAAATGCAAATGGGTGAAATGATGAAAAGTCTTTCATGTAATGGAAAAAAACTGGACAAAGCGGAGGGACGTGTGAAAGGAAGAAGCCATCACTCCAATCCATCTGCCATGATCTGACCTCAGAGAGAGAGAAAAACCACTGAAGATGATCCCCTTCCCCATCCCCTTCTCCTTTTGTGCTATGTCTTTTTAGATAGTAAGCCTGAGGACAGGGAACCGTCTAATCAAAAAAATTGTAAGCCAAACTGAGAGCCTTTGTGGCTGAAGACTGGGGTATAAATAGTCTAAATAAAATAAAATAAATAAATTTTAGAAGAAGGCAAGGGAAAGAATGAAACATATACACACTATGAACTATTAATACTGGTGTCAGCTTTCCATTTTACAGAGCTACTGAATTTGATCATTCTTGTCCATGGTTCACACATCCAGTTTGTGGTCAAAAGTGGCAATTTTGTAGCTCCCCTCAAATTTACAGAAACAAAAGGATAACCACTGGAATCTTCCCCTTTGGCTGTATGGTCACTGGTAGATTTTCAAAGTCAAGAAAATTTAATGTCCATTTGCAATTCAAAATAAAAAGTGTCATTGGAATCCATCATGTTTCTTTCCTTTGTGAAGCCACAGGCTCCTATGTAGGTAGACAACACTGAATTTCTCAAGAAGTCTTCATGTTTTGCATCAGGAAAACTTTAGATGGTGTAGAGGTAAAGCATACCAATCAGTCCCAATATTAGGGAGGGAAATTGCTTTACCTTTGTTGGAAGCAGAAGTCTCAGATGGCAAGGTCCCAGTGTACTGGCTCTTTCTTTAGGATTCCCCTGTGACGGCTAAAATGCGGTACCTTGAAATACATTTGTGTTTGCATTCCCTTGATAATTTTGACTGTCCCTTCTCTTTGAACATTGTTGTTGTTAATTGCTGTCAATTCAGCTTCAACTTATGGTGATTCTGTTTATGAAATGCATCTAAAATACCCATCATGAGCAGGTTTTGCAGACTCAGGGCCAAGGTTTCCTTGACTGAGGACTTTTTAAAATGGGCAAAAAGGATGGGAGCATAGCATGATGCTCCTGATAGTGTCACGCAATTTGGCAAAGACTTCCAGATGATTTTGTGTGACATTGCAAAGATCCCACCATTATCCCATGAATAAAGAGGAGTTTTCCAATCACTTTATATTCACAAGACTTTCCCGTGAATAAAAAGTAGCTGGAAAATACCTCCTTATTCACAAAATAATGGCAGGATTATTGCGACATCACACAACATTGTCTGAAAATCTTTGCCAAATCGCGTGACACTGACAGGAGCATTGCACTATGCTCCTGTCCTTTTTGCCCATTTGAAAAAGTCCTGTGTCTATCCATCTGTAATGCAGTCTCCTTCTTTTCCTATTCCCTTCTATGTTACCAAGACTGCATTTTGTAATGAGTCATCTGTTCTTATAATAATGTAAGACTGTCTCAGTTTAGTCATCATGGCTTCTAGGGAGAGTTCAGGCTTGATTTGCATTTGGTTTATGAAAATTTGCTAGTTGGGGGGTGGGGTGCTGGAAGGGCCCTGAAGAGCCTCAAATGCAGCCTTGGCTGGGCCACTGTTTGTTCACCCCTGCCCTAAGCTCTTCTACCAAGCAAATCTACTGCCTGAGGTACAGCAGAGGATACTGTCCCATCAACCGCTTTGAAGTGAGATTCAAATGCTAGTCTAGCTGGATGTTATTTGGGAAATGGGAATATGTGATATCCTGTCCCTCACCTCAAGCAGAAAAAATGCTTTGGGACAGCTATGCTCAGCCTTATGGAATGGCAACCTTGTTGTAGCAGGCAGGAATATTAGGAAATGTAACAGACATGATTGGGTCTCATAGGCAGAGTAATTAATTTGGCAAGGTAGAAGCTAAACAATAATCAGGCTCACATGCAACCAACAATCTACCCACACAATCTAGGAGAGTGAAAAACATCATTATCAACAACAACAACACATAATCAGGGAAGAAGAATGAGGGACCTTTTGGAATCGATTACCACTATGGAGTGAAGCTGAATCGGAAATCAGGTTATATTGCAAGTGGGAATGGGCCCTGAGTCTGCTTTTTGGACATGTTGAATCCTGAATACTATGAGCAGAGGTACAGGGCTCTGATTTCGAACTAACCACACTACTGACTCATGTAAGTCACTATTACCTAAACTGACTAACAGGTTTTCTAGCCCTACCTGCTATGGAGATGTCAGAAATAAGAACATATTAACAGCTAGAATGATGTAGTAGTTTGAGTGCTAGAGAAGGACTCCTTGAGACCAAGGTTCTAATGCTGCTTTAATCATGGAAACCCACTAGGTAACCTCGGACAAGTGTCAGACTCTGAGACAGAAACAATGGCTTTCCTCCTCTGAAGAAATCTAGAAAAAAAAAACAAAATGAAAAGGTCACCATAAGTTGATTTGAATATTCATAACAACATTCAAAGGATCTAGGTGTCTCAGTAAACCAGAAGTTAAACATGAGTCAACAGTGTGATGCATTAGTGGGAAAAAGGCAATACAATCCTAGGCTTCATCAACAGATGTAAAGTGTCCAAATCAAGGGAAGTGGTAACATCACTCTATTCTGATTTGGTCAGACCTCGCCTGGAATACTGAATTCCATAAAGTTCTAAACAGTAGAAGATGTCCAAGAAAGATGTTCATAAGCTAGAATGTGTCTGGAGAAGGGTGATCAAGATGAAATGGTCTGGAAACCAAGCCTCATGCGGAATGATTTTAAAGAGTTGGGCATGTTTAGCTTGGGGAAGAGAAGATTGAGAGGTGACATGACAGATATATTTAAATATGTCAAGGGATCTCATGTAGAAGATGAAGTGAGCTTTTCTTTTCTGCTGCTCCAGAGACTAGAACATGAACCATTGGATTCAAATTACAAGAAAAGGGATTTCACCTGAGCATTAAGAAGAACATCTTTATTGTAAGAACTGTTTGAGAGTGTAATAGACTAACTAGGGCAGTGGACTTTCCTTCTTTGGAGGTCTTTAAACAGAGGTTGTTTAGGTATCCTTTGGGAATGCTTTAGTTGTATACTCCTGCATGGTATGGGTTGCATTAGATAAACTTTGTTGCCCATATGTAATGCATGTAGTTACAAAATTGTGTGTGTTCACATCTTTTCTTTAGGTCCCTCCACTTCTCTCCTCCACCCCCCCTCCATATATTTGCATGGTTGTATACATAATTAAAATTCTATGCATTGCTGAAATACCCAGCACCCCTCATTGACTGCAACATGTTTAAGCAATGGTTGTTTCACAAGCATTCAAAATGTGTACATATTTCTATGTTCAGTATTTAAATGGTTACAGCAGTCCATCAAGCCTTTTAGGTTTCATCCCATATCCCACATCAAATTCACCACATATCAAATTATCTTGCTGGTCCTGACAAGTAGAGACCCAACTCCAAGGCTACTAAGAACCCCAAATTCGTCTCAAAGGACTGGTATCAACACAGGAACATTTTGCATGCAGCAAGAGTCAGCCCCAAAGCAACAGCTGTCCCCATGCTAGCACAGGAGGCCATAAAGGAAGAAAAAATCCGAGTGCCTCATTTTTGGTGACAAAAATAGCAATGGAGAAAAACGAATGTCACCAAATTAATCTACTCCCCTGACAAAGATTGCAGCAAATGAGGGAAATGGTCTGGCAGCAAAATTAACCCATAGTCTCATTATACAGTTAAGTGGCCTTTTCAGACACTGCTGCTCTCCGCTGATAGTTTACAATTTGAGAATGTGCAAATGACACCAGCAACGCTGGCTCTACTATTATCGTCTACCCCTACATACAGATCCTCCTCCTCACAGAACACCCTGCAAACACAGAGAGAGTGTATTTTGTGACTGCCTCTAGCAAATATGCTGGGGTGTGAAATAAAATTGGCTTATTTCAGAAGGAAGAACATATTCCACCCCCAAAGGCAGTGATAGCCCTTTGCTAAGCAAAGGATATGCAAAAGACTGCAGCACACTGAAAGATGAATGATATGGTGGATAGTCCTTATTCAACGAGGAGCGAATCTGGGTCTAAGTACCAGATGGCAGAGCTGAACACAGAAAATCCATATGTGTGATGGCAGCAAGGGACAGCCATTGACATACTTGTTTTTCCAGCCAAATGTCTCAACAGATGCAGAGATTTTACATGTTAACGTTTCAATATGGCATTAAAACCTGGGAGGAGAATTGGACAGGGGAAAAAGAAAAAAGCAAAGGTGATTTAAAGGAATGGGAGGGGGGACTCCAAATCTTTATTGCTCACCAGGATAGGAGTCCCTTTCAAGAGAGTTGTGACTCTGGTGCTCTTGAAGAATGTTATTGTTACAGATCCCACAGGCTAGGACTCCCATCCAACAATGACCAATGAATCTTTTGTAATGCCACAACCTCTCTGAATAAATTTGGCTACCATGATGTCACAAAGGGGAAAAAAGACGAACTCAGGGTGCATGTATACTCACAGGAGACTCCAGTTTACCTTCAGGTTACTCCAAGCCACAGCAAACACAAGCTTGTCTATACATACAGTTCTTCCTTTTGAACTTACCCAGTCTGATAAATCACAGTAGCACAGCCATATAGATGCTCAATTTCAATCTCACCCCATGCATGCAAATATAGATATTTCTACACTCTCCCTGCCCCTGGATCTCACAGAGACTGTAGAGTGCAGTCCATACACACACATGAAAATCTGGATTTCCTGCTCAAAATTGGGATAAATCCCAACTTTTTCTTCCTCCAATTTAAAGCCCAGAGCCAATGAAAAGGCCTGGATTCAGTACCAAATGTCTCAAATGTTGCTTGGACAGCTCACTGTCAAAAACTAGGTGAGACCATTATATTTGACCCATGTAGATTTTGGATGTACCATCGGTTATGGGTTAAATGGAAATTTCTGCATAAACACAATTGCAAGTCATATTCTAGATATTCTAGAACCAAGTCAGAATCATCAATTGTCCAAACCACACTGTAGAAATAATCCCATTTGAGATCACATTAACTGCCCTGGTTCAGTGCTAGGGACTCCTGGGAACTATAATTTGTTATGGCCCCAGTGCTCTCTGACAGAGAAGGCTAAATGTCTCACAAAGACTGTGCATCCCAGAATTCCCAAGCATTGAGCCAGGGCAGTTAAGGAGGTCTCAAAGTGGATTATTTCTACAGAGTGTTTTGGACCATAAAGAAATCTTGTTAAAAGGAGTGCTATTTGCCAAGAATTCTGTCACAGCAGAAGCACTGGAATCCTTCTCAGAAAGAGTGCTTCTTCTTTCACATTGGTTTGTTCTGTATTATAATATACTTTTCAGTTTTCCTGATTTGGCAGGGATGGTTCCATTTAATTCCATCATTCCAATATCTGAGCTGCCTTCAAATGTCCCAGTTTCTATCATTCCTTCCCACTTCCCCCCCTATTGTCCACACCACACCTTGCTTCAGTTGCTAGAAACCAAGTTCAAAGTGCAAAAGTAGTTTGCATTCAGCTCAATGACAGGAGAGGAGACAAAGGGGCAGACTCAGGAAAAATCAAATTAGTACAGCCGCTCCTAGTTTGTGTGATCTTCTTCATTAGTAACTGTTGTCATCTTTGACCATGCTCAGATGTTGGCTCCATATGTCCTGTTTTTCATCTGTGAAATGTTGAATGGTACGCTGTAGAGCAGGGATGAAGAATGTGTATTCTGTTGGAGATTGCACTCCAAATACCTTCTGCATTTTTCTGTACTGGCTAGGGCTAATGGGACTTATAGTCCAGGATCTGGAGAGATATACATTGCACACCCAGATTTAAAGCATGACATAGAACCAGGAATTAACACATCAGACATCCTAGTGTTAACCAAGATTAGCTAGCCAGAAAAGAGAGTTAGATACAAGCTTGTATCTACAAGGCTGTGGAGGAAGGAGAACATTGCCCCTTATTTAAAAAAAAATAAATTCTGAGCCATCCCATCACATGATTTTTTTTTCTTCAGTTCCCAAATTTATAGCATTGCAATAACTTAAAAACTGAGATATTATGTTTAGAAATACAGTTTAGGCACCCAAAGAAAAGAGACAGGCTACAGTCTGAAGGAAATGTGAACACAGCAGAGATGAGTTCCACATGTGAATGATAAAAGTTTGTCTATCATCTGAAGACCAAGGAAGTCAAACATGGACAAACCAATCACCAGAAGTCTGGACATCAAGTCACAAATTGGCCACAATTGCAGATTGAAGTTGTTGCAATCTGCATCAAAGAAGGAATTGCCTACACTGATGAAAGCTTTTTTATGGGTTTTTCGGGCTACGTGGCCATTTTCTAGAAGAGTTTATTACTGATGTTTTGCCTGCATTTGTGGAAGGCATCTTCAGAGAATCTGAAGAGAGAATGGAGGCAAAACATCAGGAATAAACTCTTCTAGAACATGGCCACGTAGCCCGAAAAACCCACAAAAAACTATGGATGCCGGCCATGAAAGCCTTCGACTTCACTTTGGAAATCATGGAACTTCAAGTATTCAAGGTACGATTTATGGTATCCAGGTGATTCACTTGTAGAGTGGGTTTTTTTCTTTCATATTTGTTTTGCAAGATCTCTCTTGCTGTGCATTTCTTTGAACAATGGTGTAGAAAGCAAATTTTTCTTGCACAGTATTCAGTGGACAAAAGAAAGGGTAGAGAAAATGGTTGGCCAAACAGTCTCTGTCATAAGGTTTTCTCCACAAATTTTGCCAGTGGGATGCATTGGGTTACTCAAATTATGATTCCCTATACTCTTATAATGACAGAATGGAATAAATTAGAGACCCTTCCAAAAAATAACAACAACAGCAAGGAAATGTGCATTTTTGTCTCATTATCATTCCACTAAACTTAGCCTGGCCCATATCTGACCCCAGGCAAGCTCCTTCGAGGGCTAGGAAATATTTCTAAGCTAATTGGATTTCTGCCAAAAGAAAAGAAAAAGCAAGCAACTTATTTTTTGGTAGCTGTTTGTCCTACCAAGCAAATTATTCACATTTATGGAGTAAAATAAAAAGTGAAATAAAGATCTACTGCAAGCTTTGCATTTTCATCCAGCCCTCTATTACAGTTGGTTTTTTTTGCAGAGCCCTTCCTGACTCTCCCGCTCCTCCCCACTCTCTTGCTTCTCTGGGAGAAAGGTCCTTAATTCAGTGAAAAAGCAGCACTCCTTAGGAAGGCTTTGCATTGTGGTCACTGAAAACACCAGTAACATGTAAGGGGTTATTAAAGGCAGAGGAGGGAGGAAAAATGGAAAAATGCCACCCATTCTGGACCTATCTCACAGAATCCTGGGCCTGTTACAGACTGCCAAAATAAAGCTGCTTCGGGTCCCTTTGGAGGTATGCTGTTTAAATGACGCATGCACCCTAAGAATCCAGAAGCGGCACCAAAGCTGCCCTCCAGTGCTTAGGAATGGAGTGTGGCTTTGGCGCAACCTCCGGACTCTTAGGACCCATGCATCATTTAAATAGCATACCTCCAAAGAGACCCGAAGCAGCTTTATTTTGGCAGTCTGTAACAGGCCATAGAATCTTAGAACTGGAAGGGGCCACTGTCCTGTCCTGAAAGCCAACCAGGGACAAACTACTAAGTAAAGTATGTTAGAGATGAGACAGTAGTAGACTCAGTTGTGTTCAAAGGCTTAACAGTCAGTTACAATTCTTAGAGGTCAGACAGTCCAAGTCAGTAGGGTACAGCAAGAAAAGAAAGGCATCAGTCAAAGGGATCATCCAGTAGTGTGGTCAGTTTATGATGCAAGGTCCAAGGTTCTTTGGAAACATGAGTGAGGAATCAAGAGGGAGAGTGTTGCTTCCTCTTGAATGGTTAGTTGCTAGCAATGACCTCCCAATAGAGCTGCTGGATTATTTATGGCCTGGCAGCCCCTTATAGCTGTTGCCAGATTAATGCACACTTCCTATATAAGCGTTCCCAGTATCCCAAACCCTTGTCTCTCTTCTATATTCCATTGTTGTAGGTATTACTAAGTCTGATTCTGTGAGTTTTGGCTGATGGGGAGTGTCACTGCCTATCTCAAAAACTGACATGTCCTTCCATTTCCCTGTCTATATCACAACCAGGCATGTCCCCCTGTCCTTCTGTTTAACAGAGTTTCTGAACCTGCTTCCTGGGAACAAGGCATGACAGTCACAGGGGCCTTCTAATCCAACCCTCAGCCATTCAGAAATACACAACTAGACCTCTGAAGATGGAGAATCCAGTCTCTCCATCTCACGTTAAGGCAATCTATTCCACTGTTGTTGTTTTTTTAAATTATTTTTATTTTATTTTACATTATAGTGAAACGGAAAGAAGAAGAAAAAGAAAAGAAAAAAAGAGAAAAATCATCCAATGAAAAAACATATCTAAAGAACGTATTCTATTCAATCCCTTTCCCCAATATTCATGTTCTATTCATATATACGCTCATTCCCAAAGATTGTCTATTACAACAGATAATCTTCCTTGACTTTCAATATCTTGCAGCAAAACTGTTGTACCGGGTACCATTCTTCGTTTAAAGAATCTTCAGATATATTATTTAAGAGTCTAGTGAGTTTGTCCATTTCTTTCAGTTCTTGTACCTTCAATATCCATTCTACTATTGTCAGCTCCTTATTGTTTTTCCAGTATTTTGCTATCAATAGTCTTGCTGCTGTAGCTAAATATAGCAATATTCTCCAAAAAAAAATTTCCATTTTTTTCTCCATGTTTGGCAACATATTTAACAAATAAAAACTTGGCGTTATTTCAAATTTAAAGGCAAACATATTTTCTATTGTTGAATGAATTTTAAACCAAAACTTTTTTACCTTTTTGCATACCCACCACATATGATATAGGGTACCCTCTCCTTTACCACACCTCCAACATTTCAGATTTTGCATTTTGTAGATTCTCTTAATTTTTGCTGGGGTGAGGTACTATCTATTTGAAATTTTTAGGTGGTTCTCTTTCAGAGTTTGAGATGCCGTAAAGGTGTTAGTTCTTAACCATGATTTCTGCCATACTTCATATTCTATATTGTGACCCAAGTCCTGTGCCCATTTTATCATGTTTTCTCTTATTGTTTCTTTTTCCAGTTCTCTTTTTAATAATATCTTATAATACTTTGCCATTTCTTTTTTCTGAGGTTTCAACCATATTACATCTAATTCGTCCACTACCATTTCTATACCTCTGTATTTAAGATCTTCCTTGAACTTAGTTTTTATTTGTAAATGTTCAAGCCAGTTCAAATTAAATCCTTCTCTGGAGAGTATATCTATTTCTTTTAGAGTCACATTCCCTTTTTTATCTACATACAATAAATCTTTATATGTTAACCATCTCTTCTTGTCACATTTTTTGTTGAAGAAAGCCTCCTGTAATGAAGACCATAATGGTATTTTACTGTAAAATTTTTGTTTTATCTTTATCCATGTTATCATTAAAGTATTTCTCAAATAATGATTTCGAAATTCTTTACATGACTTTAGATCTTTATATAACAGGTACGCATGCCAGCCAGATGTTAAATCATGACCTTCTAGATTCAATAGATCCTGGTCTTGCAATCTTATCCATTCTTGAATCCATAGCAGTTTACCAGCTTGCATATATAATTTTAAATCTGGTACAGCGTAGCCACCGCGTTCTTTCCTATCTTTTAATGTTTCCCACCTTATTCTAGGTTTCTTTCCCTGCCAGATGAATTTCTTGATTTCTTTAGTCCATAATTTTATTGAATCTTCTTTATTGAGGATTGGTAGGTTAAGAAATAAAAACAGAAGTTTGGGAAGGAAAGACATTTTAATCAGGGAGATTCTCCCTAAAATTGAGAGGTTTAGTTTATTCCATTTTAACATATCTTTTTGTAGCTCTCTCCATTTATCTTTGTAATTGTTTTCGTATAAGTCTCTATTGTCATTAGTCAACCAGATTCCAAGATATTTCAATCTCTTTGTTATTTTACAGCTAGTTTTTTGAATTAATTTATCTTCTTCTTGTTTCTCCAGGTTTTTGGTGAGGAAGAGAGATTTTTCTTTATTTATCTGCAAGCCTGCATATCTTCCAAAATCCTTAAACTCTCTCATCAGGTGATCTATACTTTTTAGAGGATCTTCCATTATAGCCACCATATCATCGGCATATGCTAAAAGTTTTCTTTCTTTACCTTTTATTTTATTTCCCTTGATTTTTTCATTGCAGTTTATTGTATTGATTAATACTTCCAGTGTACGTATGAACAGTAGTGGCGAGAGGGGGCATCCCTGTCTAACTCCTTTCTTAATTTGTATCATCTCGGATTTTTTCCCATTTATTTTTATTTGGGAGAATTGTTTACAATAAATCTGTTTGATGTTGTTTATAAAGTTGTCTCTCAATTCCATTCTTTTTAAAGTTTCTACCATAAATGTCCATCTCACATTGTCGAAGGCTTTTTCAGCATCGACAAAAAGTAGAGCCAGCTTTTTTTTTTTTGTCTTAAAATATTCCAAGATGTTAAGGAGTGTTCTGATGTTATATTTTATTTGTCTTCCAGGGAGGAAACCACTTTGATCTTTTGAGATTTTATTCTGGAGGGTGTCTTTTAGTCTTTCGGTTAATATAATTGTAAAGATTTTGTAGTCTACATTTAAGAGCGATATTGGTCTATAGTTCTTAACCAGCAGTTTATCTTTACCTTCTTTTGGCAAGAGAACAATTGTCGCATTCTGCCATGTTGATGGTATTCCCTGTTTTGTTATCAAATTCAAAAGCTTATGTAAAGGTTCTATTAATTCATCTTTAAATATTTTGTAGTACTTGGCTGTGTAGCCATCAGGACCGGGAGATTTTCCCTCTTTTAATTTCTTAATTGCTGTCATAATCTCTTCTTTGCTGATTGGTCTATTTAAGTTATCTCTTTGTTTTTTAGTTATTTGTTCTATTATTCAGATATTTGCCCATTTCTTTAGCTTCTTCTTGTGAAAGATCCTCTTCCTCATAGAGATTTTGAAAGTACTGTTTGAAAGCTTTAATTATTATCTCTTGCTTGTAAGTTACTTGATCTTTATATTTGATTTCCTCTATTGTCTTAAGTTTTTTTTTCATTCCTTATTTTCATAGCTAACCATCTTCCTATTTTATTAGCTGATTCGAAATGTTTTTGTTTAGCTTTTTTCAGATCGTTAGCTATTTCATTTGTGATTTTAGTTTGCAGTTGTTGCTGAAGTAGCTTAATTTTATTTCTTAGCTCTTTATTTTTGGGGTGTAATTTGACTTCCTCTTCTAGTTTTTTTAATTCATTTATTACCAAATCAGTTTTCTTTTGTTTTTCTCTCTTTATTTCACTTGCTCTCTGAATTAGAAGACCTCTCATTTTTGCTTTTCCTGCATCCCAAATAGTTTTAATTGGCATATTGGCTGTATCATTTTCTTTAAAGAGAAAATTTATTTCCTTCCTCATTTTTGAGACGAATTTCTGATCTAACAGTAGGTCTTCTCTCAATTTCCATTCAAAGCTAATTCTAGACATCTCTTGTAAATGTATTTCTATAAGATTGTGATCTGAAAGAAGTCTAGGGAAGATCTCCATTTTATGTATTCTGTTTGATAGGTTTCTGGCAACTAGAAACATATCTATTCTGGAATATGATCGATGACAGTCTGAGTAAAAAGTGAAACCATGCTTATCCCCATTCAATTTTATCCATACATCTGTCAAATCTTGTTCTTCTACCATATCTTTAGCACTTTGAGGAAGTTTCCCCTGATTCAGACCTATGCTTTTGGATGATTTTCTGTCTCTTTTAGGTTTAAAACCCCCATTAAAGTCCCCCGCAACAATGATATTGTCTTTGTTCATTTTGCAGAATTCTTTATTCAGTTTTTGAAAGAAAATCTCTTTTTTCTCCAAAGGTGCATAAATATTGGCTACTATTATTTTTTCCTCCATGATTGATATTTCTGTTATCAAAATTCTTCCCTCTATGTCTTTAAACAATGTTTTAGCTTGGTATTTTTTGTTTACAAATGTTGCAACTCCCCTTTTTGTTTTCTTAAAGTTTGAACAAAAACATTGCCTAGTCTAGCATCTTTCAACAAATATTCATCTTTTCCTTTTATCCTAGTTTCTTGTAGGCACAAGATATCAAAAGCATTCTTTGCTAATAACTTAAATATTTGGCTTCTTTTGCTTTTAAGATTTAAACCTTTCACATTCCATGATCCTATCTTTATGGTCATGGTTTGTTTTGTTTATAGGGTTCTTTTATGTTTATCTTCAGGACAAAAAGAAGGAAAGAAAAAGAGAAAGGGCTAGCTTTATTCGTGAGGTTCTTTTTGATTAGTTTATGTCTCGTTAAGATTAGTCCTATCTTTTGTGCCTTTTTTGTTTTTTTCTTCTGAAATTAAAGATCTGTAGAACACTCTTGCTTTCTCTGTTGTGTTAAGCAGATGTCTTTTCTGATTATGAAATACGACAACACCCTCCACCTTATCCCATTTGTAGTTGATGGTTTTTTTTTCCAATAATAGGTTTGTCAAGAATTTATATTCTTGTCTTTTCTTTAAAGTGTATCTTGGTAGATCTTTGTATATTTCAATGATATTGCCGTCAATAATCAGCTTTTCTTTATAATTTTGGTGTATTATTTCCTCTTTAATCCTAACATTTGTGAAACATATCAGAATATCTCTCGGGACTTTCCTTTCTTTGGCTATCTTAGAGTTTATTCGAAAGATCTTTTCTATCTGAGTGTCTACATAGTCTTTTGCCACATCTATGAATTTTGCCAAGTGGGATACAATTTTTTCTAACAGTTTTTCTTCTGCTTCTTCAGCAACATTCCTTTAATTTAATACATTTTTCTCTGTATTTGTTTTTTAAAAAAGTGATTTGTTCATTCTGTCTTAATTTCTCCTCCAATGTCTCTATTTTCTCTTGTAGGTCATTTGTCTTATTAGAAATCCCTGCAACATCTGATTTTACTAATTCTACTTCTTTCAAGACTTTCTCAATTTTTTTCAACCAATATTTCTAATTCTTTATGTAAATCTTTTTGTATTTCTGTTCTGTTATCTTTCAGTTCTTCTTTTATTTCAGTTTTAAAAGATTGTTTAAATTCTCTTAATTCTTGAAGAATTATAGATCTTATCTCAGATTGTGAGTTAGATAGCTCAGATGTGTCACGTTGGGGACTATCTAATCTTTGTGACTTGGCTAAGTTCTTTTTTTTAGGCATTCTTGGTTTTAGACTTAACGAATCTAGGTTTCTTTTTTATTTGTCTGTTTATAGATCTACTACAAAAATGCAGGGAAAGAAAGGGAGAGAGAAAGGGAAAAAGAAAAAGCGTATTGAAAGAAAAGCAGAAGAGGATAGAAATTAGAGGCGAGTTGGGACAAGGGACAAACTCCTTAAAGGAGTGCCCGGGAAAAAAAACAACAACAAAGTGCTGGTGGGCTGCTCCGACAAAAGGAAAATGTCCTGAGCCCCTCAAAGGACTGCACCTAATGGTGAAAGTCACATCCTCCTAGACCTATAGGTTTCGGGAGAAAAACAGCTCTAGGGATGATGTGGAGATTCCAAAAGGAGCCTCAACACACCCTGTCCCCCCAACCCGAGTTACTAAATGAGAGCAAAAAGAGGAAGAAAAAAAAAAGATAGGCTGCGTTGCCGCCACCCAGGAGAAGCCGGAGGTGTTGTTGGGGCTTTATAGCCCTGGCCTTGCCTCTCTCGGCGTTTGCTTCTGCGCTGCCGCTGTTGCTACTGCTGCGCTGCCACCGCCCAGGAAAAGCCGGAGGTGTTGTTGGGGCTTTATAGCCCTGGCCTTGCCTCTCTCGGCGTTTGCTTCTGCACTGCCGCTGTTGCTACTGCTGCGCTGCCGCCGCCCAGGACAAGCCGGAGGTGTTGTTGGGGCTTTATAGCCCTGGCCTTGCCTCTCTCGGCGTTTGCTTCTGCGCTGCCGCTGTTGCTACTGCTGCGCTGCCACCGCCCAGGAAAAGCCGGAGGTGTTGTTGGGGCTTTATAGCCCTGGCCTTGCCTCTCTCGGCATTTGCTGCTGCGCTGCCGCTGTTGCTACTGCTGCGCTGCCGCCCCCCCCAATCTATTCCACTGTTAAACAGTTTTTACAGTAGAAAGCTGTTTCTATTGTTTAAATGTAATCTCTTTTCTTATAATTTGACTCCATTAGTTTTCATTCTAGTTTCTGGAGCAACAGAAAACAGGCTTCCTCCATCTTCTACATGACATCTCTCTAGATACATAAAGATGGCACTCATGTCATCTTGCTAATAATGGTGGTACATTATTATTAATTATTATTACTGAGACAGAACCATCATGATCCTTTGCATGTTACAGAGGGAAAGAGCCCTACCCCACAGAGATGTCAATCTAAAATTCAGCATAAAAGAGGAAAGGAGGAGAGGGAAATGTAGGCAAATAGGGGAAGAATAGCCATCCATGTAGAAATTCACTTTATACCAAGTTAAATCACTTGACCATTCAGTACTATTTGACTGGCAACATTTCTGGTGAGAATGTTTTCCAGATTTACTTTAGAAGCACTGGGTGTTGAACCAGAGGCCTTTTTATGCAAAGCATGAACTGTGCTATTGAGCTAACATGGTTCACCATATTCCCCCAGTTGTAATGAGGGGCAAGAAATTCATTGGATTCCCATCTGATTGTCACATTACCCAGTTCAGATAGGCCATACACTAATGTGGGCCCAAATGCAATTTGTAGTTAGAAGTCTACACATGTCCAAGTTTTCAGTCAATCATTGGAATCCTTCCTCTAGGACCTGTTAGACTGCCTAACTTTACATATTCCTAGTTATGCAGAAGAGTCACTAAGAAACTCCTTTACTGATTTGCAAAGGTGCATAGCAGGACACCAGTAAAGGCATCCAATGTTCATTGGGACTGATCTGCAGTGTGTGGTGAACATTGGTGCACTGGTGATCAAAGTGTGTTGGGCACTGATGTACCATGAATCATAGAATCATAGAGTTGGAAGAGACCACTAGGGCCATCCAGTCCAACCCCCTCCCATGCAGGAAATCTAAATCAAACCATCCCCGACAGATGGCCATCCAGCCTTTGTTTGAAGACCTTTAAGGAAGGAGACTCCACCACACTCCGAGGGAGTTTGTTCCACTGTCAAACAGCCCTTACTGTCAGGAAGTTCTTCCTAATGTTGAGGTGGAATCTCTTTTCCTGTAGCTTACATCCATTGTTCTGCATTCTAGTCTCTGGAGCAGCAGAAAATAAGTTTGCTCCCTCCTCAACATGGCATCCCTTCAAATATTTAAACAGGGCTATCATATCACCTCTTAACCTATACATTTGGAGTTTTGCTGCCTATGACATGTAGCAATCTAACAGCCATCATCTATATTGGCTATGGACATCACACAACTGCAGAATTCTAATTTCCACAGACCTAAGTCCATTTATGAAGATGGAAGGTCTCAACAGGAGAGCTTTCAGTATGTATTCCTTTATTGTACAGTGTTGGACTGGATGGCCCTTGTGGTCTCTTCCATCTCCATGACTTTATGATTTTAATAGAATTTTGGCTACTTTCTTCAAATTAAGAGCAGAAAACATTGAAAATGCTTATGCACACATAAAAAATGCATATGAAAAAATGAACGGATTTCAGAACATGCATAAACATGTTCAGTCATATGTGTCAAAATTTTAATGGTTTGAAAACACACCCCTGAATATGCACTGTTTCACAGAATGTTTTACAATCCCCTATTTTGTTACAAGGAAGAGCTTTCTGATGAACCTAAATGAGTTAAAAAAAAACTTCAAAATCCCATTCATTAAATTGCTGATCCCTATCTGACCACTATGAATTGTATAGTGCACAGTGATAATTTGCAAGTAATATTTTTTTCCCATTAGAAATGCATTTGTCTTATGCAGCTGTCCGTAGACATAGATAGAATGGATTCAGCTGCACTTAATTTTTGCATACAAATAGACTAGAATGTAAAGGTGGTTTTTAAGGGTGGGTGGAGGTTTTCATCGCTGCCACCTCTGCCACTCTTCCACTTGTGCAGAGAGGCACTCCCTGCATGAATGGCAAAACAGTTCATCTTGCCTGTCACAACAGGCTCTTGGGCCAGGGAAGCAAGTTGGGGACCATATGGAGCAGTCCGTGAAGGGAAGAAATCAAACTGGGCACAAAGACATTCTCTTTCTCTCTCTCTGATATGCAAGCACTAACAGCCATTCACATACCATCTCCATCTTTGTTCCTTCTCTTGCAGTCGATTGTATTTCAGTCAATTTTGTCCTGCAGTGAATCCCCATCAAATTAGCCCAGGCAGAGAGTCTGATCAACACTAGTCTCTTTCGGGGGCTGCTTTGTGGCTTTTGGTGCCACTGTTTTGTTTTATGACTGTTACCTCCAGGCTATTTATGTTCTGATCAGTCATCCGTTTTTTATCTTTGGTTTGTCTTATGATTGTTTTCAGCTGTTTGTTTCCCCTACGTCACCTTGACTGTTCATTCAGAGGCACAATTCATCCATTCATATATAATGGATAAAATGTAAACCCTATTGTTACTCTCAAGTAGGGTAGACAGACTGAATCAATGCATTTATCTACATGCTGGCTCACCACTGAACAATTGATTCAGCAGGTCTGCCCTAGATGAGACTATGACTGCACATGCACTGCAGAAATAATGTAGTTTGATACTGCTTTATCTGCTATGGCTCAGTGCTATGGAATGCTGGGATTCGTAGTTTTGTGAGATGTTTTGCCTTCTCTTTTAGAGAGCTCTGGCACCATTTGTTGTTATTCTTTACCTTCAAGTCATTCCTGATTTATGGTGACCCTAGAATCATAGAGTTGGATGGGGTTTTCTTGGCAAAGTTTGTTCAGACAATGTTTGCCATTGCCTCCCCTAAGGCTGAGAGAATATGACTTGCCCAAGGTCACCTAGTGGGTTTCATGGCCGAGCGGGAATCGAATCCTGGTCTCCAGAGTCATAATTCAATGCTCAAACCACTACACCATGCTGGCTTTGAAACTATAAATCCAAAAAATTCATAGCACTGAGCCATGGCAGTTAAAGCAGTGCCAAAGAACATTATTTCTACAGTGTAGATGCAGCCTATCTGGATTTCAGCTTGAGAAAGAGAGAGGGAGGTCCAAAACACATTGCAGAAATAATCCAGTTTAAGACTGCTTTAACTACCCTGGCTCAGTGCTAGGGGTTCCTGAGAATTGTAGTTTATTGTGGCACTAGAGCTCTCTGATAGAGAAGGCCAAATGTCTCACAAAGTTTCCAGAATTTCCTAGCATGGAGCCAGGATAGTTAAAACAGTCTTAAATTGGATGATTTCTGCCGTGTGTTTTGGATCAGAGAAATTATTGTAAAATACAAGCTAGATTGGGAGATTTTACCAGGTGCTGCTGATCAGGACACTGGGAAATGGCAGTGGTAGCACTATCCTTGATAGTGGGATGCATTGAGAGAAGTTCTTGCAGGGCTTTGAAGGGTCTCTGCAGTTGTCTGTCTTAATGCACCCTATTACTACTGCAGTTGTCATTTCCAGATCCCTAACCTGCAAAACCTTGAAAAATCTTTGGTTGAGGTTCTGCTTGACCAAAGCAGAAGTGTCACTAATACATTGTAGGGGGTGTGGACTGCAGCAAGCAAAACCCAGAGGGAGGCAACACCACTGCTCCCTAAACCTTTGAGCAGAAACAGACTGTGACATTCACCTGTATCCCTTTAAAACACTGGAGCTCAGAGGAAGAGAGTGGGAGTGGGAAGAGAAAGGAGAGGCCTTTTTAAAAAATTAAATAATAATTATTATTTTTTTGTTCTTTTAAAAAAAATTCTTTAAGATAAACATCACATTTTACCAAATTTTCAGTTTAACCACATGAAACTATGCCCATGTAAATATACTTAAGCTGTGTGTAGGATACTGTAATTTAACGGTATAATTTTAATTTTGCTAGTTTATGTCACAGCTATTGTCATTACATTCAGTGACACATGGGAATTACAATTTTTGAGTAACATTAGTACAAAAAACATTACCAAGGATTCTGTATGCATTGTTAAGGGAGGAGTTCAATGGGTGTGTGCATGGCACCAACCCTACAGCTGGACCTAAGAAGTATGTTTTGAGCAGGCATTATCTAAAAGATCTGGGACAACAGAGCTCCATTGTCACACAGTGTCTCACAATGCAGGATAATAGTCATTGATACAAAAAGGTTATTCTTTCCCATAGATCTGTCACATATTCTGAAACCATATACCTTTGTTTGTAAAGTATTCTGCCTCTGCTCCGTGGAATCATATCTTTTCCTCCTCATTTTTCCTTTTGTTTTCCTTTTCCCCATTTTGGCATGCTTACACATGTGAAGGAATCCACGTCTCTATGTTGTATCAGCTGGATAATAATAATAAAAAAGGTACCAGGAAGTTCATAATAGCAGCCCAAATTAACTGGGGAAATCATAGAAAATTGCTCCCACCTCTTTTCACTCAAAGGTTATTTGCGCTGCTTAATAGAGGAAGCAAGCCTTGGCCTCATTCAGTCCCATTAAAGCTGCTCTCTTTCCCAAAACCACCCTAAGGCAGTCAGAAAAAAGGACCTTGATTGGCATTTGGAATGCTCCATTATCCTGGCAGTGAGTTGGCATCTCCCAGGATGGCTCAAATTAGCATATCCCAGGACAGCAGAAGTTATCTTATGCCTTGCTACAGCGACTCACTGTTTTTTGGAGAGCGTTCACGGCAACAGATTTTTCCAGCTTGTCTTTTGCCAAAGGGGGTTGATATGGAAATAAATAAATAAGGCACTAATGTCTGTCATTCTCTTGATGGAAGTTCATCCTTTGCAGGTTCAACCGGATCCACCCTGACCTCTGAAAAGCAGTAAACAAAGTCACAGGGCTTTGAAAGACAGTGCGGCAATTCCTATTATTTGTCTGGCATTTGCTGGAAGGAGGTTGGGCTTTATACGCTAGGTCACTCTGGGTAATGGGATAATAGTGTCTTTCAATTTGATGGTGCCTTTCATTCCAAAAGAGCCCAGAGTGCTTTGCAAACTGTAGGCACAGTGGAATTGGACATGGCAGCTGTTAAGAGCCAAAATGCAGCAAAAGCATTGAGCACACATGTCTAATTTTAAGAAGGCATTTGACAGCTTTTATAGGAAATGCCATACAGCTGGATCCACAACTTGGTTAAACTGAAAGACTTGGTGTTTCTGTTGTATCCCATTATAGGATATTATAAGATAGATTCCAGCTAATGATGTCAATTGTTTAAAAAAAAAAAGCAAATGTGTCAGCATTAGAGCATTAGATTACAACCCTGAAGATCAGGATTCAGTTGCTTACTCCACCATGGAAACCTACTGGTTGATGCTAGGCAAGTCAGCCCTAGAAAACCCAGTGATAGTTTTGCTTTAGGGTTGCCATAAGTCAGAAATAGCTTGAAGGCAAACAATAACAACAACAGGTATGGACACAGTAGTTAGTCAATTGTCCTTAATAGGTGAAATCTGGACAGTCTTGAAAGATTCTGGGAAATCAAGGACACATGCTGATGGAATGCTGGTAGATTCAGGGGGCCATGAGGATACAGAGGACACACTGGGGTTGCTCTCAATGTCACCAGAATTTCAGATACCTTCAGTGGTCATCTATTAACCCTAAAGTAGTTTACCATTTGGGTCAGTAAAATAATAGGTAGCTTTTCCACTGAAGAAGTGTCAGAGATAGTCAGATGCATATCAAGCAAATTTGTCTTCAATGGGATAAGTTTACATATTCAGATGTTATAATGTTGAATAAAACAAGTAACCATCAATCCACATTGCAGGTATTGCAATGATGAAAAACTGTACTTTTACTTAGACAAACACTTGTTCTCACACATTTGCCAAGTTTGTCAAGAAGGTGACAACTGCAGTGCCTTATTATTTCATCAATATATGGACATAAAAACCCTATGTATCATATTGTGCTTTCATTTTGACTTGTGGAATGGGGACACCGAGGTAACACCAAGTTTCTTTTAAAGTCCATCAAAAATTACTCAGCTAGAAGACCAATAATAGAGCTGAGACACAATTTTGTGAGGCATCTTGCGCAGTTCAACTAGCTTTCTGAAATTTTTGACTTGAATGAAGTCCTAGGGGTGTTCTAGAATTGTAGTTATTGTTTGACTCCTGAGATATTTTGAACTTCAATTCCCAGAAGCTTCAGCCAGCACAGCAAGTGGTCAGGAATACAACTAGATGTGCATAGGTTGAAAATCAGGGTTCTACCACACATGCTCAATTTATTGAGGGCCAATATAACACCCAACAGGTCTTGTAAGAACCTCATGAACATGGCTTCTGATATTCCAGTCATAAAAGTGAAAGGTATCCCAACAGTCTTCTTGTCTAATGTCCTACTAATGCAGGAAATCCACCACTAAAGCAGCCCTGCCATACAACCTATATCTGAAAACATGCAATGAAAGAGAGACCACTATCATCTTAGGCAATCTGTTCAAGTGCCAAAAGCTCTTACATTCAGACAGTTAATGTTTGGTCAAAATCTCCTTTCCTGTCATTTAAAGACATTGCTTTGGACCATTCTCTCTGGAGCAGCAGAAAACCAGCCTGTTCCATCTTCTACATGACAGCACTTCAAATATTGGCATATGGCTTTTGTGTCACCTCTTTGTCATATCATCTCTCGGCTAGAGATTCCAAACTCCCTTGAATGCTGTAAGAGTTGGTCTTTAGAACTTTTGCCATCATCTCTGCTTTCCTTTGGATACATTCCAGCTTAGAAAAGATTTAGAAACATTCACAGAAGATATCCTCTGCAGGTTCATGAGAAAGCAGTCCTCTTGAAATTAAGCAGTCCTGGGCCTAGCCAGTGCTTAAGAGAAGAGACTACTTGGTGACACTATATATCACCTTGAATTCCAGGGAAGAAACCTGTCAAACACCTATATTTCAGACAGACAGACAGACAGACAGATAAATGATATGGTGTAGGCCACAACCGTCACAGTACTTCACCAGAAAATATAATCATTATTTTCCATTTCAAACACCCACTAGGCATTGTGTGGGGCATTTTCATCAATTATTAGGGTTAAGAGATACATTTTTAACAACAGAAAGTGAATGGGAGTCAGTTCCTGTTTTTTTAAAAATGACTCATTTGAGCCTAAATTGATCCAGGAGGCCAAAATGTGACCAAAACCATTCTGAATCTTTTTGTTTTTACTCCTGGGCTCCCCTTTACCCATACCTGTTATTGACAGAGCATTTCGGTTTGTGCTGAATTTGCACTTCTAAACCAACCTAGAACAGAAACTCTCAGGATTATGCCTCCATAAAGTTGCATGCTTGTGCAAGGCAAAAGCATTCTTCTGTTCCCCCGACCTTGCCCAATTCTGGCGGGGTTGATCTGCAAATGCAATTGTATTTTAAGGAAAGAACTTTAATTAGGTAGTTTGATATACAATTCTGACTCGTGATGGATTATACCAGCTTTTGTATTCAGCAATAATTCCTGGAACTAAGTGATTCCAGTGGGACTAGATTGTGCTAATACTGTAGGCTGGTAAATAAATTTAGTTCTTAATTGGAAAAGCTTCATTTGGCAAGACAGTTTGGTGTCCTCGCCACTATGTTACAGAGGTATCTCAATGTTCTCTACCAAATTCAGGAATCAAAACGTTTCTTTGGAACAGGCCCAGTTTTTGAGGGGTTGGATGACCAGGGTTTGGATGTACCTCTCTGCAAAGAATCAATGACTTTCAATTCACTCCTTTCCCCAATAACAAAGGGAGTGGTCTCAATATGGAAACATCCATACAAAACAGGAGGCATCATAATGTAGCTACATAGTTTGTTGGAAAAGTGTTAATAGCAACATAAAATACCACACTCTTCCATTGATGGGGGTGGGGGGGATACATGTGTTTTTGCATATTTGAAAGAGCCAAGAAGGATTTATGTGCTTAATACAGGGACACAATGACAGAAAAATTAAAGAGAATTTGCTGCAGAAGAACAGAGGGAGGTTACAGATGGGTTGGAAACTGGAAAAGGGAACTTTCATACAAAAAAGAACTAGATGTGTGATTTTCAATGAAGTGGAGGAGCTCAGAATGAGAGATAAAAATCCTAAGCTGAAACAACTGGGTTGCGTTAAAGAACAGTAAAACCTGGGTTCCACTTTTCACCAAAGCTAAGGTGAGAAATTATTTTGCTATGATGCTCCCTATTGATTTTAACAATATATTTCTCTCCCCACACCCTTTCCCCATTAACTTACTGGTAAATAAAAGAGCTCTCTATGATGTTATCACATCTGTCAACCCATTTCTACTGTAACACAAAGGCTTCTAGATTCATTTTATTTAAAAGATAAAATAAAAATTAAGCAATACTGTAGAAACCATGATATTTGGATGATTTTCCAGGTTACCTCTACTTGAAGTCAGCTTCTGAGATAAATCTCAGTTGTCCCAAAGCCTCCAGGCACCTTTCTTTGAGGATCTCTGGTTGATTTACACAAAACATTTCATTGCCATAAATCAAAAAGACACACATGCCATTGATTTACACCCAGCTGTTGTTTATGGGGCTCAAAATGTTTTCAGGTCAGAAATAATCTTCAAAGAATGATCCCTATGAATTCCAGTCACTCTCACTATAGCAGAGAAATGAGGAAACTTGAGGCACTTACATATGAAGGGAGACAGAATCTGATGTTTTGTTCTTCTTGAAGAAAGGAATCGCCCAGTAAGTTCATAAGCTTAGTGGGTTAATCAAGGATCTTCCTTGATTTTATTTTCTTTTTAAAATGGATTAGGAGGTGTCATGGGGAAGGGTGGCCCTTGAGTGTACAGATTCATCTTTGGGATATTAATGTGGTCAAGCTAGTAACAGGTCTCAAATACTGTACTCTCTCAATATCAAGCTGGGCTTCAGTTTTAGCCCAATGATACCACTGTGACCAAAGGAAAGTACTACACAAAGGTCATCACACTCACACTAGTAACAAAGCTTGTTACAGTAGTATCCATTAGCAAAAGCTTTCCTGTCAGCAATGAACAAATCTGTCCATACTCTCAACACCCTACTGAACCAGAATTTCTTGCTACTCCAAGTAATAAGGAGGCTCTTGAACTAGCTGTAGGTTATCTCTTAATTTGACCAGAATGGGGTCTGATAATAAGAAACATATACAAAACATGTACCAAGTACCCACACATTTATTCCATGAAGAAAGGATGGGAGTTTCTTAAAAAGAAGATATTGACGGCACAGTTTCTGGCTGACCTTTGAAATGGGGAAATGGCCAGGATGGTAAACACAATCTCTCCTGAGCAGCCCCCTGGTTCTCCAGGGAGTTGATAGTTAAGAAGTGAGTGAGATGGAGACTAGAGCAACATCGGTAGAAGACTCAAAGTGAATCTGACTGAATACGGGCTAGAGCCTATTTGAAGC
Organism: Sceloporus undulatus; assembly: GCF_019175285.1. Classification (NCBI taxonomy): domain Eukaryota; kingdom Metazoa; phylum Chordata; class Lepidosauria; order Squamata; family Phrynosomatidae; genus Sceloporus; species Sceloporus undulatus. The sequence continues at coordinate 325,791,421 of NC_056523.1, forward strand.
CCTACTCTATGGCAATGTGAAGCAAAGAATTTTTTTTTATTTTTTTATTTTTTTTGCTGCCAACATTTCTTCTTCATGGATCTATCCAGCACAGCTGTTCTGAGTGGTCAAGAGTATCTTACACACTCGCCCTCAAGTAGAAAATGCAGACCACTCACTGGCTCACTGTGAAATACTTGCATAGCACTTTCTAGATAAAGTCACTCAAAACCACTCCAACTTGTATGCTGTAGTTGAAACAGTGCCAGTGGATGTAACCTTGGCATCTATCTGTCCAACATTAATGGATACTTTTCAACTTGTGCAGCCGGATGATGTGGATAAGATCCTTGGAGAGGTTAAAGCCACCACATGTGTCTTAGACCTTTGTCCTTCATGGCTTATTAAACAGGCCAGAGGGAAATGGAAGAGTGGGTGAAGGGAATAGTCATTGCCTCCTTACAACAAGGCAGAGTTCCATCTTGCCTAAAGAAGACAGTTGTAAGAGCTTTGTTAAAAAAAATAAATCCCTGGATCCCACTATAATGGATAATTATTGGCCAGTGTCCAACCTACCATTTTGGGGCAAGGTAGTGGAATGTGTGGTGGCTTCCCAACTCCAGGGGTTTCTGGATGAAATGGATTATCTAGATCCATTTCAATCTGGTTTTAGATCTGGTTATGGAACAGAGACAGCTTTGATGGTGGATGACCTACAAAGAGAACTAACCAGGGGGAGTGTGTCCCTGTTGAGTCTACTGGACCTTCCAGCGACTTTTGATACCATCAACCATGGTATCCTTCTGTACCGCTTCTCTCAGAGGTACTGTTTTACAGTGGCTCCATTCCTTTCTGGAGGGTCAAACACAGAAGGTGGTGCTGGGGAACTTCTGCTCGACCCCTTGGCCATCGGCCTGTGGGGTCCCTCAGGGTTCTGTGATGTTCCCTATACTGTTTAACATATACATGAAATTGCTGGAAGAGGTTTTCTGGAGTTATGGGGTGCAGTGCCATCAATATCTTATCACTGCACCTTATCTCTTTCTTTGATAAAATTACCAGCTTGGTAGATGAAGGGAATGCTGTGGATATAGTATATCTTGATTTCAGTAAGGCCTTTGACAAGGTTTCCCATGACATTCTTGCAAACAAGCTTGTAAAATGTGGGCTAGACAAGGTAACTGTTACATGGATTTGTAATTGGTTGACTGGCAGAACCCAAAAGGGTGCTCAACAATGGCTCTTTTTAATCCTGGAGAGAAGTGACTAGTGGGGTCCCACAGGGCTCTGTCCTGGGGCCAGTGCTGTTCAACTGTCAGAGTGTCAAGGGTTAAAACACAGCACACAGGGAAATGCTTGATGTGTGTGTGTTTGACCATGAGTATTCAGCAGAAGGACTAGGTTGATTAGCACAGCTGATGCTCATTGGCTCAAGGACACTTTGGTGTCCAAGTGCACGTAGCCCTGGGTGATGAAACAATGTCTCTGGATCACACAGGGGACACATGGTTACACACCTGAGCTCACTGGGTTTGGGAGACCATATGGTCTGGAGTCTATATAAACCCAGGGGTTTCAAGTGATAGCTTTTGGGTTTGTAGTAGGAGTTGGTTTGGTATGCGTTGTGGAGTTTGGAGAGGTCTGTATTTGTATTATAGCACTGTGAATAAAGAGCACTTCGGGAGATTTAGCTTCTCTGGTGGTTTATCAGAAGAAGTCTGGCATCGATTTGCTGTGTGTCCCTGGAGGTTCCTGCATTGCTTCAGTTCCTGGAAGACATCCAGATGCTGTTATCTCAACTGACTTTGGAACCATGGTTCTGCTTCTAAAATTGCTAGCTCTGCTCAAAGGTCTGATTTAACCACAGGACTCGTTTGAGTTGCTGACAGTGGTTGTTGGACCCCAGCAGTTGTGCTGACATCAACATCTTTATCAGTGACTTGGATGACAGAATTGGGTGCATACTCATCAAATTTGCAGATGACATCAAATTGGGAGGAATAGCTAATACTCCAGAGGACAGGATCAAAATTCAAAATGACCTGAATAGTCTAGAAAGCTGGGCCAAAACTAACAAAATAAAATACAACACACAGAAATGTAAAGTACTGCACTTAGGGCAGCAAAATGAAATGCACAGATATACGATGGGGGACACCTGGCTGAATGAAACTACGTGTGAAAGGGATCTAGGAGTCCAAGTAGACCACAAACTGAACATGAGTCAACAGTGCAATGCGGCAGCTAGTGCCTAGATCAAGAGAAGTAATAGTGCCACTATATTCTGCTTTAGTGAGGCCCCTCCTGGAATATTGTGTCCAGTTCTGGGCACCACAATTCAAAAAGGACATTGAGAAACTGGAATGTGTCCAAAGGAGGGTGACTAAAATGGTGAAGGGTTTGGAAACCATGTCCTATGAGGAACAACTTAGGGAGCTGGGGATGTTTAGCCTGAAAAAAGAAGGTTAAGAGGCGATATGATAGCCCTGTTTAAATATTTGAAGGGATGTCATATTGAGGAGGGAGCAAGCTTGTTTTCTGCAGCTCCAGAGAACAGGACTAGAGCAATGGATGCAAGCTGCAGGAAAAGAGATTCCACCTCAACATTAGGAGGAACTTCCTGACAGTAAGGGCTGTTCAACAGTGGAACACATTCCCTTGGAGTGTAGTGGAGTCTCCTTCTTTGGAGGTCTTTAAGCAGAGGCTGAATGGCCATCTGTCAATGGGAAAGCTTTGACTGGGATTTCCTGCATGGCAGGGGATTGGACTGGATGGCCCTTGTGGTCTCTTCCAAATCTACGATTCTATGCTTCTATGATTCTAATATTCTGTAGGCGACATTCAACATTACTGCTCTTTTCCACCTCAGTCCATGAAGGTTGTCCTGGTCCTAAACCAGTGTCTGTCATCTGTAATGGACTGAATGAGGGCAAACAAGTTGAAACTTAATCCAGACAAGACAGAGATGCTCCTGGACAGTCAGAAGGCAGATCATGGAATAGGGATCCAAGCTGTGTTAGATGGGAGTTACACCCCGCTGCCCCAGGCTTGCAGTTTGGGAGTACTCTTGGACTCTTTCTTTGATAAAATTACCAGCTTGGTAGATGAAGGGAATGCTGTGGATATAGTATATCTTGCACTTGCACATTTAAAACTTGTGCACCAGCTGCACCTGTTCTTTGAGATGCCAGATTTGGCATTATTGGCACATGACTTGGTTACATCCCATTTGGACTACTATAATGACTCTACATGGGGCTGCCTTTGAAGAGCTGGTCCAAAGAGGCTGTTAACTGGTGAAGTTTACAGAGCCCAAACAAACCCCCTGTGGAAACAGCCCCATTTGCTGCCAGTTTGTTTCCAAGCACAATTCAAATGGTTGCTTATGACCTATAAAGCCCTATATTGCTGAGATCCAGGCGATCATATCGTCCTGTATGAACTGTCCAGGGCTCTGTAATCCTCAGGAGATGCCCTTCTCTCTGCCCCAACCCTATCACAAGCATAGTTGGGGATGGAAGAGAAGGACTCTGGAACTCCCTGCCCAGGGAGACCAGAATAACTCCCTCCTTGTTGGCCTTCTGCTGCCAGGTTAAGACCTAACTGTTCAGATAGGCTTTTAAAATAGAATGTTTGTAAAGGGCCAACTTGAGGTGTTGTTTCATTTTAGTGTGTTTTTAACAGTGTTATCTTTTAAAATGTATTTTATTCTTTTAATAGCAATCTATTTTAATATTGTAATAATTTAATTTCTTTTTAATGCATCTCTTTTCCATGTTTTGAATGGTATGGTTCTTTTAATATTGTTGAACTGCTCTGATTCCCAGTTCTGGGAAAAGAGCGGGATACAAATACATATAATAAGAATACTGTCTCCAGTTTTGGGCAGCACGGTTCAAGAAAGATGTTGATAAGTTTGAATGTGTCCAGAGGAGGGTGACCAAAATGGTGAAAGGTCTGGAAACCATTCCCATAAAGAGCTGGGTATGTTTTGCCTGGAGAAAAGAAGGTTAAGAGATGACATGGTAGCCCTGTTTAAATATTTGAAAGGATGCCATACTGAAGATGGAGCAAATTTGTTTTCTGCTACTCCAGAGAAAAGGACATAGAGCAATGGATTCCAACTACAGGAGAAGAGAGTCCACCTAACCATTGGGAAGAACCTCCTGATGATAAGAGCTGTTTGACAGTGGAATATGCTGCCCCATAGTGTGGTGAAGTCTCCTTTTTGGAGGTCTCTAAACAAAGACTGGATGGCCAGCTGTTAGGCGTGCTGTGACTGTGTATTCCTGCCTGGCAGGGGGTATGGCTGGGTGGCCCTTGTGGTCTCTTCCAACCTTAGAATTATATGGTGCTATGATTTTATTTACATGCCATACTGAATTCCAGTCTAGATAGATAGGCCCCATTTTCTCTAGCCCATTTACTCGGGATAGAACTGGGCAGATCCGGTTGCCCTCATACCGAATCTCCACTGGTAGAAGTTCTCACTACCCTTTACCTTGATCAATGCAATTTGTCCTTCTGAAGTTCACATTTGCAGTACTGCTTTAAAATGAAGGCTCCTTTGCAGTCAATCAAATTCACTTCCGCTTTTGTCAAAGGTGACATTTTCTACAATCATTGGCCAACAGAATTGGTTCTTTCTCCCCTCCTTTTTTTAAAAATCCTGGCAGCAGTGTGTGCATGTTCTGTTAACTTGTCAAATTTAAAAACCTCAAGGTGTGTGTGGGTTGTGTGCATTTGGGTCATTACAGATTATGGTAACCCTAAAATGACTCCTTCCTGGGGTTTTCTTGGCAAGATTGGTTCTGAGGAGATTTGCCATTACCTTTCCCCTGAGGCTGAGAGAGTGTGACTCCCCCAAAGTCATGGGTTTCCACAGCCTTCCCTCTGTATGCCAGCCTCTAGCTTCCCCTTTTCTTCCAGCCCAGCATTCCCTCCTCTTTGGAACCTCTCCCCTTCCCTTCCCTTCAAGCCCAATGCCACTTCCAAAGCCCTTGCCTCCCCCCCCCCATGGATGCCAGCCTCTTCCCGTCCCTTCCCTTCAAGCCCAATGCCATCTCCGAAGCCTTTGCCTCCCCCTCAGATGCCAGTCTCTTGCCTCCCCTTCCAGCTCAAAGCATGTGCATAATCAGTCATAATAATAATAATAATAATAATAATAATAATAATAATACCACCTCACCTCAGAATGTCATCTCTGTATCCTCTTTCTTTGCTTTCCCTCCGATTGCCACCCCAGAATGCCTTACATACACAAACACATATGTAGCAAAAGCATTCACACATTGAATCAATTGGCCAAATTTAAAAGGAAACAAAAGCATTTGCATATTCCGTCACACACACACAGAGAAATAATTTCAAAAAAATGCCACTTGCAAAGTGACCTGTTGTGCCGGCAGCAAGCAAATGAAAGGGAAATGTAGCACAAGCAGACATGTTCTATCAATATGTATCAACCTGTAGAACAAGCATTCACATTATCTGTCAAAAATAAAATTATAGACAGACAGAGAGAGAGAGAGAGAGAGAGAGAGCGCTTCATGCAAGAGAGGAGGCATGTTTCACCCTCTGACTTAAATTCCTCCCCCTGAACTTGACCCAATCATGACTGGGGCCAAGTTCACATTTGCCGGCAGCAGGGAAGAAATGAGTTTTCCAAAAAGATACGGGAAATAATCCACTTTATGAAAAACCACTCTAAGGGAGATTTGCCCTGGATTGGGTGTGCAAGACCCTAATTCTGATGTGTTTAAACCGGTGCCAATGGGCACTTCCGATTTTTAATCTGGGTTACAATTCGGTACAAAGGTAGTCTGAATGACCCCATAGATAGCTAGCTAGATAGACAGAGATAGAGACTGATGAACTGATTGATAGGTAGATCAGCTTTACATCAGACTGTTTCAAGAAGTAGAACAGTACCTATTAAAATCCGGCAACTTTTGGCCCATTTTGGGGGCTCCTCTTGTTCCCTTTTTAATCTACCACTTCCTACTTTCCCATGCACAATCATGTGTGATATTCCCGACACTCTATAAGCAAACAGGCCATCCTGCCATTAGGCAAATTATTCTCCACCATTAAATAAGATATTCGGCAGGATTTCTCAGAGAGCTGGCTGCCTGAGATAGCAAAGGTGACATTTCAGGAGGACTCACCGTTTTAAATGGGTGTCAAAATCCTCCTCCAGGATTCATTTTGCTGACATTCAGTGCCTCAGCCCACAAGTTTCACCCTCTCCCCATAATCACTGTATTCACCACTGCCAGGATGGAATTCAAATCTTAAAGTGTGAAGACCTAATAATAAACCTCAATGACTAGGGGATGCTTCTTCAACATTATTTCCACCTAATTTATAATCAAGATGTTCAATTAATAATTTTCGGTGCTTTACACAGTGTTAAGTCAGCTGAAAAGTATGTGATCCCTCCCTCCCTTCATCATCACAGACATTTCATTTTTCCCTCCCCTTTGCAGTGCTGAGAGATGCATAATAATCCAGCTACCCTGGAATGGCAAAAGTCTTTGGCTGTGGAGTGGGATAATTTTAGAAAGACTATTTCAAAATGGAAAGGGGAACTTTAGAAAAATTTCCCAGGCAATCTAAACACTGCCAAGCATATTTGAATTCAGTATGATTGTTAAGCATGGGGTAAGAAGGAGGAAGAAAGCTCACTTATCTGGGAGTAAGTCTCAAAAACTTACTAGCTGGTGCTTAGATAGGTCAGACTGGAGGACAGGCTCCTGAGCCCTCACTCAGTCAGGGCTGCTGTAAGATACATGTTTTTTCTTGCATTTTCTTTCTGTTTACTAGGGCTCATCGGGGCATGCTTTTCCTCTTCTATAACTTCCATCTACTGTATCTTGTTTGGCAGAATCAGCCCTGAATAGTCCTCTGCAGTCCCACTTTTTTCAGCTGGTTTTAAAACTTCTTAATGTCTCTTTCTTCCTCCTGCTTACCCCTTTTGTCCTCAGCTGACTTCAGTTGCTCCAAATTCAGTTGAAAAACCAGCTAGCACTCCATCAACACAGCAAGGGAGAGAGGAGGAATCTTTCCCTTCTCATTGGGATCAGGCAAAAGCAAACTGCTGCAACCTCTACTAGCTTGTGTACTCATCATCATTAATAACTTTTGCCATTTAGACCATACCGTGAAGTTCCTGGACCACATGTGTCTCAATTTTCATCTGTGAAAGTAGGTGGGTATGTTCTTCCTCTCATCAAAACCCATGGCAATATCTTTTGCTGTCTTACTTCCCGTTCATTTTAGCCTGAGTATTCGTTCTCCTCATTTAACTATAAAAAACTCTTTGACTGTGGAATAGACTGCCTCTGGGGATGGTGGACTCTCCTTCCTCTGGGGTATTTCAACAGAATTTGGATGATCATATCCCAGGAGCACTTTTATTGTGTATTCCTACATGGCAGATGGTTGGACCCTGGCACTTCCTGCCAAATCAATGATTCTGTGATGCTGAGAATCAGAAGAAAATGAAGATGAGATTTAGTTTGAAAAAAACGAGACTAAAACATTTCCTCCTCTCTATTCTGAATGCATTCCCATCACATTGTCCCTTGGAGTATATTGCTTTCCTAGTCAGTATGTGTAAAATGAGAGCACAAAACCATAAGCATTTGTCTAAGCAAATTTTCAAAAACTGTGAACCACCAAGCTGAGTATAGCCCAGCACTCCTGTATGGGCAGCCTGGAAAGAAATCCACAACTTCCCTGCTCTTTTGTGGTCCGAAGAAATGGACTAGACTAGTTAGTCTCTGTGATTGCTTCCTATTCTGTGATTACTCACTGCTGGCACACATAATTCAAATACATAATATCTCAGGCCCTATCCAGATGGGCCTTTTAGCACATCCTGGCAATGTACTAGGGTTGCCTCGTGGCGTTGCTTATATATGCCTCACAACCCTAACACGTCGCCAGGACGTCAAAATGGTGGCACCCTGTTTAAAAGAGTTTATTCCTGCTGTTTCGCCAGCAGATGTGGCAGGAATCTTCCTGCCATTTCACCAGCAACTGTGGCTGGCATCTTCTGAGGATGCCAGCCATAGCTGCTGATGAAACGGCAGGAATAAACTCTTCTAGATTATGGCCTCATAGCCTGAAAAACCCACAAAAAGCTATGGACGCCAGCTGTGAAAGCCTTCAATTTCACAATGTGGCAAAACGTCTGACCACTTCATCAAGGAATTTTGATTTTCTGTATTTACCCTTTTCTGGGTCCTATCAATGCCCTGAGAGTCCCCTTCACCCTGTCATATGACACCCCCCCCCCGTACGCCATGATTAGCTTTGATAATGAGGCCCTTGGCATTCAACAAACTTAGGTCATTACCACCAAGGTGAATGGCAAAATTTTTTGGCAGAATCCCCTTGAACTCCCTAAACAACATTGACAGACGCATGCCAACAGCCAACTGAATACAGCCAGATCATTCAATCCCAGGTGGGATCCAAAATGGTAATTGCAAACATGGTGCAACACCCAATGAATCATGTTATGGTCACAGATCAGGGGGGACTTGATTTCTCACTTGCCATAACCTAGAATATAAAAGAAACAAGAAAAGCAACAGGATAACATGCTAATATTGCAAAGAATAAGCATATCTTCAATATGCCTAAAACCTCTAGCACCCAATCCTCGAAATGAGGTGAAAACCCATGCCCAGATGAGATGCAATCAAAGGAGCCCCAATCCAAAAGGAATAGACACATGCCAGCAACTGAAATTTAGCATGCACCCCATCAATAGAACTGGTACTTAATCAAGGGTGACAAATCAGCATTGCAAACCAATGGACAAGTCTGGGACCCCCTGACCTGCACATTCCTACAAAGAATCCAACAGAAGCCTGAACAACACCAGATCCCAGCTGCAACCTGAATCCCACCGTTCTTTGTTTCTTTTTGGAGGACTGTTGATTAAGAATTACTGGGTGCATTTCACGTTGGAGGACCCTAAACCCCAAAGCCCTTCCACACTTGTGGCAGGGACGTAGCCAAGGGGTGGGGTCTGTGGGGTCCAGACCCCCCTTTCTGTTAGATGCAATGAATGGTGTGCGCTGCTGTGCCACCGCACCCAAGCCCTGTTATAATGGTGGCACTTAGTGCTTGTGGCCCTGCTTGTGGCCCATGACTGAACCATCAGTTCACTTATTTGCAAAGCACCAAAGAAAACAGTCAAAGAAGGCTTACACAAAGTCCTCTCAAAGCTCTAAGGATATCAAGGAATAAGGGTTTCCTGTTATCTGCTATTGTACCTCTCTCATGAGATCACCCTTCCAGAACCTTACAAATGTGAAACTTGCCTGTATTATCCTGGAAACCCTGATTTTTGAGTCAAAAATGACAGGCTGAGGAAATAGCTCCCTACTACAGTACGCCCTCCCCATATGTGGGGGATCCATTCCAGTCCCCCCCCCAAATATGGGGAAAAGAGCATATGCTGAAGCCCCATAGAATATAATGGGATGTATGCTTGCGGTGGCGCATGGGGCACACGGTGTGAGTTCACTACAGATGACTGGATTACTGGATTACTGGGTTACTGTAATTAACTCTACATGGGGATGCCTTTGAAAAGTGCTCAGAAACTTCAGCTGGCCCCAAAAGGTTCAGCTAGGTTGATAACTGTAGCTGGCTACAGGGAGCATGCAACTGCCTTCTTCAACACCTCTAGTGGCTGACAGTCTGTTTAGGGGCACAATTCAAAGTGTTGGTTTTGACCTATGGAGCCCTATACAGCATGGGTCCAGATTATCTTCAGAACTGTATCTCCCTTTATGAGCCCAATAAGTTGTTGAGATTGTCCAGAGAGGTCCTTTTCTCTGCCCCACCACCCTCCCAGGCTCATTTGGTGGGAACATGGGTGGTACACCATGTTTGCAATTACCTTCTTGGTTGCTACTCTGAGATTCTGGAACTCCCTCCCAAGAGAGGCCAGGATGGCCCCATCCCTCTCTCCTTTTCAGGGCAGATAAAAACTTATGCCTCCAGGCTTTTTCAAAGTGATATGGATTGGGCTACAAATGCTTTGTAATAATGTGTTACAGGTTTGTATAGCATTTTAAATTTTAATGCATACAACTTTTAAAATTAATTGCTTTTTAAAATTTTATATTTATACATTTTAATGCTTTTATTTTTTTTTAAACTGTGTTGTTTTAAACTTTGATATTGGGAGAAAGGCCAGATATAAGCAAATGATAAATAATGATAATCAGCTAATGGCCCTCCCTACCTTACCCTTCCATAGGTCTGCTTTCATCAAGTCTGACATGCTGGCTGCATTTGGTGCCAGCTGTCTGAAGCATTCCTTCTCTGTACACTCTCTTTCATATCCTGCAATTTTTCGACAAGACAGTATACAAAGTTGAATAACTATCTCAATTCCAATATCTAAAAATACAATTTGGTATGAAGGATCTTCAGTTTTTTCCTGAAACAGTGGAAGACCAAAATCCTGATCCAAGGAACCAAACTTGGCAAAAGGAAAAGCATAATGCCAAATGAACAGAAAATCTCCTTAGGCTCTGGGCAGTTATGTATATTTTTATTACAGTACATTCATTGCATTATTGGTGACCTATTGTCTTTATTGTAATTCTGCATCATGGGCTAAGAAATTTATTATTATTATTATTATTATTATTATTATTATTATTATTATTGCTGTTGCTGTTGTTGAGAAATTCATTCACTGCATTCTGTAGTTGCTAGTTAAGCTGTATGTTTAAAACACAGAAACTTTTAAAAATATGAATGAATGAATGAATGAATGATAATATCAGGGTAGAGACGGAGAGAAATACAGAGGGAGAATGATAAGTCACAGCTTTAAAAGTCCAAATATGCTTGCAAAGAGTATGGAAAAAAAACAAACCAAAACAAAAAACCTCATTGTTTCTATTTGATACTTAGCAAGTGCTGTACAACAGAGCATATCTCAAGCTGTGCTTTTGTGTATGAAAGAAGCCAGACAGAAATTAACAAAACCTTGTGTTGTGTTTATTTATTTATTTGTTTGTTCAATGCCCGAGGGTATTTAGCTTGACTAGACTGTTCAGTCTTTCCCTTGTGTGAGCACCTTTAGAAGTTCTACTAAATAAATAAATAAATACACCCAGAGCTTCAAAGATTAACAAAAGCAATGGAAGAAGGAGAAAAAAAAACATTTGATTTTGCTGCACACTATCTTAAGGATCATTCAATTGATCCATTTCGGTATAGACTGATTGAGATGCTCTTGTTGAGATGAAACAGTGTTTTGTTTGCCAACTGTTGAGTGTGGCAACAGGATAAAAAAAACACATTAGCAAGCTAGTTGATGTAGAGTCAAAGAGGTTGATGAAAAACTTTTGTAGCATCCTCTTGTATCTGTATTTTTGGCTGTTCAAGGGAGGGGGGATTTCTCCTTCAGCTATTTTTAGTAATGTGCAAAAGCTTTCCTGGTAGGTTCATCATACTGTAGGATGTCATCACATGTTGAGGACACACATTCACTCCATCTGTCCAACTCTCCATTAACCTATGATCTAGATTCTACATCAAAGAAAGAGATTGTAACTTTATGTCCAGGCAGTTATGCTATGATTGAACAGCAACAGCATGTTATGTTATGAGCCTGAATGTGTAGCTAAATGCGCATTTGCATCTTAAATGGACAAAGTACATTCATGCCTAACATACAAGCATTCCTATAAGCAATGCACAACTATGTGCAATAGACACTGCATGTGAAATTCCAATTCTGCAGTTTTAAAGCAAATATGGCCACTCTGCATTGGATGGAAATGTTCAACCTCTTCCATAGAGGAACTACCAATTATGTTGTGTTGCCTTCGAGTCAATTCCAACTTATGGTGACCCTAAGGCAAATCTATCATGGGGTTTTTTTTTGGCAAGATTTGTTCAGAGGAGATTTGTCATTGTCTCCCTCTGAGGCTGAGAGAATGCGATTTGCCCAACTTTCATGGCCAAGCTGGGAATCAAACCCTGGACTCCAAAGTCATAGTCCAACACTCAAACCATTGTGCCATGCTGGTTCCCATGGAACTTACACATGTGTAAAATACCATGAGGATTCTGTCCACATTGGTTGTGTGAGTAGACGTATTTGTGTGTCTGTGTGGTCCACATCAAAGTAACTGCTAGCTTGTTTATAATAGATTCCAGAGTTGTCTTAATTAAACTTCATGCAACCCATCTCTATACAAAATTATCTCTACCCACCCCCCACCCCCCCCCCACACACAAACACATCCATCAAGCAATATAACAATGACCTGAATCATTGTTGGATATTATATGCTTAACTGTGTATTATTATGTGAATCCGCTTGCCTTTGGGGACTCTTACAAATTCATGTTGAATGGGGAAATTCTCAATTTCATTGTCATGCAGAAAACATTATGAATTTTGAACAAAAGAAAGTGTGGGCAAAGTACACCTTGCAGGCCAAAGGTAGATTACATTTTTGTGGCCTGTAGATCACCACTGATGTCCCACACTATGAAATTAATAATGAACAAAATTGTTTCTTTCTTCTCCAGGAAGAAAACAGGTGCAGCTACATTTTTATACAATCTTTCCCTTCCCACCCCAAATGTTAAAGCTGGGAGTACAATTTGGCCACTTCATGATGAAAGAAAGGTGGGGTGTAAATAAAATAGGAAAGTAAAGTAAAGTAAAGTAAAATGTTTTTTGGGATGGGGTGGTGGTGGCTGTATTCCAAAGGTGGATGGCGCTAGAAGCAGAATGGTTGATCACATTTTAAGTGGATTGGAATCTAAACCTATCAAACTATCAGGGAAACTATTAAATGATGATGCTGGAGAAAGGAGGATGCCACATTAGTGGGAAAACAGGTGGAGGAGATTTGGCCCCAGAGCCAACAGTTCCTCATCCAAGCCAAGTGCATGTAGATAGCATAACTAATTCTAGAGAAGGTTGTTTCCCAGCCAAACATTAAGGCTAAAGCACAACAAGAAAGAGACAGAGCACAACTTTAGGGGCCCAGGGTTATATGTCAGGTGTGCAACACAGCCCACTTTACAAATTATCACATTGCACAATTAAATACTGTACGTATCACACATTGAGGCACAACTCTGTGCGATGTACATTTGTGCCTTAGTGTGCTATGTGCATCTGTGAACAAATATCATCACATACAAAAGTCTGCTTCTGCTTCTTGTTGTGTACCTTCAAGTTATTTCCAATTTATGAAAACCCTAAAGCGACCCTATCATGGGATTTTCTTGGCAAGTTTCTTCAGAGGGGGTTTGCCATTGCCATCCTCTGAGGGTGAGAGAGTATGACTTGCCCAATATCACCCAATGGGTTTCATGGCTGAGCTGGGATTCAGCCCTGGCCTCCAGAGTCCTAGTTCAATGCTCAAACCACTAAGGAGCCTTAGTGGCACAGTGGTTAAATGCTGGTACTGCAGCCAAAACATTGTGAGTTAGATCTTGCAGGGCTCCAGACTGACTCAGTCTTTCATCATTTCATTGGTCAGTAAAATAAGTACCAAGCTTGTTGGGGGCAATTAGCTAATACATTGTAAACTGCTTGGAGAGTACCCAGCACTTTGAAGCAGTATAGAAATGTAAGTGCTATTGTTATTGCTATGCCATGCTGTCTCCTTTTGCTACCTTGAACAACTTTAAGCCATTTCACATCAGAGAGAAAAAATATCCAGCCATTTCTGTAGGGCAGCTTATGTACATGTATGACACCAACAGGATTCTGATTTAGCCGACTACCTAACTTTCAATCTGAGACACTTTGCATCAGCATTAGGAATATGAGGATGCTGGCTTCAAGGAGAGGCAACTAAGCCTAATCCATTCCCACATATCTGAAAAACCAATTCTCTGGCATCTTTTTCTCCCCCACTCCACACATCCACCACTGCTATTCTCTCCCTCTCATCAATTCTAAATTAAATGCACTTTTCTCATTCCACATTAATACCTCACAAACTACAGCATTAATGTGGAGTGAAAAGAGCAGCTGCTGAACCTGGAGCCATATGCTCCTTTCCTGGTGCCATAAGCGAACAAGAAAGATCAGCAAACCCACACAAGCGAATACCCTCCAGGGAATCAGCAGTATCTCTAGGAAGCATTGCAGTGCAGAAATCAGAGCTGTGGTTATCTCCACAGGCATTCCAGATCCATTCAGATCCTGTTAGGCCACTTCCCCTCTTCTTGTGCATCTCCAAATGTTGTATTTTGTGCATTGTCTATATATAATGTCTTGTTTTGAACTTTAAAAGAGCTACTCAAAGTTCTGGAAGTATTTGGGGGCAGGAATTCAGCACTTTGGATTGTTCCTTTGGATTTGCATTAAAATTTGGAATGCATACACACAAGGATTTTTGGTAGGAGCTAAAAACATAAGAGATAGTGTGGTGTAGTGGTTTAAGTGTTGGACTATGACTCTAGAATCCACTGTTTCCCAGCTTGGCCATGGAATCCACTGGGTGACTTAAGGCAAGTCACATGCTCTCAGCCTCAGGGGAAGACAATGGCAAACCTCCTCTGGATAAACCTTGCCAAGAAATCCTCATTATAGGTTCACCTTAGGATCGCCATAAACTGGAAATGACGCGAAGAAATGCAAAAATAACAACAACAAAAGCATGATCCCTCTTACTCTTTAATATAGCAAGAACATATGTGAGTAGAGGGTGAGAGACAGGGAAATTTGGGTACCAAAAATAATGCAGGTTTTTGAAGATTCTCTGGGAGGGTACAGCCTTCCAAGGTCCTGGGGATGGATGAGACTTTTGAAATATGAATTGTTGCCCAGAAACTCAGAGATTCTCAGGAATTTGGAAGGAAGAGATAAGGTGAGAGGGAAACTGATTGTTTCTATCTGCTAAGACAAGGGACTGGCCTGACAGTTATGCCTGTATGAGGAGAGGAAAAGGAGGTGATAATTTAGAAAACGAGGCCAACAAAAGAGGAAAAAGGCACCCTACTGCATTTCCTCCTAATGATATAAATTTCAATTAACAGAATTGATAAATGAAGCCATAAAGCAATGCAAACATGCAGAAGAAAAATTCAAATAATTTTTTTCTTCATGGTTCCAATTCTTTATAGTACATTACATCAGTTAATGGCAATTTGTATAATTTGTGTAATGACATAAATTGCCATGAAACTCTCACACAGTGAAGTGTGGTAAAAATGATAAATCGGGTGAAGGGGAGGGGGAGAAGAGGAGGAAGAGGAAGGACCAGGTCCTTCCGCGGTGTAACAAGGGTGTAACAAAGCTTCAGACCAGTTGAGCTATGCTGAGTCTACAGAGATACAGGTCAGGGTTTATGCCGAGCATTTCTAAAATGCAGCTGCATGTTATTCAAGTCCCAATTTCAGATCAGCCTTCTTGAAACTCAGTTGGGACACATGGCAAGCCGACTATTATTCTGAATTAAAATAGTTGATAGACAAAGATAAAGGTGGTCTGTAGGGTTAGATGATACTCACTGGTAGACAATGCTCATCTGCTGTGCTGTCATTTTTGGATCAGGATTAAATGTTTAATTTTCCCTGACTTCCCAATCCCTTTTCAGCTGTTCTATTTGGCTGCATCTGCACTACAGAAATAATTCAGTATGAGACAACTTTAACTGCCATGGCTCCATGCTGTGGAATTCTGGGAACTAGAGTTTTGTAACACATTTAGCCTTCCCTGGCTGCATCCACACTGCAGAAATAATGCAGTTTGACACCACTTGAACTCCATGGCTCAGTGATGTGGAATTCTGGAAATTATAGTTTATTGTGGCACCAGAGCTCTCTGACAAAGAAGTCTAAATATCTCACAAAA
The DNA here is from genome assembly GCF_019175285.1 of Sceloporus undulatus. NCBI lineage: Eukaryota > Metazoa > Chordata > Lepidosauria > Squamata > Phrynosomatidae > Sceloporus > Sceloporus undulatus. The sequence continues at coordinate 325,807,271 of NC_056523.1, forward strand.
TTACACATCCCAGAATTCCACAGCATTGAGCCATGGCAGTTAAAATGGAGTCAAACTGGATTTGAAGTCGAAGGCTTTCATGGCCAGCATCCATATTTTTTGTGGGTTTTTTGGGCTATGTGGCCATGTTCTATAAGAGTTTATTCCTGACGTTTCACCAGCATCTGTGGCTGGCATCTTCAGTTTGGATGCAGCCTTTGCCATCTTTTCAGTATATCTCTACCTTGTAGTATTGTTTATTGCATCTTAGTTTCTACTTTGCATTTGTTTGCATATTTTGCATATTAATAGTGTTGTGGGTTTTTTAAAAACTATTCTGGGAGGAAATTCTTCATTCCGAAATATTCCCATTCAACTTGAGAAAAAGAAACAGCTTCATTTTAAACAAAAAAGATTAAAAGAGAAAGCAAATGCTGGTGAAATTCTTATAGCTGGCATATCAAGTTCTTTTACTTACTGTTGTGGTGGCTGAGAAGTGTTTTTGAGCATCCTCTCTCTAACTGTCAGGATTGAATGATGTAAAACTTTATTTATTTCATGCTTGCATTAAAAAATAAATAATTTCAAAAAAAGTCAACTTTTTATATTTTAATGACTTATTCTGACAAGATTGGGATTTGTATAAAACAAAACAAAACACAACTAAGCATTCATTTGTACAGAAAACCAAGTTTGTGTAGAAAGGTTTTTGTACACAAAATTGTTTGATTTGCACAAATACATTGTTCTCTTGTGCAAGACACACACCTTCATCTGCACGAAACCATTTCTGCAATTGATTTTCTCCATGCAAAAAGTCTCTGTAAAAAAATAAATAAAATCACATTTGATTATTTTTTTCCAATGCATTGAGCTGTCCTTTGTCAGAAGTGAGAAGAAAAATTGTAAGTATTCTTTACACTCCTAGTCTTCAAATGTGCCTGCCTTCCTGAACTTAAAATAAATAAAAAAAAACCACATAGTAAGGTAAAATAACTTGACCTGAGATAACTCCTCTGATGTGCATTTTTCAGGAAATCCGATGTAGCAGTGTATTCTTTGCTGATTTGGAATGCATCTACACTGTAGAATTAACACAGTTTGATACTACTTAAATGGTCAGGGATCCATCCTACACAGTCCTGGAATTTGTAATTTGGTTAGGCACCAGCACTCTTTGGCAGATTAGGTGAACAATCTTATAAAACTATAAATTCCAAGAATCCCTAGGCTGGAACTTAATATGCACTTAAAGCGGTATCAAGTTGCATTATTTCTGCAGTATAGATGCAACCTTTGTTTTTAAAGGAGCAACAAGTAACTTTGGAATGTTTCCCCCTGATGCAAGGAAGGCTTCAAAACTGCATGGTTTTTTAATATTAGCCCTGGTGACACAGTGGTTAAATGTCAGTACTGAGTTTGATCCCAGGCAGGGCTCCAAGGTCCACCCAGCCTTCCATCCTTTCGTAGGTCAGGAAAATGAGTAACCAGGTGGTTGGGAGCAATTGGCTTACACATTATAAACTGTTTAGGGAGTGTTTGGAGATTATTGCATGCCCATTTTTGCCCTGGTCGTGCATGAGACAGGATCACACAGAAAATTGCTGCTTTGCTGCCGTCTGACCATCTCCCGTCCCCGGGCACGCTTTGCCGGCCAATTGTGGTGGTACGGAAGGCTTCCATACCACCAAAACTGGCTGGCAGAGCATGCCCAGGGGACCATGGCCATGCAATAATCTCCTTTGTTCACTGATAAGTGGTATAGAAATGAACTTGCTATTGCAATTGCTTCACAATTTTGGACTTATGCTTTGCAAAATTTGCCCACATGGTTGTTTTGTGCAGAAAACAGCAAATAGTGCTGTTTTCTTTGCAAAACAAAAGCATTGAATTTTGCACATAAAAGTCATTGGCTACAGTATTTTCCACACAAGAAAAAAACGTTTTCTGTGAAGAAGTTGATATTTCTCAGCAAAAAAAATGCTCTGATGCAATAGTGTCATTTTCTTTTCAGAAGTACAGAAAATGCTGTTTTTTGTGGGTGAACGCCTCCCCCACATTTTGTCCAGAATTAGGTCCATCAGTCCAATAATGTGCATAAAAGATTTTCCCCACATGTGTATGGGAAACATAGGGGTTTTTTTCATTTAAAAATATTTTCAAATATATTTGTTTCTCTGTAATAGAGGAGGCTGCAAATTAACAGAGATGTGCAATCTCTGTGAGATATTCACACACACAAAGAACCCAGAAAGAGGTGGCTGCTTTATTCTGACTCATCACAGGGCCAGCTCTGAAGTGTCTCTTAGGAGTTTTTTAATAGTGAATTTTCTGCACACCTAAGTGTAGATCACCTTTGAAATCCCTCCCGCCTCTTCCATGTTATGAAATCTAACCTAAGCTATAGAACATACAGGTAAATTATTTTTCACAAGGCCAGCTGAAAAGAATTGGGGCTGAACAAGGGCACTCTTTATTTGCAATCTAACCCAGAGACTTCAGAGTTGATCCAGTTTCTTCTCTAACCAAAGATAATTAGGAAAAACTGTCAAGTCTGCAGATTAAGCACTGCATGTATCTGCTTGGCTCTTACATCGAAACAGCTCAGATCTAAGAAGACAATCTTTTGTAATTAGCCGAGGCCACTATAATCCATAAAAACATCTGATCACATTGATTTTCAGTCAATCAGGCTCTATCTGTCAACCACAATCCTAGAGATCATATGAAAGGTTTTACATGTGGCCAGCTTTGCTTTCAAAGGTCATTTAAAGTTTTCTTTGGCTTGTGTGCAGAGACTCATTTCTATTGGTGACCAGTAACCCTGGGTTCCAATTAAAATTGAGAGAGAGCATGGAAGGAGACAAGAGAGTCTAGCCTAAGCAGAGAACAGAGTCAAAGAAGGCTTTTGTATTTGAAATTTTGACAAAACTATGTTCATTAAATTGTGTTGGAGAGGTTGCTTCATAGAAAGATGGAAGGATGGAGGTATAGAGGCTACTGCCAGACTCTGTATCCAGTTGTATCATTTTACCAATGAAAGACTTGCTGTGTTATCAGCTTTGCATTTCCAGAATTGATGGTATTCCATATAGTTTTTCTTGTGTAAGAAGTTGTGCAAACAGCAAAATCTCTTGTAGAATTGCTTTCTGTGACTGTTTTGTACAAACTTTTGTTCAAAAGTATAATCCAGCACAATGAAACTAGTAGGGATTTTCACTCCACAAGCCAGTATAGTGTACTGGTCTGAGTGTTGGACTATGGCTCTGGAGGTTAGGGTTTGAATTTCCACTCAGTCATGAAACTCACTGGGTGACCTTGGACAAGTCACACTCTGTCAGCCTCAGAGGATGGAAATGGCAAACCTCCTCTGAAGAAATTTGCCAAGAAAACCCCATGATAGATTCACCTTAGGGTTGCCAAAAGTTAGACATGACTTGAAGGCACACAACAACAAGAAAAGTGATAATTAGAATGTAGGCCAGAACTGCTAACTCATTCTGTTCTGAAATCCTAACAGATACTCAGCTCGGAGTATCCTGCTCCCACAGCTGTCCCACCGCCCCATTACCTCAACCTCTGTTTCCATACCAGAGCAGCTGTCTGCATGGGCATCCTGCCGAATCTCCTGGCTCATTCACCACAGAGGGTCACTTGCTTCTGAGGCCAGAATGAGGCACCCAACAACAATTGCACCATGCAGATAGCTGCCATGGCACAGAAACAGAGGGCTCTGGATCTTCCTAGAAGATCTGGAATAATATGTAATTTTTTAAAATTCATATTAAGGCTGATAAACCCAAGTTCTGGTGTAGAATGTGATGAATGTTGTGTGGACTGCCCACACCAGTACTAGGGTTTGGGAAATGTGTTGCCCAAATAGGATGACTCCAGAATGGAGAAAATTGGTCTTTTGGCCTGTGGAGAGAATGTCCATGACAGCTAAATGGGATCTTCATGAACAAATGTAATGCAACTTGTGACATGGGGAAAAATAGAGAGAGAGAGAGAGAGAGAGAGAGAGAGCTCACACTGAAAACAAAATGCAAAGTATCTCATGTGTTTGGAAAGAAATTCTGTTACTTTAGTACAGTGTTCCCAAACTTTGATCCCCCAGATGTTTTAGACTTCATCTCCCAGAGGCCCTTGTCAGTTTGACCAACTATCAAGAATTCTTGGGGCTGAAGTCCAAAACATCTGGAGGACCAAAGTTTGGGAACCACTGCTTTAGTGGATGACTACATTATACTCCGACAGTAAAGTCTGAAATACAAATGCTGGTTCAGTATTCAAGAAGTTCTGAATAACATTTGGGATTTTATTCCTATATGGTTGGGGGTTGGACTGGATGGCACATGTGCTAAATAATAATAATAATAATAATAATAATAATAATAATAATAATAATAATAATTTGTAATGAAAATACTGAGATAAATAGGACAGCT
>NC_056523.1:325811707-325814314 GCF_019175285.1 Sceloporus undulatus
GGGCTGATGTGCAAATGACAACAAATTAGCTCAGACAAGGCCATTTCATTCCTGCAGACAATCCAACATTATCTTTGTGACTTTGTACTCTTTATGTGTACCTCTGGCATGTGCTTTGGATTTTTCTTTCTGGTTATTCTCTTATCGATTCTTTGGACTCTACTCAGGACTGCTTTTTATATTTGGACTTTGGACTGCCTGAACCACTCTTCTGCTTCTGCTGACACCCTGTGTATAACCTGGGACTGGGCTGGGTTTTTGCCATTATTTGTTTTGTGGACTGTAGGCATACTTACTTGGGAACTTGGGACACAGAGGACCATTTTCATCTTCTCTGACTCTTCAGTGGGCTGCACTGATATATCTAGTGGGTACTGGAAGTGATGTTTGTTCAAATGGAAGTCACGTCAAGTTACTTTCTGATTTATTTTGCTTTGTGGGGCCAACAAATGAATACAAGTCTGTCACCAGCACCAAAATTGGTGTTTTCTTTTCAGGAAACATTTTTTAAAAAATGAAATTGGGGTTGGGGTGTCTGAAGAAAGACCAAAGGCCACACAAGACTTGCCAAGGGTTATGTGGAGTGCACCATTCCTTAGTTTATACAGATGTGGGAGACAAATAGAAACTTCTAACCCCTAAATACTGAAAGAACCAAGTAGCCATTTAACATTCTTTTTTTCCTCAGTGACACATTGGGCAGTCAGTGTTGCCTTTCTGAAGTTTGCAAAGAGCATGGAGCACTGGGATGGCGGGTGGGGGCAGAATCCTCTAAGCTATATCCCAGGCGATAACAGAAAAGTGCTTAACTTGAGCATGAAAGTAATTATATTAAAGAAGGCATTAAATGCATGTTTGAACCAAGGTTGTCAAGGACTCGGGGTGAGTTTGCCTTTGTAAGAAAAGGTTGCTTGCTTCATTAAAACTGGAATCCCAGCTTTACCCTTGATTTGTTCCTTTTACAGTTTCATCCTTTCATCATTTTTTTTATTTAATTCAAAGAGCTTTAGCCTATTCAGGGAACAAGAGTAGGTCTGAAACAGTCACAACTGGAACCTGTAGGATAGTTATTCAACAGAGGCCTTAAAACTCAGAAGAGATTTGGTCAAAATTTACAATCTGGAAACGAGAATGTTATGGAATGAAGCTGAAATTTGGTGCATATTTCTTTGGGATTTACTTGGGAACTTGAGATGGTAAAGCAAGTTTTTGAAGTAGGGTCCCATGACATGCAAATGTATACCACTTGAGGTACATTATCTTCTCTTTGATGAAGGCCACAATCAAAATGAAATTTCTTGCATACAAACAAAATAAAACCTTGCAAAGTAGGAAGAAGGCAAGAGGTGATGGAAAGCTCAGTTGCATATTGAAGGAACAACTACTAAACAGAGGCAAGATGGCCATCTGGTGGGATTGTGTATTCCTGTGTGGCAGCTGTTGGACTGGATGGCCTTTGTGGTCTCCTCCAATTGTATGATTCTATGAATGCATTGTACTTGTCCATCAGCTGGAAATTATACTCATGGCTGGTATCCTGATGGTGTTTTAACAGCATGTAAGTTATCTTATTCATATGATTATACAGTGGTACCCCGGGTTACGAATTTAATTCGTTCCGCCGCCGCGTTCGTAACCCGAAAAGCTTCCGCAAGCCGAAAACCCATAGGCGCTAATGGGGAAAAGCCGCGATTTGGTGCGAAAAAGCGCCGAAAAGCACCAAAATTTCTTTCGTAACCCGAAATAACCTTCGTAACCCGGAACAGTTTTTTTCAATTGATTTTTTTCGTAACCCGGAAATTTCGTAAGGCGGCGCATTCGTATCCCGGGGTACCACTGTATTTGTATTTGTATTTTTGGCCATTGTGGAATGTCCATATTCTTTTCACAGTTGAACAAGTGGAGATAAATGTAAGTGTCACACATGGACCTGCAGATTCTTGGACAACTACTCATCACTGCCTTCAGTGTACACCTTGATTCACTGGGGTTGCAGAAACAACAAGCACATTTGCAGATATATAGCTAAATGCATGATGATGGTATTCAGCAGAGAATTATATAGTGCAATCACTGCTAAATATTTGAAGGGATGTCATATTGAGGATGGAGGAAGTTTGTTTTCTGCTGCTCCAGAGACTAGAACATGGAGTAATGGATTCAACCTACAGGAAGATAAATTCAGCCTAAACATTAGGAGGAAATTCCTGACACTAAGGGCTGCTCAACAGTGGAACACACTTCCTAGGAGAGTGGTGGAGTCTCCTTCTTTGGAGTCTTTAAACAAAGGCTGGATAGTCATCTGTTAGGAGTACTTTGATTGTGTCTTCATGCATGGTAGAATGGGACCGGACTGGGTGGACTCTTTGGTCTCTTCCAACTTGAAGAGCCTATGATTCTATGATCCTTCTACACCAGTATAGTCAACTCTGACGGTTAGTAACTATCGAGGCTTTCAGGTAGAATACCTGAACAAATGGATTTGAATTATATTTTCAAGAGGGGATTTTCAAGATGTTTTTGAACAGAAATTATATGGCCATCTGTCAGGGGTGCTATAATAATAATAATAATAATAATAATAATAATAATAATAATAATAATAAT
>NC_056523.1:325814324-325858280 GCF_019175285.1 Sceloporus undulatus
TTATTTATTTATTTATATACCGCCTCTTCCACTTTGAGGATCGAGGTGGGTAACAGCAAAGTTAATACAATATACAACTGCGGAGTGCTGCATGGTGGTTGGTATAGATGGGCATTGCAGGTCTTTTTCAGTTCTAGTAATATATGGTTCATACAGGAGAAGGTCTTCCCCCCCAAACTCCTTCTGGTTAGCAGATACTATGGCTGGATCATTTCAGTCTGCTATAAGTCAGCTGTCCCTTCATTTCTGATCGAGTCTTACATTTGCTTCAATTTTATTCTTTTTGAAATTAACTTCAGCTCTGCCTTGTACCAATTTCCTAATGGAGTCTCTCTTTTTCACCTCTCTTCCAAATTAACTGCAACGGTCACATTTGCTTCCCAGCTTCTTTCCCCAACGGCAAAGAGTGCTCTGAGAAGGAGGCTCTTGGATTATGACTGATCAATATCGCAGCAGCCCAACCACCAAAGTGCCCCAAACCAATGCTAATTGAGATCCCAACGTACACGATGCAGATCAGAGAGGAGCTGAGAAATCCATCAAAACAGATGAAAATGAAATATATATCCCCGAGGACTCTCTGGCTTTTTCCTGGTGTCTGAGTTTGTAATGCTGAATAATGAAGAGAAAAGCTTCACTGGCCATTGTTAATTGCAAAGGAGAGGGTTTTTGGAAGGCAGGTTCTGTACCACCAAAAAGACAGAACATGATAAACAATTTGTAGTGTGTATTTTTCATCTGCACAGATTGATACAACCAATAGATCAAAACAAGCTTATGGTGCGAGAACCATGGACCCAGTTCTGTTAGCTCACATCAGGAATGGATACAGACAAGACTGTAAAGTTTTCTAAATCTAGATTGGTAACCCAGTTTGTGAGCAGCATGCATCTTGTGTATCAATATTGAACCTAGATTGCAAGAACTCAGCACACATAGAATCATAGAATCGTATAAAAGACCACTAAGGTTAACTTGTCTTGCCATGCAAGAAGACATGATCAAAGCACTCCCAAGAAATGGTAATCCAGCCTCTGTTTGAAAACCTTCAAAGAAGAAGATTTCCACCAATCTTTGAAGGAGTGTGTTCCACATTGATGCATGCGTACATATGTGCGTGAGTGCATGTGATGACTTTGGGAATATTCCCAAAGTCATCACATACATGCACGCACATGTGCACGCATGCATGCGTGCATGCGTACACACACACACACACACACACATTGCACCCTACCTTAAGCCTTGAGAAGAGGCAATAAATAAAGAAATAAATAAATGTTGTTGTTATGTATGTTTTCAGACATGTGTTCCCTACTGGTGAATTACTTCTCTTTATCATAATGCGTGATGTTCCTCACTATCATGTTTTGCATTTAGCATGCTTTGTTGTGTGAATAATCATTGTAAGACAAGTACTTGAGAGGAATATTCAGAGTAGTGGTATAAATGCCTCATTCTATAATCCATTTTAGTGAGGGCACATTCTGGAGTTTGGGAGCAGATAGGGAATAATCTTACTTATCTTTTTTTAAAAAATCTTGCTTTATGGTTTAAATGGCCAGATGGTCAATTTCTGTTCTGAAAAATGAGCTCCAATCTGGTGTAGTGGTTGGACTAGGATCCAAGGAAACTAGGATTTGAATTCCCACTCATCCACAGAAACTCACTGGGTGATCATGAGCATTCTCACCAAGGAAGGCAAACACAAACCCCCTTTGAACAAATGCTGCAAAGAAAGCCCCATAAAAGGGTCATCGTAGGTCTCCATAGGTCAGAAAATGGCTTGAAAGCAAACAACAACATAATCCTAAAACATGTCATGAGAGAAAGAGAAGGGGGCAAAATCAGGGTGTCCATGCCATTATGGGATCTTTGGAAATGGGAAAATGAAATTTCAGAGGAGTAAAACAAAACAAAAACTTTGTGATGCCAGTTGCTTTAGTCTTTCTGTTGCTGTGGTATCTTTTTTTTGTGGGGAGACTTTTATAGGGGGAAGCTGGAATGACAGAGAACAAGATTTCTATTCTCATGCTGTTCTTATTGGTGGCATCATCTCTAACTTGATGAAGAGAAGGTAGGTAGTAATTTCAGGCAGAATCACAGGATAAGATTTTGCCTACTGTTGGCAACTTCATGCTTCCACTATTTCCATCTTCTGCCATGTCCTGATCCCAGAGCTTTCCCATAATGGTCACAGTCCAGATTGTATGTATGTATGTATGTAGTGAGATTCAAGATGAGAAGGATTTCAGCTTCATCCAAGACATCTTTTTTTTAACCTTTAGCCTAGGTGTACAACTACAGTGAAACACTGGATGGAGGCCATAATAACAATCATGCAAGCACATTTGAGGATGAATATAGGGCTCAGAATGTGTTGCCTTGAGCTTATATATATTGGTGTGGCATACATCCAGCATCCAGTAACTGGACAATCTGAATCAGGTTTTGGTCATAGAGCCATTAATCTTCAATTTTGTTTATCAGTGACTTAGATAATGGGGTAAAAGGAATCTTTACAAAGTTTGTAGATGACAACCTTTGTAAGGAGGGAGGTTAACACATTGGAAGATAGGCACAAAATTCGAAAGGACCTTCTTATATTAGAACACTGGGCTGAAAATAATAAAAAAATCACATTCAGTGGAGACAAATGCAAAATTCTACATTGAGGCTATAAAACATATCGCACAGTTATAGGATGGGTGATATATGGCTCAGCCTGCGCCTGTAGTTTTTGTAGGCTAAATGTAGAATTTTGCATTTGCTTGTGAACACTGTTTCAGTGCTCACAGAAGATAGTTACAACAGGTTTGTTTTTTCTGGGCAACAAATCATACTTCCTTTGCAGAAAAGGCTATTTCCTGGCAAAAGTATTGTGTATAAAAGTTGGCAGGGTAAATCTCAAACTATGAAGATTGTCATCAGTCCAGGATTATTCTTATCAGGAATTCTTGACAATCAAAAAGGTGTTTTTACCATTTTTTCCTAGTATTTTAATATTCTTTGCATCCTCCTCCACATCCCTCAAAACTGTAAAAACACAAAGTGGACTTCTGTGCAGTTTGTACATTAAAATAATCAAGTCCTAATGTGACATTTGGTGGGTTCTTTAGGCCAAACATTGCTCCCTAGACCATCAAAATTTGTCCTCACATGTGTTATGTGGGTTTTAATTTTATGAAGCAGAATTGACATTTCCCCTAAATGGACCCAGCCCAATGCATCTAGAGCTGGCATAAATTTGTAATATAATTAATACAGAATATAATATAAATCACAAAAGTATTGTTATGATGACCCCAAATCCCAATATGATATGGTCATTATGGAATCATCTGCACTGACCAAATAAAGCAGCTTCTAATTGCTTTGAAGCCTGACTGTTTAGATGAAGCACAAGGCAAAACACAGTGGAAAGCAAAATGAAGCCACCCTCTGGGGTTAAAAACCAGGACAAAAAGAAGCTGTGATCTGACTCAAGGTGGAAAATGTGCATCATCACACCAGCATATAAACAGTCTGGAGCCAGTACAGGACTGCTGCAAAGCAAAAGTGTGATTACCAATAATATAATGGATGTAATTACAACATACACAAACCAGACAGTCCAACAGGGGGCACTGGATGAAGGGGGAGAAGGGGGCATGTATGGGAGGCCTCCATGATTGTACTTTACCAGTGTTTCCACTGGCACAAAGATGCACTGCTACACTGCACATGTGACTGTGTGGCTGGTCATATGAGTGGGCATCCAATGGAATGACAACTGGGCAGGAAGAGGGATGTAATCATAGGTGGTGTGTTTGTGTAAGCATGGTGGTGAGGTGACCAAAAAAATAAGTGTGCAGCACACCTTGACACCATGTGTTGCAGACAGCCTGTGGATATTTGGTGTGCCTTCAGAATAGGCCATGTGGACAGTGAGGTTTTGACAGAGTAAATGTGACAGTGAGACCACATTATAGAAACAAATTAAGGAATACTTCGGACTCTGTGTTGCTTCAGATGTGCAAATCCCATGAAGTCATTCCTTTCTCAAATCACTCCTAAATCTCTATTGTCTGACTAGAGTCCCACTCTTTATCAGCCTAAAGCTAAACTTCTTCAGATGAGTGGATGCAGTCCCATTTAATTACACCAAAGTCTCAATCTGGTGGATGGCCTCTTAGTTCAATAATTGAAGGCTCATCCTTTGTTTACCGTTTTTTATTCAAGACCTAATCACTGATGAAACTGAATAATTCCTTGAGACAACATATCGACTTCCCGTTTCATTTTTCCTCTTCTCCTCCCCAACCTGCCCTAAGGGGAAGAAGTCTATCTTTCTTCCTCTTCTTCTTCTTTTCACCCACAACATGGTGACCTTCTAGAGTTCCAAAAGTCAAGTGGAATGCAGTTTGAGGAACATCCATTGTTCTAATCACAGCTGCTCCAAGACCATATTGTCAGTAAAATGACAAAGAAATTAGTAGCTCATTTTGTGCGACGTGAACTTTCTCTCTCTCTCTCTCTCTCTCTTACTCTCCCTCTCTCTCTCTCTCTTGCTCTTGATGAGAATGTTCCCTTTGATAAATCAGCCATCATACCTTATTGCCATGCAAAGACTAGGGGGAAAAATGTCAACAACATTTCTTTCCCGAGTCTTCTGAAAGCAATCAAATTTCACTGCCACAAAAAAGGTAATGCTTAATTTCCCTCCACCCCCTCCCATTCCTCTCCCTTTTTTCGTTTCTTCGGCACAGAGAAAGTTAAAAGAGGACATATCTTTTCAAAGCTACAAAAATTGATTGGACTTGCAACAGATGAGGCTTCAGCAATGAATAAGATAAAGAGCGGATTCGGCACATTATTGCAAGAGGAGATCTCATCGGTGCGTACCATTCCCCGCCTTGCACACAGACTTCAATTAGCAGTTAAGGATGTGTTGAAATATGTTGAAGAATTAGTCATTTCAGAGGCTTCAGAAAGGAAACTAAACTAGAGTGTGTTTGTAGTCAGCCAAAAAGGAAGGGGGGTGGGGGAGAGAGAAAGAGAAGAAATTCAGCAAGAACTAGCTGATTGGGCATTTGTAGCATCATTGGAGCGTCTAAAGAACAGCCCAGTCACAAAGATGTGCTGATTAGCTCACAGTTCCAGGACAGTAAAGACTGTTTTAAGGTCACAGAAATTGCAACTTACAAATGTCTCATTTTCTAGGGATGCCATGCTGAGGAAAAAATGAAATCACAGAACTTCAGAAAAATGACCTCCAAAGAGAGGTGTATCTGGCAATAATCCTACATCTCTTCTCCCAAATATACTTTAGGTTTGTTCACATAAGGAAATCTCCATCTGAGTTGTCAATATCTTTAATATCTCTGTTTTTTTAAGTCAAAGAACATGACTTTCTAAGTTTCTTTGTTATGGATAATTTGAGCCACTGAAATGATGTGGCTCCTCTTAACTAATACAACTTGAACCAAATGACTTATCTCAACATGATGCTGGTCTACACTGTGATTACAACTGTGGTCTTAATCCAGCCCACCATACAATATTATTTAATAGAATGGTTCATAAGCAAGATTAACTCAATTGATACAGAATCAGAAATTGCAATTTCAGAAAGGGGGCACTTTCATTTCTGTTAGCAGCTGCATGTCTAGATGTGGAAAAGGGTTGAATGTTAGAAAATGTAAGTAACTGCATAGGTATTTGGATTAATCATGTTACTTGAACCATTAATCATATTACTTGAACCATTCAATTTGGATTATTTGTTTGCTTGTAATATTTATATATTTGTTTCTATACTTTAAGAAATAGCAATATCCAAGTCAGCTTGCAGTATGAACAAAGGACTAAACCAACTTTCTGGTTCTGTCTAATGTAACCCATTGAATCCATTGCTGAATGCTCAGTAAACACTTGTGCAAATTCCATTCACTCAGTTGATCTACTCCAGTTGAGATCAGCAATCTAAGATGTAGTCTAAATTTGTCATGAAGTAATCAAGTCAACTAGTGTGTGTGTGTGTATGTGTGTGTGTGTGTGTGCGCGCACACACACACACACACACTTATAAGTAAAGATGTCAGAGGTCTGAAACACATTGCAGAAATAATCCAATCTGAGACTACTTTAATTGCCCTGGCTCAGTGCTAGGGAATCCTGGAAATTGTAGTTTATTGTAGCCCTGGAGCTTTCTGACAGATAAGGCTAAATGTCTTGCAAAACTACTGTTCCCATGATTCCCTAGCATTCAGCCAGGGCAGTTAAAGTGGTCTCAAACTGGATTATTTCTGCAGATGTTTTGCATCTAACCTGATAAAAGCAAAAGTAGTATTGTTCTCTAGAATCAGGTCTCAGAGAAAACTAAGGATACAGTTGGCCCTGTATCCACAGTCTTTATCCATGGATTCAAGCATCTATGGCTTGAAAATATTCAAAACTATATAAATTCCAAATAGGAAACCTTGATTTTGCCATTTTATATAAGGTTCATTATGTCATTTATTTAATGGGACTTGGTATCTATGGGGGGTCCTGGAATAAAATCCTAGTGGATACCAAGGGCCAACTGTATAAAGAATCATCAATATCCTGCATTGCCTACTTAGGGCTTGTCTGCACTAGCCAGGATATTCCGGAGGCAACCTGGAGTAACTTGGCCCTACAATTGTCCCAGTCTCCCCCATTACCTGGCATCTTTTCCTACACCATGGCAACTGTCTGCATAGGTGCTCCATCAAGCCACCCAGCGCACCCCAATGCTGTCATGGGTCATTCATTCCTGAGGTCAGAACAAGGCAGCTAGTGATGATCACATGGCTGGGTGCCCCCCTTCTGTCTCAGAATGAATGACCCACAGTGGCAGAAGATGCATCAAATAACTTGACAGAACTGCCATGCAGACAGCTGCCGTGTCATGGGAGTGGAGGGCTCTGGATCTTGCCAGAAGATTGGAAGTAGCATGCCTTTTTAAAAAATGTTTACATAATGCAAGGCAAAAATAATCTAGACTACTTGGACCAGAACAGGGATTTGGGACATGCATAATCCAAAGAGGACAACACCAGAATATAGGGAGAAATGGCCCTTTTGGCCCATGCAGACAGGGTCTTAGATATGAATATGTAGCTAATTAAAGTCTCCTGGCCTGACCCCTCAAACCCACCTTAACATCTTCGGCGGGGCAATTACATTGCTGGAAAAGGGCTTTTTCAGGGGGAGACTTGTAAAGTGGAACAATTTTGTGCATCTGCAATTACTTGCAGAAAAAGCAAAATTAATTCTAAATTAGCAGAACACATTATGCCCAAGTTACCTTAATCCTATGAACAGTAGTTGTTCCTTATTCTTATTTTAATTCATTTTATTGTTGATTTAATTTGTTTTATCTTCCCAGTGGACAGATTTATCCTCCTGCTATTTAAGAGCAAAGCACCCAGTTCTGTAACCAACCCTAAGTATGCATGATTTTACTGCATTGTTTTTAATCTAATACTAATGTACTATTATTAATGCATTATTTTTATCATTATTTTTTTAATGTTGTTATTTTGTTTCTTTTATGCTGGTCTTTGACTGTAATAAAGTATATTCTTATTCTTATTCACCTTAACATCCAGCAGCCACATTCAGTGATGGAGGACTTTTCAGCTGATCAGTGAACAGGGTGCAGGAGGACTGCATTTACAGTAATCTCCTGCCAGAAAACATGGCTGCAAAGACAAATTGCAACATGGTTCTAGTAGTCACAGTCTCATTGATCACTAACAGAACAGACCCACATCACTCAGGCCCCATTCTCACTAGCCCATTTGCACTGGATAGAACTGGTCATATCTGGTTGCCCCCATACCGAATCTCCCCGGGTAGAAGTTCTCACTACCCTTTACCTTGATTGATGCAATTTGCCCCTCTGAAGTTCACATTTGCAGTACCGCTTTAAAATGGAGCCTCCTTTATTGTCAATCAAATTCATTCCGGTTTTGTCAAAGGTGACATATCCTACAATCATTGGCCAACAGAATTGGTTCCCCCCATTTTTTAAAAAAAGTGGCAGCAGTGTGCGCATATTCTGTGAACTTGTCAAACTTAAAAACCTCCAGGTGTGCGTGTGTGTGTGTGTTGTGTGTATTTGGTTCATCACAGATTAAGGCAACCCTAAAATGACCCCATCCTGGGGTTTTCTTGGCAAGATTGGTTCTGAGATTTGCCATTGCTTTTCCCCTGAGGCTGAGAGAATGTGACTCCTCCAAAGTTATGGGTTTCCACAGCCTTCCTTATGAAAGCCAGCCTCAAGCTTCCGCTTTGCTTCCAGCCCAGCATTGCCTCCTCTTTGGAACCTCTTCCTTTCCTTTCCCTTCCCTTCCCTTCAAGCCCAATGCCACCTCCAAAGCCCTTGCTCCCTGCCATGCCAGCCTCTTCCCTTCCCTTCCAGCCTAAAGCATGCACATAATCTGTCACAACAACAACAACAACAACAACAACAACAACAATATAATACCTCACCTCAGAATGTCATCTCTGCATCCTCTTTCTTTTCTTTCCCTCCGATTGCCACCCCAGAATGCCTTACATACACATATACATATGTAGCAAAAGCATTCACACATTGTATCAATTTGCCAAATTTAAAAGGAAACACAAGCAATCGTATATTCTGTCACACACATAAAAAAACAATTTAAAGAAAATGCCACTTGCAAAGTGACCTGTCGTGCCGGCAGCAAGCAAATGAAAGGGAAATGTAGCACAAGCAGACACATTCTATCAATATGTATCAACCTGTAGAACAAACATTCACATAATCTGTCAAAAATAAAATTACCCCCGAAAGAGAGAGAGAGAGAGAGAGAGAGAGAGAGAGAGAGAGAGAGATCTGCCTGTGAGAGGGGAGGCATATTCCGCCCTCCTTCTGACCTAAGAGCCCTCCCCCCGACCACCATCTTGAGGGGGAGAGACGAGGCCTGGCCTGGAAAGACTAAGAGCCCTCCCCCCAACCACCATCTTGAGGGGGAGAGACGAGGCCTGGCCTGGAAAGACTAAGAGCCCTCCCCCGACCACCATCTTGAGGGGGAGAGACGAGGCCTGGCCTGGAAAGACTAAGAGCCCTCCCCCCGACCACCATCTTGAGGGGGAGAGAGGCCTTGCAATTTTTTGTATTGTATTGCAATTTTTACTGTACACCGCTATGATCATTGTGGAATAGCGGTCTATAAATAAAAATTATTATTATTATTATTATTATTATTATTATTATTATTATTATATCCTTCTCCTGAACTTAACCCGATCATGGCTGGGGCCAAGTTCACATTTGCTGGTAGCAGGGAAGAAACGGGTTTTCCAAAAAGATATGGGAAATAATCAATTTTCGGAAAAAACGCTAAAAGGGGGATTTGCCCTGGATCGGGTGTGCAAGACCCTAATTCTGATGTGTTTAAACTGGTGCCAATGGGAACTTCCAACTTTTAATCCAGGTTACAATTCAGTACAAATGGTAGTCTGAGGCCCCATTCAGTGTAGCTACTGAGTGTTAAGTTGGAGGTTTTTTTTTTTTTTGGGGGGGGGTCATTTATTATCATAGCAATAGTTGTGTGATTGTGAACAGTTAGTCTTACTAGATGCAGAGCAGTTATGGCTCTATAGCTCTAGGTGATAAATCTATAACTGCGATACAGACTTTTAGTCAATATTTGTAACACTTCTCTCCAAAAACATTCTCAAATGTCACAGGATTGTTTGCTCCTGTGTGAAAATCAAAAGGCCACTCATATTTTCATCCGCAGTAGAAATATTCAAAAAGGTGTACTGTGAAAAAACTCAGCCTTTTATAAACAAGAAAACCTTCACAGCATTTCTGCCAAAAAAAATTCAAAAATGAAAAATCACTAGAAAATCCACAAAAAAACTTTATCTTCCACAGAGAGGAGAAAACGTTTAACATGCTTCATTCTCATGTGTGAGAATGAATTAAGTGATGATTTACATCTCTCGAATGCACAGCTGAATAAAGGATCAAGAAAAGAACCACAAACCTATTTGAAGACTGCATCCACACTGGAGAAATGATTCAGTTATTTCAGCCACTTTAACTGCCATGGCTGAATGCTATGGAATTCTGGGAATGGTAGTTTGTTGTGGAACCAATGCGCTCTGACAGAGAAGGCTAAATGTCTTACAAAACTACAGAACTTGGAATTCCATAGCATCGAATCATGGCAGTTAAAGTTGTCTCAAACTGAATTATTTCTGCAGTGCAGATGCAGCCATAGTGAAAAAATGTAACTTTTCACTTTTCTCCTCCATAAGGCAAGGAACATAACATAACAGCAATTTTCAAGCACAAGCGGCCAACACAGAAGAGGCCCTACTTCTTTCCTGGAGATACTTTATAATTTACAGCTGAAACATCAAGATATTTGACATATCCCTATTTGATTATATTCGTTGCTATCCTGATGAAAGTTTCAAAATTATGGGACAACTTGCTGTTATCATGTGTTAATTGACTACTTTCCCCCAATTCATTGTATGGTCAGTTTTCAATTCCAATAGGTAATGATGTCGCTAGATTATTACATAGAGATACTGTACACAATGCAATGTTTATATGGCAACTTATGTGTCTCTTTGAAAGCATTGTAGTTGTGTGTTTCTGGAAGGTGATTTTGGAGAGAGAGGTGTTTCTAATCATGCTTTTTATTATAAATCAAGGAACATAATTATAATTATAGGAAAGAAAGCACTGCATTATGTTATCATTACATTTGTCATTCCAGGAAGCAGTAAACAAAGCCAATTCTGTATGGATTGATTGTCATGTTGATTTGCTCCTCTAAACTGAACTAAAGTTGTAAATTTATATACATAAACCTTATCCTAGACCAATCTCTCCCTCTCCCTCTTTTTCTCTGTGAATAGGGAATTAATATTGAATTGGGGTACATTGTTTGCTTTTATGTAGCTAACAATCAACAGAAGCAGAATTTTCAAGTAATTATCTGAAAGTATGTACAGTGGATCCTTTCCATCTGCAGGAATTTGGTCGCTCCCCTGATGAATGGCAAAAAACCTGGATGGTCGCACCCTATATTATTCAATGGCGGCAATGGTAGCATGTCCCAGTACAAGCACCACCATTGAATAATGTGGGGCATAGTGATTCATGGGCAGTCACATCCTCAGATCACTAGCCCACAAATACCCAAGCATAAACTGTACATGTAACCAAAATGGCCATCCCTCCCTCCACGATGGAGAAGTTGGAGTGGGGATGGGATGTTTACTGCCCTCCCCTGGGATGAGACAGTGACTTTAAAAAATCACACCATGGCAGAGATGCCACGGTGCAAGACATTGGAGATGTGGTCAGAGGCTTTGCCAACTGCCCCCATGGCTTCATTGCTAAAGAAGAAATTGAGGAGGGTGGACGCTCCTTGATATGTGGCTATGTTTTCCCCTTTTAGCTTTCTCTTCCTCCCAGTTTTTCTCTGTTCTCTCCTGGTGTTATTTTTTTCTTTTGTGCTCAGCTTCTTGGGTTTTGGTGGGCCTTGCCAGACATTTGAGGCCGGTTGGCTTGCCTGGACTGCTCTGGTCAGGATCTTCTGCTGTCTTCTCCCAGTTTGATGTTCCCCTCCACCTGTTTCCGGGTCTGGCTGTGTACGCTACTATATCGCAAGCTTGAGAAGAAAGAGATGAGCTGGATGATAAGGAGAAGGAGAAATTGCACCGAAGAAAGGTGGGGCACAATTTCTCTAATTGGCTTAATGGTTTTCTCCTCTATGTGGGAGTAATAGTAAAATCACAGCCTTTGTGTGCTGCTGCCCTGTTCCAATATATCAATATTATTCACAGGGCTTATGTAGATTACACTGGCCCCGCTTGGTTATTATATGATGAAGCTTTTCAGATGAGAGCTGCTTTATACCCCACTATGTGCTGGGATTTGTTGCATTCTCATTTATGGATGCAGCTTATGATGCCTACTTGGCCAATCCAGGGAGAACGTACACATAGTCATCATCTGGTAAAGAAGTTTGGTGGCCCTTCCACTTCTAAGCCGCAAAACTCCTTAGGTCCACAGCAGAAGCTCCTCTGCTGGGAGTTTAGTTTCCAGGGTGCTTGCAATCGTAAGGTTTGCAAATACTCTCATGAGTGCTCAGTATGTAAGGGCCCTCATTCCTTTTGGAATTGCACCAAAGGGTAGTTTCAGTCAGGATCTAATAAATAACAAATTAATAGGCTTCAGGATCTCTGGCATTTGCTATCTTTTTATTCTAATTCAGAAGCAAATTTTTGAGATGACTTCCGTATTCCTTTTTCAGAACACTCATCGCCGATTTTTGGCAAACAATCTGAAGTCTGTTGAGAGGTTAGAGCATATTGTTCGACAGAAGATCACTAAAGAGGTAGCTGAGGGTTGCATTTTGGGACTTTTTCATTACTTCCCAATTCCCAATTTTAGGGTTTCTCCGTTGGGTGTTCATAAGAAAGCGTAGGATGAGTCATCATTTTTCTTACCCTCATGGTCAGTCTGTTAATTATGTCACCCCCCACAAATCGTGCACAGATCATTATACAGTTGGCCCTTCTTATACACAGATTTTTTATACATGGATTCAAGCATCCATGGTTTGAAAATGTTTTTTAAAAAAGGTATAAATTTCAAATATCAAACCTTGATTTTCCATTTTTTATAAGGGACACCATTTTGCTATGTCAATATATTTAATGGGACTTCAACATCCACAGATTTTGTTATCCATGGGGGGATCTTGGAACCAAACCCCAGCGTATAACAAATGTCCACTGTACTTCCTTTGATACTGCTGTTTGACGAGTTAGGAGCTTTGGCACTGGAGCTGAGTTAGCTAAGTGAGACATTAAGTCAGCATTTCATTTGTTGCCAGTTCACCCTTTAGATTTTGAATTGTTAGGCTTCAGGTTTGATGGCCAGTTTTACATGGACTGGGCACTTCCGATGGGGTGCTCCATCTCCTATGCAGCTTTTAAGACATTCAGCACCTTTTTGAAATGGACCTTGAAGGCCAGGACTGGTCTTAGGGGGGTCATCCATTATTTGGATGATTTCTTATTCATGGGGTCATCCGGCTCAGGGGTTTGTTCAATCTTACTCAGGAAGTTTCAGGATTTAACTGACGAGTTAGGTGTTCTGTTAGCACCACCAGATTGGAGTTTTAGGGGATATCCATTGACACTGTCAATCAGTTGTCTAAGCTGCCAGATGATAAGGTAGTCAAACTCTGTGAAAAAGTGCAGTAATTTATTTTCCAACATAAGGCTACACGCCGTGAATTTCAGGAGCTTGTTGGCCATTTGAACTTCACCTGTAGGGTAGTTGCCACTGGGTGAACATTTTTAGGTATCTTTGTGATGCCATATCCAGTGTAATTAAGCCTCACCATAGGATCTGTGTTACGTCTTCTATAAAAGATGACCTGTTAGTTTGGTAGCAGTTTCTTTCTGAATTTAATGGGATTTCTTTTTGGCATGATGAGGTCAAGCTCCATGATTCGCTACAGGTATCATCTGATGCGATGGGCTCTATAGGTTTTAGAGTCTACTTCAATGGTTGTTGATGTGCCCAGTCTTGGCCACAAGAATGGGTCCAGGCGGGAATAACTTCTGAAATGACCTTTCTGGAGTTTCCCCCCATTTTGCTAGCAGTTACCATATGGGCCAGAGAGTTTGCTAATTCTTCGGTACACTTCTGGTGTGACAACCTGGTAGTGGTACATGTCACTAATTCTTTGATGTCCAAATCCCCAAGGGTCATGAGTTTTATCTGGGCGTTTACGTTACAATGTTTACATTTTAATATCTTGTTTACTGCTTTGGATGTTGCACGTATTGATAATTCCATTCCAGATGCACTTTCTCGTAAACAGGTGGAGCGCTTCTGGAACTTGGCTGCTGGGGCGGCTCGGCTGGCAGAACCGATGCCCAAACATCTGTGGAACCTTGGCAGCAGGAGGTGACAAGGGCCCTTGGTCTCTCAGTCATTGCCAGAACAAGGAAGCATTATCTTAGATCAGTTTGAGGGTTCAGAAGTTTCTGGACTTTACACCAGTTGGGAAAACTTTTGCCTATTCCAGTTCCACAACTCCTGTGATTTTTTGTTTTTCTTCATGACAAAGGATTGGCTCCTCAGTCTATTCATGGCCACTTGTCTGCTATTGCTTGTTGGTTAAAGGTCCAAGGGGTTCAAGACACAACTAGTGATTTTCAAATCAAAAAGGTTTTGGAAGGATGGTCTAGAGAAAGAGATCAGGTAAAGGATACTAAAATGTCTTTGTCTTCTGATATTCTCAAGGGCTTAAGATCCTTATGGGCTGTTATCTGCATACTGCCATAAAAGCTCTGTTGTTCCATTTGGCAGCGCTAATAGCATTTTTTGGTGCACTGTAAGTTAGCAAGCTTGTTTTGTCATCTAAACATGTTAAGTCAGGCAAAGCCTTATTATATAGTGACATTAGCTTTGCTGGACAGTCTGTCATACTTCTCATTAGATCTTCTAAGACAGACCAGTGCAATAAAGGTTCGAAGATTTCTCTCTGTCCTTGTTCAAACACAGCTAGTTAATGCTCTATGTCCACACATGTAGATTAGGGGTACCAACCCTGAGCCTTTGTTCATTCATCAGAATCTTTCCCCCTTGACCAGTTCTGGGTGGTTATGTCCAGGGCTTTGGCTACTATGAGCCTAACCAATGGCCTCTTTGTGATTCATTCATTTCGGACTGGATCTGTGTCAACAGCTGCCTCCATGGGCTTTCAACCTGATTCTATAAAATGGATTGGTCATTGGAGATTGTCTGCATACTGCAGATATGTTAGGAGGCTACTATGTTAATTGTTACTTCTTTGTTTTTCAGATTCCCATCCTTGGTCATCAAGAGTTTGAGTACTACTGTCTGGCCACAGCATGATCTTCTGGACTCCCCGGCAAGCAAGATCAAGCCACTTTGGTACTCACTTGGGCCTTGGTGATGTTGCCTGTTTACATTGGTTGGGCAAAAGGGGTCTCCGTTGGCACAGCCTGTTGCCGTTGTTGTTCAAGGATTGCTGAGGGCCTTTGCCCCAGGTTTTGGTGTTTCACCTGGGTGGTAATGATCTTGAAGGGTATGGCACTTATTCTGCAGAGCCTGCATGATTTCTGCTTTATAAAGCAGTGTTGGCCAAGTGTACATATTGTTTGGTCTGCTATGCTCCCTCAGCGTGACTGGAAATGCAGTAGCTATTGATACAGCCTGAAGATGGGCTAAAAGGGGGATTCAAAAGGCCCTTAAGGCTGTGCTAAGCCACTATCTGTCCCACCCCCAGATTATATTCCAGAGGCCAGAGCTCTACAGGACTGGCAGCATTCACCTTTCCAAAAATGCTTGCCCATATCTGTGGCATAAATGTTTGGATTATATTTCAGTGAGCACCTTGGACACCGTTTGGGTGGAATGGACATTTTTGGAACCACCTCTTTAGGCCTTGCAACCTGGGGGTGGCAGAAAGAAATTACCCTTAGTTCTGGTTTGAAAGATACACCCCAGCTTTAATGTTTGTGGATTGGGACAGGGGCTTTCTGATTAGACTTTCCTGATGTGGGCTGGCCAGCGAATAACCCAGATTTTGGGTTGTTGCTGAAGGCTCAGGTTTTATCGTCTAGATAAGCTGCAAAGGCTTCTCCCACACTTGGTTGTTGTTAGAAATTAGTTGCAGTTCCATTAAGATAGAAAGGGAAAAAAATTGGTTGCAGGAAAGCAAAAATAGCCAAACAATAGTAAAAGACAAGTAAGAATAGCTAACTTTAGGGGGAGAGAGAGGCTATCCATATTCTAAATGGAATAGTTTTGATTTACGTTTTTCCAATGGGAATCTGGATAATTCTAGATAGCTAAGAGATATGATTTGTTGAAATAAGTGAGAAGGGGGAAAATGATGAAAATGAAATGGTTTAATGTATAATGTATATGTCATATTTTATTATCAATAAACAAATAAAAGCAAAAAAATTCAATTCATTCAGAAAAAAAATAAATTAGTTACAGTTCCATTAAGAATTTAATAAATAGGTCAATAAATGGCCCTGTTTTATCCCATTTCTTTGTCTGGTCTCATTAGGTAGCAATGAACATCCTCCCCTCCACATCAGAGGAGCTGCAGAGGGGATAGGCTGTTTGCTGCCCTCCCCTTGGATGAGACCATGGCGTTTAAATCATGCCATGTCAGTGTTACCATGGTGTGAGGCTTTTAGGGGCATAGTTAAGGCAATTTGGCTCATTGCAATTGACCCACCCACCACTGCTATAGTATGAAGTTTTGCTTGGTTGTACCGAGGCTGTGTAGAAATTTTCCTCCTTTTCCACGGGGTTTTTCGCCTACCCCATGCTATTTCCAGTGGGATATGGCAAATTGGTTAGAGTGGTGTCTGGATAGTAATTTGTTTGGTATAAATGCTTGCATTCTAATTGGTTTGTATAATTATCCATATATGGCATGAATTTTGGATTATATTTCAGCGAGCACCTTGGACACTGTTTGGGTGGAAGGGACATTTCTGGAACCACCTCTTTGGGCCTTGTGACCTGGGGTGTGGCAGAAAGAAATTGCTCTTAGATCTGGCTTGAAAGATGAACCCCATCTTTTATCTTTGCAGATTAAGAAAGGGGCTTTCTAGTTAAACTTCCTGAAACTGGCTTGCCAGCAAATAACTCAGCTTTTGGGTTGTTGCTGAGGGCTCAGGTGTAATCATCCAGATAAACTGCAGAGGTGGTCTGGAGAAAGACACTGGATGCAGCTTCTCCCACACTTGGTGGTTAGAAATTAGTTGCAGTTCCATTAAGAATTTAATAAATAGGTCAATAAATGACCATATTTTATCCCATTTTGGTGTCTGATCTCATTATTCTGGGGTTGAGTAGCAAGTTTGGTAATTATGAAGTATCTTGGATTACCATCTTAGTATTTTTATTTAGTACAGATAGATTTAGCATAGTGATAATACTATTAATGTCACCTTATTCTACATTAATATTACACTTTTTTCACTTCAGCTGTAGGGTACTACTCTTGAATTATCTATTGCATTATATACAGGCAATATGTAATTTCTTTATTTTTCTATCATTTTCCTTAAACTCTAATCATTGTTATAAAAGCTGTTGTAAGCTGCTGTCAAGATGATTTTGATTTATGGTGAATTTATGCATGTAGGAGCTTGATGTCATCCTACTATCAACAAACCTACACAGGTCTTGCAAATTCATGGTAGCTGTGGCTGCCTTGATTGAGTCACTCCATGTAATGCAGCCTCCCTCTTTCCTTACTGCCTTCAGTCTTATTATTGTCTTTTCTAACAAGTCATGTTTTCTCATGTTATGCCCTAATGCTACAATCTTATTTTATTCATCTTTTTTAATGGAAAAACATTTCCAAATCCATTTTTACATACTATCAGAGATGCTGGACATTATCACACAGGGATGGGATACAGACAGATGGTGTGAAAGGCTTTCAAACTGATGTACCAATTCCATCATTAACCACCATTAACCAGTCCTGAGGGATGCTTGTACAGTCCACCCCCCCCAAAAAAAAAAAACAAATATCTTTTGCAAACTGTATCAATAATCTTCAGATGATAGTCTGTAGATTTCCACATTGAGCAGCATCAACTCTCAGGTCTTATTGCATGGATCAGCTGCCCCAATCTTTCTTTATTACCTACTCATCTATTCCCATGCCATGGCAGTTGTCTGCATTGGCATTCACTAAGCTGCCTGGCATATCTACCTCCACCGTGAGTCATTCACTTCTGAATTCAGAATGAGGCACCCCATGATGATCACATGCTGGGTGCCTCATTTTGACCTCAGAATGAGTGGCCACCAGGCAACTCAGTGGGACACCATTGCAGACAGCCACCATGGTGCAGGAACAGTGGGCTTTAGATTTTCACAGAACATCTAGAGCAACAGTGGGGTGTAAACCCTACTTTAAGGCCTGTGACCTGGAGGAGGAATGTCAGTTTGGTCTTCCAGAAACAGGCAAGCTGGGAAGCAACCCAGCTTTTCAGTTCTCCTTGGAGCTCAGGTGTCCCACCACGGAAGCTGAGGAGGAGGTCTAGGGGAAGACCACATGCTCCCACACTAAGCCACCCCCTTTTTTTTTGCAGCTCTCAAGAGGGAAGTATTAAATAGGATAGATTTAAATAAAATGGCCACTTTGAAATATGTGCCTGGTCTCATTATTTCACAGGTTGGTCAGCAATCACTTTATTGTTCATATCAATCTTATAGATGTGTAGAATCCATACAGATTATATATCTATAAAGAAAAAAATTGCTTGGGATAAAGAAAATGGCCCAACAAATCTACTGATATTTTTTTCCACTAGATTTGTTTTATCTTTTAAGATGATAATGGCGGTGGTGATAGTGATGATTTTTTTTTAACTAACCATAATGTGGCAAAAGCAGAAGTGTTGTTTTTGGGAACTGAACCTTCTTCCACTGAGTGAACATTGGAATTCACTGGGGTCAGGAAATAGCCAATAGGTGCTAGCTTTATTTCATATTATCTGATTTGAGATCACTTTCATTGGCAATTATTGTTGCATATACAAAGGTTGTTTTGAAAGTGGGGCATTTTTTATTTCCTACAACACATTGGATTTTTCTTAGGAGATTAGAAAATTCCCTACAACTTGCACAATGCAAGGAGTTTCTGTTTGTTTTAATTGAGGATTAATTACAAGACTCATGCTAAATCCAAACCACTGAATTCTTCTTGGAGAAAAATGCAAGCAATGAGTTATTTGAAAATCAAAATGTTGAGTTCCAGGCCCAAGCAAATCAGTAAGCCGGTCTTACCCAGAGCCATTTGTTCAATCTTGGTTTATGAAAGGTAACAGAAACTTGCTGCCTTTCTGGAAACAAATGTATCTCAACTCAGCTTCCATAAAGATTGACGGTGACTTAAAAATAGCCTGAGGTTAATATTATAAATCTTTCTAAAAGAGTTTTTTAGTGCATATTCTTCATGTCAGCATCAGACCAATCGCTCAAAGTGATGTTCTTTTAAGGGATGTAGAAACCAAACAGTGAAAATGAAGGGGAAAAATTTGAGGTTACTGCCCATATTTTCCTTTCCAGTGAACTTGAGAGAAGTGTTCGCCCAAGGTATGTTACGGAGGAGGGCTGGAATTGCTATGAATGCATCATGGAGCTTGATAGAGCTGGGTCTAGAGTCAACAGTGGTTGTTATCCTCTAAGGAGAAAGAAAGAGAGATTGAGACTTAAGCTTCCAGGAAAACTAAACCCTTCTATGGTGTATGGACCATGCTTAATGCCGGTTAACTGTATCAAAAATGTATGTCAACCAACATTTCACCATGAAAATTGGGACATGTGTGGACAAATAGTATCAGACAGTGGTGAAGGTAGCAAAAACAGAAGGATGAACACACAAGCTAGGAGAAGCTGCAGCAATTTGCTTTTCCCTGTATCTACAGAGAAAGGTAAGATGTTGCCCCCTCCTCTCCTCTCCCAATCACTGGGTTATTGGAGTGCCAACTATGAACCTTATCGCTTGCAAAAATAAAGCAACTTACCTCTTTCAGGATACAGTCGCTTATGAGATGCAGTTGAGAATTATTGTATTAAAAATGCTGCCAATGCCACTGGGTGACTGCATCCTTGCTGCATCCAGGCTCCCAGACACACTCAGCCAGCTGATTTGCAAACACAGGAGCTTCCCATGTGTGCAAATCAGCTGGCTGAGCATGGATGAGAGTCAGGATGCAGCTGGGATGCAGTTGCCTAGTGGCATTGGCAACATTTTTAATGCAAGAATTCCCAACTGCATCTCATAAGCAACTGTATTGCAGTAGGGGTAAGTAAAAAAAAATTGCCATTTGATAATCTCCTGATTGCACTTTGAACTCAGTTTGCAGCAGTTTGAAGGAAGCTGAGGATAAAGTCAGAAAATAATAGGAGACAGAAACTGGGACTTTTAAAAAGCAGTTGAAAAAGTGGGACAGCAAAGAATTATGCTGTATCCACACAGAGGGGGGAAAATGTTCCCACCCCATTCATGTACTGGCCTCTTTACCTGATGTATGGGCCCAAAATATGAGAAACATGGGTCCAATCCACACTCTGGGGCAATTCTCCAAAATAAAAAGAGTCCCTGTTTGCTCCAATTCTGGCAGAAACTCCAGAAGTCCAGAGAATCTCCTGAGCAAGCAGACAGCATGCTGGTCCACAGACAGGAGAAGGAGTATTGGCAGCCAGGTAGCCAGTGAACCTTTCCCATCCCATCCAGCTCCCACCACAATAGTCATTTTCATGTTTGTGTGGTTCCTCTGGCCCATACTGCATTTTAACAGCACTGGGACCGGACAAGAGGGAGGAGGGTATGGACAGTGCTTCTGTTATTGACTCATTGTGATGCCAGTTGGGCAGACGGCTATTCTTTCCCATAGCTCTGGAAGCCCCGATATTAAGTCACATTTCCCCATTGGTGAGGACATGGTCTTAGGACTATTTCTGCAAAATCAAGACAGTTGCAGGGTATGGAAAGGGTATAAATGAACAAAGGCAGCACACATGAATGCTAAGGGCTATGGCAAGTCAATGAGTCAGAAGACATTTATATACATATATTAGTGGTAGGAACAGAACCAGTTCTGAATATTCGTGCTGTTGTTTTTATTTCTCCCCTAATTGTAAGCTCCCAGTTAATGCTGTGTCTCTGGAACACAGATACAAATAAATCATGATATATACAAAGAATATTTTTGCAGTGTTTGCCACTTAGCAGGATGGTTTCTCACAAGACCAAATCTGCTCCTCAGAGGAGGCACATTTATCCCTCGAAGCACAAAGAGGCATGCCTGCATAGTATAAAAATTTATTTCACAAGGAATGTATAACTAAACAAAGTGAAAGGAGTAAGCTTGTCTCCTGTGGCTTTAGAGAATAGGACCCAAACCAATGGAGTCCAATTACAAGAAAGGAGATTCAATTTTAATGTGAGGAAGAACTTCCTGGTTGTAAGAGCTGATTAAAAGTGTAGTAGACTATCTTGGAAGGTGGTGGATTTTCCTCCACCACAGAGGTTTCAGCAGAATTTGGATGCCACCCACTTAGGAATTTGTTTTAGCTGTGGATTCCTGCATTGGGCAGGGAATTACACTGGCTAATGTTTGGATTCCCTTTCAACTCTATGATTTCTTGAATTTTCATTGGCTTCTAAATGAATGGCTTGAGTAACAAATGGATATCAATAGTGTTTATTTATGTTTATGTGCTAGCTATCCAACCATCCATCTGTCCTTATGATGTTTTAAAGTGTTTAAAATGTTTTTAAAATAGTTTTTAAGAAGTTTGTTTATTTAATGTTTTTTTCTTAATCTTTTCTACTATATGTTGATATGATTTTATTCTGTTTTAATCTTCATTGTTTGCCACCTTGAGTGCCATATAAAGAGAAAGGTGGGTAGATAGATGGACATGCAGGCAGGCAGGCAGGCAGAAAGATATTTTTGTTATCACATTCATCACCTCTTGGCAGCTATCTTTTTAATGTCCACAGAATGCTTTGGATACTGCACAATAAGATATGATATTCCTGGAAACCATGATGGTCTTCCATGAAGGCGTCCATTTCCATGTTGCAATCATCTTTCCCCTTACACTCATCTCTGTCTGCTCTAAAGTGTCACTTGGGGGAAAATAAAAAGAAAAGCTTGCAGAAGCAGAGCATCAATACTAGACCATGCATCCCATTAGTATCTTCTCCATCTCCTGTGACATAGTAGAAAATCTGTCAGTATACCTTGCTGTAGCCATCTCATACCACTTGACCTACCATGGCTCCAACTTCTGGTATCCTGACATTTGTAGTTTGATGAAAGACTTGGAATTCTCTTACCAGAAAGCTATAGTGCTACAGTTCATGGTATATAATAGTGTGTTCTAGCAGATAAATCAAAATATCTCAACAGATGATAAATTCCAGAATTCCATAAATAGAGCCAAGGCAGTTAGTGTATGGTCAAATTATTATATCTGTGCAGGGGAGATAACATCCAAGTCAACAACATTAAAATAAATGTGTAGATTTTGGATGACATGAAGAATCCCCCCCCCCCCGACCCATTTTGGCCTTTAATACATGACATTTGTTGCTACTGTGTGTCTTCAAGTAATTTCCCACAACTGTCAACCCTAAGGGTGAACCTAACACAGTTTTTCTTTTTGGCAAGATATGTTCAGAGGGGGCTTTTCTTTGCTTTCTTCTGAGGCTGAGATTGTGGGGAATTAAACCCTGGTTCCCAGCGCCATAGTCCAACACTCAAACCACTACACCACACCAGCTCTCAGCTAACATTTAGAGTTTAGAAAAGTTACATTTTGGACTACTTCCCCAAATTCTAGCAGTTCAAAAAAGTCGTTTCTGTAAGTTTTGCTAGCATCCTATGTTAAATGTTGTATTAGCTATTCTGGCAAGAAGGCACTGAAGAATCTAGGAATATATATATACTGAAGTGACCAAAGCAATTTTATATCTTAAATCAGAAGGGGGAAATCCTGTTACTTCGCCCAAGTGCCTGTGCCTATTTGCTAATATAACATATTCTGAGGCCTGAGACACCCAGTCTGAAATTGTGCCCTTTCTTATTCCTGTAAAGGTTTCTATGCAAAGAAGCATCACACTTGAAGTGCTTGGTCCTTCTTTCATTTACATGAACATTATGTATTTATAGATCTGCAGTTTCTTCTTATAGCCAGTTGGGTGTGCTCTCTACATACTGTTTCTCCACAATATAGAAAACTGAGAGATCTAGGATGTGGTTTGGGTGTGTGATTGACAAAGGACGGATATTGCTGCACAAT
This sequence comes from Sceloporus undulatus, assembly GCF_019175285.1. Taxonomy (NCBI): domain Eukaryota; kingdom Metazoa; phylum Chordata; class Lepidosauria; order Squamata; family Phrynosomatidae; genus Sceloporus; species Sceloporus undulatus. The sequence goes on from NC_056523.1 coordinate 325,837,234, forward strand.
TAAAGCAAATGCCAATGTACCATGGGACAGCTCTATTAGCCCTGCAAAGTCATTGTACGGGCAAAGGGGGCAATTTCCCCTCTGGGGGTATATTTGAAGAGCAAGTTGGATGACTCCATTGGATGGCACCGGCATAAATCAACATAAATCTGGTTATGTGACAGAGATAAATGTATACCCTGTAGGCCAAACATGAGATATCTTTACTTTCCTCTTCATCCTTTGAGGAACTGTTATGCCTTTCAGGGATCTATAATCTTCTTGCAGAATCAGGACTTCTAGCAACTGTACCGGGATGAATCTGGTGGACTGGGTGAATTTCCCCAACATAAGTGTCAGAGTGACGGCCTTCATTTGACAGCAGGGTTCTCAGATTTCAGGGCATGGTCCCTCTTCTCCAGTTCACAGAGCTGGGGTGAAAGCACTGCCTTGAAAACCATGTGTATTCATATTTCCCTCTTTTCTTGGAGCTGACATAATTTATTTGAACAGTATACTCTGTGTAACTATGGCTGACTTTAGTCTATCATGTTTAATGACAACATCATCCTATAACAGCAGTCTTATTACCTCAGAAGGTGGACACTCCTGTGGCATAAGAAGAGGTTGTCCCCACATATTAGATTTGGCCTTTAGATCTCAGGACCTGGGATGCTCTTGACTTGGAAACCTTATTCAAATGACAAGATGGATCTCCATTTGAGAAGCTGAGTGAAATCACTTCAGGCAAAGGGGTCAGCATAGGCAAAGCTGCCATAAAGCAGGACCATAATGATTTGATGGCAGACTAGTGTCTCACATTCAGCCTTTGGCACCTCAAGGACTGGAAAGCAAGTGATGAAAAGTCTTCTTCCTGAGATCCTAGATATTTAAGATTAGACAACACAGGCATGATTGAGAATCTCTGCCATTCTTGCCCAACCCTTAATACTCTACCTTCCAATCATCCTCAAATGTAACCATTTCACTTAGTCCTAAATGTTATAGCTAGCATGAGAACCATTGAATCAATTGGCTTTACCTATTTGTATAGACTAGGGTTGGGTTCCCAACGTGGCCATGAAATCCACCGAGTGACCTTGATTAAGTCACTCTCTTTCAGCCTCAGGGAATGGCAATGGCAAACCTTCTCTGAATAAATCTGGCCAAGACAAACTCATGATAAGTTCACCTTCGGTGTGTTTTGTGCCTTCAAGTGATTTCTGACTTATGACAACCTTAATGCGAACCTGTCATGGGGTTTTCTTGGCAAGAGTTGTTAGAGGAGGTTTGTCATTGCTTTTCCCACAGGCTGAGAGCATGTGACTTGCAGAAGGTCACCTTGTGGGTTTAATGGCTGAACAGAAATTGAATTCTGGTATCCAGAGTCATGGTCCAACATGCGAACCACTATGACACACTGGCTGTCAAGGTTGCCATAAGGTGGAAATGACTTGAAGGTATGGAACAACCACAACAATAGCAATATTCCTGTTCTACATGATTCCAGGCATGTAGTGACAGACTATTGGATGCTGTATAATGATTGGAAAGTGACTTCAGTGTACCATTTCATTCATTGTAGAAACAGTGTGCATTCTCTATTGTACAATGGAGTTTTACAAGGACAAAAACAAACAAACCCCAAACACATTTATATATACACTGTCACTTGTATAGCATTGTTGTTTAGAAGAAGCATGGTATTGTGCTACCACCAAATGAGTACATGAGTATAGTGGTGAATGATGAAACTATATTGTAAGCATCCAGTCATCATATTGAGAGATCTTGTCTCTGGTGTAAATCTAAGGGGCTTTCTATACAGTCCTTTGGGACGTCCGGAGGACGTCCCATTTTTAAAAAGGGGCGTCTCTTATAGACACCCCTGTGCCTAGTACGGACGACGTCCGTACAAGATGGCGCCGGCCCTTCTACATGGCCGGCGCCATCTTTGCGTATCGGACGCTGAGCGTCCGTACGCGTTGCGGGCATTGTGACGTAGCGAGCGCGGCCCTGGCGCCTCGCTACGTCGCAAACGCGACTTGAAAAGAAGCTCCATTTTGGAGCTTCTTTTTTCGGTCCACGCGGGAGTCGGGCCGTCTGAAGGCTCCGGCTCCCCCGCAGACCTACTGGCGGCGGCGGCAGAGTACCCCGCCAATGGCTTCAAATACAATTTTACTCATCATGGTGTCCATAAAGTGCACATGAATATAACCTTTGTAAAACTTCCAACTGTTCAAAAAAACAGTGTCTTTCTCCCCATGTGTAAAGCTGAACCCCCCCCCCACACACACACACTACAAGCACAAAAGGACAGCCTGATGGACCACAATGATACACTCATTTTAGTAGGTCATAACATTTTTCCCAATATTGCACAATTTACAGAAATGTGCAAAAAACCCCACCAAAATGTGCATGCTTTTTCAGAGACCAAAAAGCCTCCCAGACTGTGGTGGCTCATGGTGAGGAGATTTTTTTCACTTGCAGCACAATGATTATGCAATTCAGGATTTACATCAATAATTAGGGTACATTCAAAATAGTAGATTATGTAAAACAAACTGATAGAACTGAAATATCAGGAGAGCTCTAGAAGTGTTAGAGAACAAGTCAGAACCCAGGGATGAGCTAATTTGCTGCCATGAAGAACTATATTTAGATGCAAGGAATGAGAGTGGCCAATCACATTATTTGATAGATGGTTCAAGATAGAAAACTGTTAGATACTTCAGACCTGGAAGGCTATGGATTTTGAGGTGGGTCATCAGAACTTAATTTGAGGCCTGCCAAGTTGTACTGTCCTCATAAGAGAACTGCAACATTTTTCAGAACTTAAATATGTGGACTATGGATTACCATTAGAGTTTATGGTGTATCTTCAGTGGGCCTCCCATCAAAGATATTTTATCTGCTGAATAACATTCCACTCACTGTCCTGTTGCTTAGTTGTTTGCAAATCAAGCAACAACAATATAACACTCTATGGGGGTTTGAATATTGAACTTTTTATAGATGAAGAAAAAGAAAAGGGGACATGATACAAAAGCACCCTATACCTGAAAAACAAAGAAAACAAAAAAGTGCAGGAGTCTTGTTAGAGAGGACTTCAACTTTGCCTTGAGCTGGCTATAAAGAGGGCAGTTTCTATTTTCCACATCATTTCTTGAGGCATCTTTCATTTCACCCAAGACCCATAAAAACAAACACCAAAACAACAAAATGACTCTTTTCTCTCTTGTGGAGACAGACAATGGGAATTAAAGCACCCGTACTCATAACATTGACACTTCAGAGCCATACAGAGAATGATTTATGGTTGATTGATCAGAAGTGTGGTTCAAAGTGAGCTACTTGAGGATAGTTCAGTAAGGTGAAACCATTACTTCCAAGAAAAGGCAAACAGAGAGACTTGTACAGATGTGTCATATTGGATGCTTCACCATGAAGCCAGGGCTACTGTTATGTGTGTATGGGTGCAGTTTATATTGAGGTTGACCAGTGCTCCACCTAGCCCAGGACACTAGCAGCTGTCCCATATCTCATGGCATTCCCAAATTTGCTGTCCAAGATTCTTCTTGAAATAGATTAATGAATTGCTATTGTAAAAGTTACTATGGGAACACGTGTCATCTTCAGCTTCACATGTATCTGTATGCTTTTAACCTCAGATTTATTTCATCCTGAGTATAAATATATTTTTTGAATTTTCATAAATTGTCCAAAACCAAACTACCCCCCCCCCAAAAAAAAAAAAGGCATTCAGTTTTAACAGACAACCTATTCTGGACAATAATGCTGCCCTCTCAAGGGCACTTGGTGGGAAGCCTTTACTCGCCTACAGACAGCCTCCAAACCTCAAATAGCTTCTTACCTACAGAAGAACATGCAAACAGATGTGGAAACAGGTACAAAGCCTTGTCACAAACTCAGATGCTAACTGTGCCTCCACATCTATTCAGCCAATCTCATCACAGGACCTAATGACACCACCTGCAATATTAAAGGGACTTTCAGTTGCTCATCCTCCAATGTGATTTATGCCTATTGTGTCAGCAATGCCCTTGTACACTCTACATTGTGCAAACAGGCTGGTCTCTAAACCAGAGGATAAATGGACATAAATCAGACCTTAGGAACAGGAATATACAAAAACCAGTTGCAAAACACTTCAGTCTTGGACATTCGATCTTGGACCTTAGAATAGTGGTCCTTGAATAATAAGACTACAAAGAAAGATTGGAAAGAGAAATGGCAGAATTGGAATATATCAACAAACTCCAGTCCATCTGCATTTAATAGAGACAATGGTTCCCTGGCATACTACATACATTATAACACTAGTTAACGCCTCAGCCTCATGGGGACTCTCTTGGCTCCTACTTTACATCCCAATACTCATTCATATAGTTATCTATTAACCTTGGCTTTAGGCAACATTCATGCCTTGTCTCCCAATGACCAACATTTAAACTGAACTTGTCACTTCATCTCCATACCCACAAAGTTTTGCATTCTTATGAACATTCTCACACAGAGGCTGCTATATTGGTCTTCCCTTGGGCTTTTCACTCTACCAAATGGTTCTGGGGAAGTAGGCTCAAGTCTACAAAAGCTGATGCTACTAACTTGTATCTTTCAGTTAGTCTCAGAAGTGCTGCAGGATCCTTTTGCATCCTGCAATTGATGGAATTGGTGGTTCAAAGCCATTGAGAGATCTGAGGGTAGCATAGTTGAAAGAGATTGAGGGAATGAGGGAGAGAGATAGAGAGAAAGAAAGAAAGAAAAAAAGAAAGAGATATCACTGTGAAGGTAAACGCTCCCAGTTCAAATTTCTCAAATGAGATCCCACCACCCCATCCCTCAAAAGGGGTGACAATTAGAGAACACTTGGAGAATCGAGGGGCTGTCAAGAGTGATCCCAATTGTGCTGTCGTCAACATCCAAAATGCTTTATTGTATGTCATGAGGATGCCACAGTAGCAGGAAATCTGAGCACGATAAATAGAAAGGCTTATAAATTAAAACTGCTCACAAGGGGGTTCAGAAGATTCATCTGGTACCATTTATAGAGTGCTAAATATTATTCATTGCTAAGTAAAGGCACAAGGCATTCTCATGCCACTGCAGTTACTAGGGGCTTGAGTATATTTATGACAGCCTTCCTGAGCCCTACCTGGTGGCCTCTGACTATTTGGAATGATGGCTGTCAGATTCCCTGAACATTGGTTCAGCTAGCTGGATTGAATGAAAACTGCAACCTTAAACACATGGAAGAATGAGAAATGTGAATAGGAATGTCAATGTTTGTTTATTTAATTCTTCCATGCAAGAATAAATAATTTCTGAAGTTTTCTTCCTAGCCTAGTGGCTAAAAGTATGTGAGCTTTTGCATGTATTTTAAATATTTTTCACACCTTGGGACTTTTTAATAACAATACAAAATCATGTGAAAAAAGGGCCTGAACAGGCCAAAATAAAGCTGCTTTGGGTCACTTTGGAAGTATGCTGTTTAAATGAGGTATGTGTCCTAAGAGGCTGGAAGACGCGCCAAACCCACGCTTCAGTCCTAAGGACTGGAGCCCAGGCTTGGTGCAGCTTCTGGCCTCTTAAGTTGCATGTCATTTAAACAGCATACTTCCAAAGTGACCCAAAACAGCTTTAATTTGACCTGTCTGTTCAGGCCCAAAGTTATTCCTCCCCCCATCACAGAACTTTTTGCAGAGAAAACATTGTATTTTGAACAAAATACACAGTTTTCTGCATTTAATTTTCCCCAAAAATGTTTTTGCACAAAACCAATATTTGGGGAGGGACATAAATGACTTTCAAATCAGTATGTCTCCCAAAAATATGAATAAGTTTACTACAGTAATCTTTTCTTGATACGATATCTTGGCATGTCAATGTGCTGAGACACCCTTTCTTGTCATGCATGGGGGGGGGGGGGAATCTGTGCATTCTTCACTTCTCTGCAAGGATGATCCATGGGCTTCTGCTGAAATTGCCTAGGTTAGTTCTGTCAAATCATAGCAAAGTATCAGTTAACACTTCTATGAAGTTATTATTTCATCCATGGCTGGACAATGTTCCTAGGATCCTGTGAGGCCCCATAGGAGTCCACAGCACTGAATCATCTGTCTGTCTTTGTTACCAGAAACAATAGCACTATTGAGATGAATTAAGGATGAAGGAGACTTTTGTGTGGCTGCATTCTGATGAGAGCTTACCAAATATGCAGTTCCCAAATCAATAGACCACCTCAAATTCAGTTATCCTTCTGCATTCATCCATCTCAGAGTTTTGCAATGGCAGCCTCACAACAAAAGATGCATACAAATTGTGTATATTGTGGTGTGTACATAAACGTGCAAGTATCAGTGGGAGAGAAAGCATGAAAAGACATTGTGTTAAGTAAAAGTGTCTGCAGAAAAAGGAGAATAGACTCTGAAAAAGACATATTAATGAGAATTTTCAACCCAACTAGGGAATTGTTTTGAAGCAATTGTTTACTGTGATTGGCCCAAGCAACCAAACAAAAGTAGTTAATTATCATTTTGGTTACATTTTTTAAAGTAATGGTTTACTTTCACTTATCTTGAAAGAAATCCATAGTTTCTTTTACTTTTTAAATATCTAAATGCTGCTGACAGATTCACACTTTCTGTCTACTTTGTTGTCATCACAACAGCATAACACGGGGTTGTTCTGGATGGCCCTTGCAGTCTCTTCCAACTCTATGATTCTATGATTCTATGCTTCTACGGCATGAGGCTGCAGGATGGACACTTGAACCATGTGATATTCCTCCTACAGCATTTCTGAGACCATGTGTTTTAACTATAAAAGTAAGCCAGCAGTTACATTTAGACCACAAAAATTCTGAAGTTACTCATTATTAAATCATTTATTTATACCTTTACTACAGGAGAACAAATTAGAATTGTCCAATCCATTGTATTCCATATTACCATATACAGATGTGAAATCTGGATAGTGAAGAAAGTGGAGAGGAATAAAATCAATTCATTTGAGATGTGGTGGCTGGAGAAGAGTGCTGAGGATACTGTGGATAGCCAAAAAGACTAATGGGTTCTTGAACAGATCAAGACTGAAATCCACATGGAAGCCAGGATGATAAAATTGAGGCTGTTGTACTTTGGCCATTTTGTGATAAGGCATAAATCATTGGAAAACACAATAATGATAGGAAACATAGAATGTAGCATAAAGAAAGGAATGGATAGACTCAATCAGGGAAGTGATGCCCTAGCCTATAAGACCTAAGCAGAGCAGTGGAAGATAGGGAGGTTTGGAGATGCCTTATCTGCTGGGTCGCCATGAGTTGCGGGCACAACATTGACTCATCTGATCTTGGAAGCTAAGTAGGGCCAGTCCTGACTAGTGGTTGGATGTGAGACTGCCAAGGAATTCCAAACGCTGCGGGTTATAGTCAGAGGAAGTCAGTGGCAAACTACCTCTCATTATCCCTTGCCTATGAAATTTGTGGCATCACCCTGACAGGTGACTTGAAGGCACATACACTCACAATTAGTTATTTGTAAATAGATGTGCCCAAGCTCAGATTTTCACAGATATTTTTAAAATAAAAAAACAGTTGTGAAATGATGCATAAAATGGGATGATGCAAATGTAGGATTAAAAAAAATTAGGGTCAGAGGGAAAACAAAACTGAGAGATCAATGTATCTCTACTATGAAAAGGCCTTTTAGTACCATACTATTATAGCACTATGTTCCCACCTCAGTTGCCATGTTTCCATCATTTGCTATTTTGGGATTTGCAGTTTAGTGAGGGGTATTCAAAGTTACCATCCAAAGAGTTCTGGTATCTGAACAAACAAAAGACACCAAGATTTCATAGGAAGTTGCCATGCTAAATGAGCCTATGGCATGAGAAAACAAAGCAGAAACAGAGCCAGAGAGTACTGACTTTCTCCATGCTATACCACATGATGTTATAGTGTTTCAGTTCTCTTCTGTGGGAGATAATTGTACAGTGAGCCCACATCATACTAGAGGGCTTGGGAAATCCAAAGTACGGATCAAGCCTGTGTATACTGGTTCTGCAAAACAGACCTACAGATTGCAAAGTCCCAATGTAGTTTTGTTTGTAAATCAAGGGGAATCACCATTTCCAGAAGAGCATGCTCACACACACTCAGAAGAACTAACAGTATAAAAGGTGCTGGCAGATAGTGACTTTAAGAATTGTGGAAGGTAATACTGTACTGGTTCAAGAAGCAAAGGTTCTGGTTGGAGGGTTCTGTGAAGTGAAATGGCTCAGCTGCTGCCAGAAATCAAGTGAGGACTCAAGTGAGATACTGTCTGAATATGAGGCGAGGCCAAATTGGAGATGCCTTGGCAGCCATATTTGCAAGGGGAAAAAAAAACATATCCCTATGCAGATTTGGGGGAATAAAATGTTTCCAGGGGAGAAGAATAAGAAAGGAACTTGTAAATGACTGCCCCTTCAGGGCAAATGTCTCTGGACAATGGAATATTTCCTCCAGACAGAGGGAAGTATACTTGGGTTTCTGTTCTTTTCCAAACACCAGGTCTATCACCAACCATCACTCCTATCAATGAAGGGATAATGCAGATTCCAGTGTTGATTGATGTATCCTGGCCATGTGCTCTTGAGCTTCCCTCATGTTGAGCCAGTTGAATCTCCTTGTATGGTCATTGATGTCCTTACATGGCATGGCTAATTTTCTGCACTAAGGGGCGCCTTTCCAGCTACATATCTAAAACATCCCTTTTGATATCAACTTAATGTTCAAAAAGAAGAAGGGGTGCAGGAGCTAGACCTTGGGGTAACAGTTTTAAGGCTCTTCATATGTGGTGCAAAAAGCTGCAAGAGATTTCTACAAAAGCTATTTCTTACTCTGTTTTACATTTCAGATCAAATGTGTACATGTACTAAACATGTAAAGCAAATCTGTGAATGTGGGTGTAGGTGGGGGTGTCAGCACTGCAGAGACAGCCTCTGCCCCTCACTGATTCACTTTTATTCCAATGTTTGAAATAAACCTATGGTCAAAGTCCTGCTAGTGTCTGGTGCACATTTAAGTTCTCCTATGGAATCAGTTGGTCAGTATGGTTTGATGATGCACGTTCAGTTCAACCTTTCAGAAATGGAATTGGAAATGCAATACCATTCCATACGTAGATGAACATTCTCAGCTGATATTTGTAAGTCTACCCCTGCTAAAATTGGCAGTAGTACCCCTTCAGTTGTACATCTGAGTTCTCATTCAGTTATGTATAACATTGCCATTTGAAACAAGGGTTGCATATAAAAAATGGTGCAGAATTCTTCATGCAGAGATTTATACTATGCAACTCTGGTGTAGGATTGTGCAAGCCATGCACCACTTTTCAATCTCGTAGGACAACATTATGGAATCAACATGAGGCAAGTTCCCCCAGAGCTCTTAAAGTTTCAATTAATGTAAAATGTAGATTCCATTCCCTGCAAACTGCAATTGAACAATCTCTGTTGCCTTCTGACATGTAACTCCAAATTTATACCCTACACTCAGGGTTGACTTCTATGGATCTCTGTTAATTTACATCGGCCATAGATCTGGATCATATATTTGGAGACAGAAATAGTATACATGAATATATATGATGAGAACCTATAAAGTATTTATTGGCATGAATTTGTGATGACCACATTACTCATTTTGTGCTGGTGCTTAAGTCTTTAAGTCATGGAGCCCAGGATATTGCTGGGGTGTAAAATTCAATTCTACTTGCAGGCAGAAACTCTTCTAATTATTGCTACTATATTCCCTCTCTTGGTATTGTGCTAGAGAACTTTTAAAGAGATTCTGATGGTAGTGCAATTGAACATTTGCTTCAAGCAAGGGACATGGTTCTAGCAAAGACGATGAACATTTGGTACACACGTGTCTATTTTCTCCTCCCAGAGTCTTCTTTGAGGCTGGTATGTTCCTATAAATTGAAATGGACAAAAATAAAGTAGCAAATATTATTCTTACAATGAGTGATAGGTTTGGTTTATAACACTGAGAAGTACCTTAAGCCTCTTTAATATTTCAACAAATGGGTCTAGTGATGATGTTTGGTGGAATGCCATTGTATTTAAATGTAATTTATGAATTAATTCAGTCATCTTTAATAGTTCCAACTTGGGATGTATCTTTAACTTCAACCTGCCTATGTCCCTATATTCTTTCTTTTATCTCTCTCTTTCTCTCCTTCTCTCATCCTTGCCTGTAATTCACCTTTCTCATTTTTGTCTCCCTCTTCTCAGCACCATTTATGTGTGTTTAGTTGGGAGCTGTTCCCTTAGAAAAGGTTCCCCTAGGGAACCTATTGTTCTTAACTTCAGTTTCACTGATCTGATTACGTTAGCAAACTTAACAAAATGAGGCAATTCTCACACTGGTGCTGCACATCTTTGGCAGGAGATCATCAATTCTGTTTGGTCAGTTTGTATTATTAGTAATTACACTGTTATTTGCTCTCAAGTTGACTTCAACTTATGGTGACCCTGTTATGAATGAGAGACCTCCAAGGGCCCTGGGGATCAACTGCTCTGCTCAGGTCTTGAAAATTCAGGGCTATGGCTTCCTTGATTGAATCAATCCAATTGTAGGTAATGTGGCCTTTCTCTTTCTTCACTGCCGTCCACTTTTCCCAGTGTTATCGTCTTTTCCAGTGAGTCATACTATTTCGTACTATGCCAGTTTAGACACCTTGGCTTTTTAGTGAGAATTCAGGCTTGATAATTAGCAGCCAGGGATGGAAAAATATTCCAGTAATACTTTCTCTAATATTGGATTTTAAAAAGAAACAAAGAAAAAAACTTCAAGTTCTTTCCTTCCCAAATATGAGGTAATATTCAAATATTTGGTGAATCCTTCCAAAATGAACTGAAACAAAATTCTCTTCATTAGCAGTGCAAAGGATACAGCTTTCCCCACTATGGAGAGAACCTGTTGTACCTGTCTAACATGTAGTTGTTAAATATGAGTAACCTTTCTTTGGGACAGGGGATGGCAACTTGAAGTCAGCAGCACTGTGAATTCAACATAAAGCACAAAGAAGTGGGCTCTTGCATTCAAAATCTGAAATAGTTTAGCTTTATGGAGTTGAGAAATGCTCCCCAGTACATTTTAATAATAATAATAATAATAATAATAATAATAATAATAATTTTATTTATATACCGCCCTCTTTTTTTGGGTGGTTTTTTTGGCATTTTAGTTCTGTGGCAGACCAATCCGGGCGGTTTACAACATTAAAATAACATACAGCATAAAAACAATATATTTCCCTCCCCCCTTAAAAAGTTATTAAACAACATATCTAATTTAAAACCACAATAACTAGTTAAAATAACAATAAAGTAAACAAAATAATACCAACTGATAAACCACTGCAACTTCAGTTCTAAAGAAAAGAAAAGGGGGCTTTGGAGACATTACTGATGAGGGGGGAGATCCTGAGATCCTGAGGCTGGGATATTTCAGTCTGGGAAGGCCTGCCTGAAGAAATCCGTCTTGACAGCCTTTTTGAAGCTGTCCAAAGATGTTAATTTCCTCCTCTGATTTTAAGGCTCTTTCATCATATTATATTTCAGATGGTACACCACCTTCATAAAATGTTGGGAGATCTGCACCTGGCATCATCATTCTCAAGAGGACTTCTCTGGACTCAAGAGTTCCAGTCACTAATATCCATTATTTGTTGTTGTGTTTTGTTTTTTGTGAAAATGCTAGACAGGTTAGTGATGGATAAGCATCATTACACTTGTGAGAAACAGTTTTTCTATTCAATATCTATCCAGTTTCTGGCCACATCAAAACTGTCCTTGTTGGGGACCTTTGTTTGGTGAGAAACCACAGATCTCAACTGCTCACCCCCCCAAAGTAGTGGTTTTAAAAATGTTTAGCATGGTATACTGCTGAGAGGATGCATAGCAGGCCCTTAGTATCCACTGGGGGTTGTTTTTGTTTAAAGAGTTTTAAATTTTAAAATTTTAATAATATTTGTTTAATTTTTTAAAAAAACTTAGTATTTTTAATGTTTTATACTGTTTTAACTTTGGCTGTTTTAGATTTGTTAGCCGCCTTGAGTCCCTGTACTGGGAGAAAGGTGGGATCCACCTCATGGATATCAAGACCTGTGGATGCCAAAGTCTCATTAAATACTCAGGCATAGTAAAATGGTGTCCCTTATATAAAATGGCAAAATCATATTTTGCCTTTTGGAATACAGACAGACAGACAGATCTAGATATGGATATAATATTTTCAAGCCATGGATGCTTGAATCCATGGATAAAGAATCCATGGATACTGAGGGCCAACTACAGTGGTGCCTCGGGTTACGAAATTAATTCGTTCCGCCATTCCTTTCGTAACCCGAAAATTTCGTAACCCGAAACACTTTTCTGTTAGCACTGGAAAGCCTATAGCTGCACTTTGCAGCATTTGAATTTCGCGCCGAAATGAATTTCGTAACCCGAAAAATATTTCGTAACCCGAAACAGTTTTTGCCAATCCAACTTTTTCGTATCCCGGAAATTTCGTAACCCGATCATTTCGTATCCCGAGGCACCACTGTATATTGTTTGTTGTTGTTGTTAACTTGGCAAATTGATTTTGACTCATGGTGACCCTTTAATACAGTTCCTAATGTTGTGGCGACCCCCAACCATACAATTATTTTCATTGCTACATGCAAATACGTGTTTTCCGATGGTCTTAGGCGACCCCTGTGAAAGGGTCGTTCGACCCCCAAAGGGGTCCCGACCCACAGGCTGGGAACCATTGGTCTAGTGAGTCATGACTTCTTATAACGTGCCTGAAGTGTGACAGCCACAGTTTAGTCTTCTTGGCTTCCAGATAGGCTTGCCATAACCCGGCTGCCCCCATGAAATTCATGGATTGGAGGGTTTAACACATTTCCCGCCCGTTTTGCCCTTTCAATCCCGGGTTCCTGCTTGCTCCAGGCCAGATTTTATCAATCTCCAGTCAAGACTTTTGACTGACAAGCTCTGCCTGCCTGGAAGAAGGCAGGATTGGCTCCTTCCCCCATGTGACCCCCTTAGTCACGCCTCCTCCTCCTCCTCCTCCTCTTCAACCAGGAGCTCAGGCAGCAGCCAAGATGGCTGCCTCCAGGGAGAAGGAGAAGGAGCATGGCGGGGAGGGGGTCTCCTGGTGTGGCAGCTTCCCTTGCCCCCCAGCCTCCCTCCTCCTCCTTTGTCACCAAGGGCTCAGCGCAAAGGCAAAAGGCTCCCTTTAACGTTCGTTGCTTTGCCTTTCCTGCTCCTCCTTTGGGGCTTCTCTCTGCTCTGCGGGTGGCTGTGGCTTCTGGGGGAGAGGAGAAAAGGGGAAGGAGGAGGGAGAAAAAGCCCCACGCCAGTCGGTCTCCTCCATCTAAGCCAGCCTCCTCTTCTTCCTCTTCCTCATACGCTTCTTCCCCCTTCTTTTTTTCTTTCCTCCTCTTCTTCCCCTCTTTCTCCTCTTCTGTTGTAATTGTGTGCCCTCAACTCCTTTCTGACTTATGGCAGCCCTGCAGAGTTCCCTTGGCATAGTTTCTTCAAAGGAGGAGAGGATTGCCTTTACTTTCTCCTAAGAGGCTGAGAGAGTGTGACTTGCCCAAGGTCTCCCACTGGGTTTGCAGTGCCATTCTGGCTCCTCCAATTCTCTAGCCACCAAGACAGCCCCCTCTTCTTCCCCCTTCTTCTTTTCTTTCCTCCTCCTCTTCCTTCAACTCCTTTCTGACTTATGGCAACCCTGCCTGGATGTGGAAATTCTGTAGTTTGCAGAATGGCTGTGGCACCAGAGACTTAGAACTGAAAAGCACTTCGGGACCATAATAAGGCAAACCTATCCTGGAGTTTCTTGGCAAGGTTGTATTCTGAAGAGGTTTGCTGCCTGACCTATCGTCTCTCCTTGAGGCTGAGAGAGTGGAGAGTAGGACTTCCCCATACTCTATTTGTTAATTCCAACCTTTTGGACCTTCTAGTATTGTCATTATGATTCTTCACATGGTCTACCTTTCAGCATTACACTTATCAAGAATGTTCACACATATTAAAACATTCTATGCTAACAAACTGGACACACAAGTACAGTAACAGCCAAAATCTACTATGCAGTGATACCTGTATAGTACCAACCAAAATGTACAAAATATATCATGCAAGCTTTCAAAGCTCCACTGACATCTTCATCAGGCAAAAGTGTTAAAAATCCAACAGAAGCAAGAAAGAAAGCAAGAAAAAATGATAGTGTAAATGTGCTATGTGTGTGTGTGTTTTAGAATTGGGTGTGTATGTGGCCAGAAAGGGAATTATATTCCTGACATCTGTCCAGAAATACAGTAATGTCAAAATGTCCTCCATTTTGATCATGCCTAAGAAACATGCATTTAGATTAACATTTTTTAAAAATCACCAATTTTTTCGGATGTCCTCTATTTTTTAGAAATGTCCTACATTTGAAAATGATGTCCTACACTTGTCCTACATTTGTCCCGGTTTGGAGGTCCTGACTTATGGCAACCCTACTTCCAGAGGTCCAGCTTTGCACCAATATGGACATGGAGTACAGAAAAGTTGGACGGTGGCTGGCATCCTGGTGATGGCATATACACATGTACATTTCCATTACTTCAGTGTATGTTCTCTAGCACTAAGGAAGTTGATATTCCCTTCTTCCAGAACTGGACACACTTCACACCATGTAAAGCTCCCTCACACAGCTATTCTACACCTTATAGAGAGTGGGAAGGATCAGAGAAGCATCTGGATTGTAGCCACTGCAGCAATGTGTCTCCAAATATGCTGTGGATGTGTGAACCAATAACAACAACAACAACAATAACAATAATAATAATGTTCTAGCCATTTCTTTTTGTTTCCCAGTGCAAGTCAATGAGGAAAGACCGATGATCCAGATTCCTAGACCAGAAATCTGGTGTACTCAGAAAAATGCATTCCTAGGCCAGGATCCTGTGGCTGCTTTATACATGTGTAAGGTCTGTTATGGAAGCAGTTGGATATTTTGGTTTAAGGTGCAATGTTCACATTCAGTTCAAGGTCATAGAAGCACAGTTACACATGCAATGCTATTGTGCATATGGATGCAGATTGAAGCATGTTAGTCAGCATGTGCAAATTTACACTATGCAAATCTGATGTAGGATCATGGCCTTAATGTGGCACAGGCAACTTAGCCACAGAGAAGGAATTAGCCATAACTTCCTCTCACATGTACACTAAAACCAAACCTGTATTAATAAATGCAATACTTCTCTCAAAGCAATGCAAATAGTTGTCTTTCTCAGGCCACGTTAGACTTGGTTTCTGTGACAATTTTCTGATAAGGAAATATGTCTGTTTTCACAGAAGCTAACCGTTATTTGAAATTTTAACCAGCTGTATTAACTTTCTTTGATATCTTCCCAAGGTTGCAACACTCTAAATAAATGCAAGCCATTTATTAAGATGGTTATTTTTTTTATTTGCATGACAACGTTTATTTTCCTTCGTGAATTACCTTTTTGGATCTCTCCACTGCTGCAATGCCACCAATATCTTTAGTCAAAGCAATACTTTGTTTCACTTATGCTTACACTCTCTTCATTCTATAGACCAAAATCGCTTTCAATTACACATAGATCACAGTCCTTAACCATTAGTCTCACTTGCCTGTGGTTAATAATTCACCTTATATTCCAGCATCCATCAACATAAAATCAGCATAACAACTTTTATGAATCCCTTTATCATCAGCACATTCCAAATGCTTATACAATCTGCACTCCAGATTCGCATAGGAACTGGTTTAATAGCCCTTAAAGTCGCAATAATACTCAGTTCCTTTCCATCACAGAGTTATTGTTCATTTTGTCAGAGCAGACCATTTTTTTCTAAGCTCTTTTATATTATCTTCCCATATTTCTTGAAATCTATTGGCCCATATTCTGATCACGGTTAATTCAGGGCAAATATGATTCACAGCCAGGATGGATTCAAATGAACTGCTGAGGTGGTAAAACTTCCAAATGACGGGCATGTGGATGCATTTTCTCTGCTCTCATCCAGCCTGCTGTTATTATTACTGACTTACAAAATGCAAAATGTTCTTTATTCCAAGCAGGATCGTGGAGGAAAATCACTTAACCCTATAGAAGCACTGCCAGTCCTGTCTCAGCCACCCCAGTTCAGCAGTGGAGGCCACCACTGGGTGTGATGGTAAGCTATTTGGCTGTGGAATTACCAGTAGATGTAATAGAAAAAGTTGGGATGTGAAACCCAACTTGTTTCATTCTGGTTGAGTAAATGTGTCCATGCAAAAGAAAAGATAAATGTTGATAATTTCTTTGGAGGGGGCATCGATTTGTATAAAATTTTGTGCAAGAATCATTACTTAATAGGTTCTGCAAATTTCTGTGAAATGCTAGTTTCCCCCCAAGGTATTTTACACAAATAGAGAAATCCACAGCCACAAAATAATATAAAACAAAATGAAATAGTAAAGCTTGCTGTTTCAGTCTCACACTAGAGATGAGATCTCTTGTGGGGGCTGCAAATCCTTGGTGGGCATTATCACAGCCTGTCTCATCCCCAATCAAAATGCTGCATCCCCAGTCAAGACAACGGTGATATTACTTTTTCCCATCTCCTAAGCACTAGTAGCATTTATTAAGTGTATAGTGCCATACATGGGCACAGATCAAAAGCAAAGGAAGGGAGGGATGGAAGGAGCTTCTAGTCCTGAGGAATTTATACAGCAGCCCTTGGTATCTACTGGGTTTTGGTTCCATTTCCCCCTATGGATTCCAAAAGTGCCATTATATACAATGGGATAGTAAAATGGTGTCACTTCTATAAAATGGCAAAATCAAAATTTGCTTTTGGAATATATTTTTTAAAAAAATATTTCCAAGCTGTGGATGGTGAAATCAGTGGATGCAGAATCCATGAATATGGAGGGGCGACTGTAATGAAAATGATGACAGTTTAAGATGCAAAATGGGGAGGTGAGGGGAGGTGAACAATGGAAATGTAATGATAATAGAAGACAAATGTGCAAGCGGAGATGAATACATTTAATATAAGAGCAGATATAGCTCAACACTTCTTTTGGTGGAGGGGCAATGGTCAGTGCCCTCCTCTACACAAATACAATGTGGGTAGTCCACATTGGTGCCAGACCAAGTAAGGATATTTCCCACCTATAATAGGAGTGACATGATCTGAGTTCCTTTAAAACCAAGTGTTTATCTAGATATATCTATGAGTTGAGGAGAACTTGATGCTTCTCCAATTTGGATATGGTATCAAGGGTTTAGGACATTTAATACAGTTCCTCATGTTGTGGTAACCCCCAACCATAAAATTATTTTCATTATTACTTCGTAAGACCATCAGAAATATGTGTTTTCCAATGGTCTCAGGTGACCCCGTGAAAGGATCGTTCGACCCCCAAAGGGGACGCAGCCCAAAGATTGAGAACTGCTGATTTAGGACAATGATTTCATGGAGATATTTGACACTGATGTTCTTGGCAAGAATTCCAGGCCCATCAAGGAACAATAAGACAAATGTATTAGGGAACTGCATATTACAGTGGGCCCTTGATACCTGCTGGGGTTTGGTTCCATTTCCCCTTGTGGATACCAAAGTCCTGGGATGCTCAAGTCCCATTAAATATAATGGCAAAGTAAAATGATGACCTTTATATAAAGTGGCAAAATCGAGATTTTCCTTTTAGCCATGGATTCTTTCAACAACTCATAGTTTTGCTGTGGTAGCCGTGGGAATATCCATTTCATGGCTGGTGGAGAACATGGGGCACACAGAAGAGTCTGCCTGTGCTTTATAGCCACACATAAGCTGATGAGATCAACCACTGAGATTGTAAGACCCCAATGAATCTCAGTGGAAGATGTCATCAGTCTGTGTCTGGCTATGAGCCATAGCCATATACTTGTCCAATCCCTATCTCCCATTCTCTATCAGTCAAAGAATGACTATTCATGGAGTCTATCACAACAAAATCATGAGTACTGCGGGTGATGAGAGGTGAGACTTAGGAAGCAGAGTTCCACCTGCTGAACTCTTATGCTCCAATGGATAATGTAGAATCTCAAATCACGTTTATTTCATATTGTCCATTAAACTGCAAACAATAGCAACAGAAATACCGGTAACATCGATAGACACAGACAAGAAAAAAATGGGTTTCCTCATCACTATTGCAAAGCTCTTTCTGTGAATTATCCTTGAAGATGATCCGTAAAATGCAGTTGGTAAGGAATTCTGTTCAGTTAGTTGTTGACTTCTGTCTTGGTCCCCTTTGGTGATCTTATCAGTTTTCTACCGTTTAGGAAGATATTTCCTAAAGTCTTATCATTCCCTCTAATAGTAACCTTGAGTGGTTGTATACTTATTAGGTTGGGAGTGAAACAGGCATACTCATAAATAAGACAGTGATTTCTAAACAGTCAAGAGATTCCTTTGATATGCCAAATTAAATACAATTTTTTGTACATATATGTGTGGGGGGGGGAGGAGAGAGAGAGAGAGAGAGAGAGAGAGAGAAAGAAATTGAAATGCCCTGACAGCTTCAAGGGTCTATACAATGCTGTGTGTACAGTGATAGGAAAATGCTGGAGTGAGTCTTATTGTGTGGAGAGTGAACCTGTGAGTTCACAGAGATCTTTGCTTCCAAATGCAAATATTTTGCTGCAGAGAGTGAAGTTACAGTGGTCCTCAGACAAAACAATTCTCAAATGCATTGTTTTGTAAGGGTAATAAAAAAGGATATCTTTTTCCTTTCTGACTGGAAGGATGGAAACAAAAATAGGTGAGTTTTTAAAAAATAAAAATGCACAAAACAATATGTAACATGTACTTAATGTGTCTGTAATTGTTTTGAATTGGCATTATTGTTTAATGCTTTAAAAAAACCTTTGTAACACATGTTGTTTTACTACTTCTGTTTTAACTTATATTTTGAACTACTTAGGAAACAATCATAGTGTAGTGGTTTGTGTACTGGACCATCAGTTTGGAAACCACGATTGAAATCCCTGCTTTGACATGGAAACCTACACAGTGACCTTGGGCAAGTCATACTCTCTCAGCCTCAGAGGAAGGCAAAGGCAACCCCCTTCTGGACAAATTATGCCAAGAAGCTCCTGTGATATATTTGCCTTAGAAAACACCTTAAAGGCACACAACAACATCAGCATTGATCCACTTGGGGTCCTGCTGATGTGGGAGAAAATCAGGATATCAATCAATCAATCATGATCTAAAAGGAAAAGCTCAGCCCTGAGGCCATAGGCAATGACTAAAAGCTGTTTTTGCAGCTCTAAGCCCCCTCAGAGTCCCTAGACCACCCTACTTTTGGCCCAAAAGAAGGATGAATGCTCCCTCAAAGAAGTCTTCAGGATCTGCAATTCATCTTTTAAATAGGTTGCTGGGCCCTCTCAAAGCCTCCAACACAGAAAGAATATGTTTGTTTTCCAAAACCAGGAATGGTCTCTTGCTCTAGTGTGATTGTCCACTTTGATTGAAAAGCACCGTTGTGGATCCTTTTTTGTGCAAAAAAAAAAAAAAAGAAAAAAAAGTGGGCTATAGTTTTTTTTAATATAAATAAATAACATGCAAAAAGCCCAAGTACCTGCCAACAAAATCCTGAATACAAGTGATTTTAATGAAACCTCACAAGTCCTTTTCGACCAACTCAACTATAAGAGTATGATTTTATTTTAACTGCCATGGCTCCATTCTGTGGTAGTTAGATTGGTAGTTAGTTGAATCCCTGGAGCTGCTGTCTGGGTGAGGTCCTAAATTCCTCTCCCAAAACTGCAAATCTCAGGATTCCATAAGATGTTGTTAAGGCAGGTAAAATGAAATCATAGCATTACTGATATTGTGAAGTCAATGGCTTTCACGGCTGGCATTCATAGTTTTTTGTGGGTTTTTCAGGCTATGTGTCTGTGTTCTAAAAGAGTTTATTCCTGATGTTTCGCTGGCATCTGTCTACATAGGAAACACCAAACACAGTGTTCAAACACAAATCCAGGAACACGAGAGACACTGCAGACTGAGGAGATTATCGCATATCGTTCTCAGAACGTTCCGAGACGGAACATTCTGGGAACGTTCTGGGAACAGATATTACCGCATTGGGGAAAGTGGAACGTGATGGGAATGTGATGGGACGCATTTTACCGCACAGCGCATCCCTTTTCCTTGAGAACGTTCCCAGAATGTTTTGCTGCAGCGCATGCGTATTCCGTTTTGTGGGTTGTGTACTGATGATGTCTCCACTCTGTGGTTGTTTTGACTCCGTACAACTTTGTAAACAGGCTCGGGAGGCGCTGCTCCCAGGAAAGAGGAAAAAGGGAGGCTTGGGGCTTGGAGCTCGCCTCTCCTGAGTCCCTCGGCTTACTGAAATCCCCCACCTTCCTTCCCCATAGGAATCAATCCAAAAACGGAGTTTAAAAGGAGCAGAGAGCCCTATGGGTCTGCCTCTGGGGAGGCAGAGGTTGCTTGGCTATGGGGATATCCTGCCATTTCCTTCTCTCTCTCTCTTTCCCCATAGAAATCAATCCAAAAATGGAGTTTAAAAGGAGCAGAGAGCCCTATGGGTCTGCATCTGGGGAGGCAGAGGTTGCTTGGCTATGGGGATGTCCTGCCATATCCCCCCCCTCTCTCGTCTTTCCCCATAGGAATCAATCCAAAAACACAGTTTAAAATCTCTCCCAGATGCAGACCCATAGGGCTCTCCTCTGCTCCTTTTAAACTCCGTTTTTGGATTGATTCCTATGGGGAAGGGAGGTGGGGGATTTCAGTAAGCCTAGGAACTCTGGCCGGGAGAGTGCTTCTCAGCCTCACTGATGTGCCAGAGCTCCAAAGGAAGTCCGAAGATTCCCTTGGGAGGGAAGGAAGGTAAGCCCCACTGGAGCTTGTCTTCCCTCCGAAGGGAGTCCAAAGATTCCCTTGGGAGGGAAGGAAGGTAAGCCCCACTGGAGCTTGTC
>NC_056523.1:325858290-325884886 GCF_019175285.1 Sceloporus undulatus
TTCCCTCCGAAGGGAGTCCAAAGATTCCCTTGGGAGGGAAGGAAGGCAAGCCCCTCTAGGACTTTGGAGGACTAAAGGGAAGGGCATTCTTTTAGCCAATCAGGAGACAGAGGGATGAGAGAACGGATTTGGGAACAGATAAGAATACCGCACAGACCTCTTTTGAAACGTTCTGAGAAGGTTACAGCTCGCTGGGAACACATCAGATCCGTCCCCTCCTGGAACACATGTGGAACACATTTGGAATGTTCTGGGATCCTGATGGGAACACATACGTGCGGTACACTCAAATGTGTTCCGTTCCCATCGGGTTCTCAGAATGTTCTGAGAATGCAGTGCGGTATTCTTCATAGTCAGCCAGAAAAATCAGCAGTAGCACAACATGTTATAAACCATTCTGGACATAAAATGTTGCTTGAAAACACTGAAATCTGGACCATGCCAGCAACTATCAGGTCAGAATGCACAGGGAAGCCACTGAAATCCACAAGCACCTAGGCAACTTTAACAGGAAAAAAGGAACCCTTAAAGTGAACAAAGTTTGACTACGAGTCCTGAAAAACACCAAAATTAAGTTCCAGCAAAATGCAAATGAAAACCACCTGGAATCAGGATTTTTCCCAACAGACAATGGATCACTAATTAAACAGACACAAATCTTCCTTTCATATCCTCCCACCCCGAGGCCTTGCCATTCAACAAAAGAACAATACACAGATTAACATGGGAATCACTCATCCCAGCCTAGGGTCACACAGTATAGATATACCCCACTCACTTCCATGGCAGCATTCTCTGAAGATGCCAGCCACAGATGCTAGTGAAACATCAGGAATAAACTCTACAAGAACATGACCAAATAGCTTGAAAAACCCACAAAAAAACTATTACAGTACTGTTATTATTTTATTTTATTTTACTTCTTGTGTTTATATGCTACCTTTCACCCAAAGTAGTACCCAAGTATAGAAGGAAATCAACTAAAATCTACACTGCAATTAAAAAAAACAATTAAAATAGTCACAATTTAAACAATATGAAATTATTTAAAAACATACAAAAGTTTTTAACATAAAATAAAACATACCCACCATTTAAAAAAAAAAAAGGCCTCCCTGGCATGATTATATATAAAAAAACCTGCTGAAAACCAAATAAAAACCATCCCATGATTATATATTAAAATCCTGTATGAATAAAACCATTTTTGCTTGCTGGTGAAAGGAAAGTGATGTAGCGGCTTAGTGGTTAAGATGCCAATTTTGACAATCGGAAGATTGGAAGGTCGGCAGTTCAAAGCCCAAGTGCGGCATGATGGAGTGAGCTCCTGTCACTAGTCCCAGCTTCTGCCAACCTAGCAGTTCGAAAACACGCAAATGCAAATAGATAGATAGTTACCACTTTATGGGAAGGTAACAGCATTCGGTGCAGTCATGCTGGCCACTGGAGCAATCCTCAGACAATGCTGGCTCTTTGGCTTCATAACAGAGATGAGCATCACTCCCTACAGTCAGTTACTACTAGACAGTCGTGTCAAGGGGCTACCTTTACTTTTTTAAAAAAAGAAAGCAGGGAAGGAGCCAGCCCAGCTTCCCATGGAAGGGACTTCCAGAGAGTGGGAGCAGAAATTGAGGAGGCTGTCCCTCATGCCCTCACCAAATCATCCTGTGATGGTTGTGGGACCAGGAGAAAGCCTGCCCCAATGAGCTTAGAGTTGTTGCAGGCTCATATGGGGGGATAAGTAATATACACAATTATAGTTGTTTTATATGGAAGGAAACACAATCATGGTAAAGATGTTTCCCCCCAGTGTTTTGTCAAGGTACAAAAGCACATTCATAACAGAACATAGCCAGCAACCTGACAGTGTTGCATGCATATGTAAATTTCATTTATACCTGTGTGTGCCCTCTTTTGCTCACAGGATTCTTTTCCTCCCATCCCTATGAGGCAGGATTAGAGAAGCATACATCTATGTCCCTACAGCCAGACATGAAATTATTACAGCATTGTTGAGACTTTCAGAGGACCCTGGCAGATCTTAGTGCTGACATAGGTATTTCACATCTGGCTACTAGGACATAGCCAGACACTTTCCCTCTCCTGTTCTCTCCTCATGGGACATGGAATGGCCATGGAGAGCAGGGAGCAGGGTGTGTGGTGCATTTAACCATGTATACTTATATACTGCTAAGCTATGCTGATCCATATAGGATAGCAGTCTATATATATGTGATGGTGGTAAGGAGACACATAAGTCCAAAGACGTGAAGATGAAAGCACATGTGGCATGTTCAAATTTTGGAATGAGTAATGGAAATTCTCTTAGCTAAGCTGGAATTCAAGAAGAGTGAAAGCCTTGTGCAGAAAAAACCTAGAGAACAATAAAGGGACAAAATAGGAAACGTCTACTGATTTATATGGATATCAGTTAAGTGTTACTGCCAAGTCTGAAATTTGATAACAATTTCTCCAATGCCTTTGTTTGGAACATCTTTTCTTCAAAAAAGATAATCCTGTGAAAGTCTAGGGCAAGAGAGAAGGAGAGAAGGAAAGAAAGCCAGCCAGCGCCCACCTAGTTAGCATTCTTGGCCTTCAGAGTTATGAAGGGAGACTTTTTGCATCCATACACAATTCTCTCTCCATGGGAGATGCTAGGGCAAAATCATGGACAACTCATAGTAATGTGTTTGCCGCATTCTCCTCTTTCTCTTTCAGTTTCCCTTCCCATCTTCTCTGCTGCAGTGGTAAGTGCATTAAGGAAGTATATTTAGGTCACTTCAGAGCAGAACATTAAAACAAATGCTGATAGTTCAAGGTTAATAGATGCATAAAACAAAAGTAATTCCGTGTCAAAGCTAGGCTGACAGGTGATTTGACTTGAGGCTGCCTTGCAATCACTCTTTTACATGTGCTCTCCGCTGAGCCTGGTGGAAGGTGTTATGTTTCTGACATTTACTTGTCAGAAAGCTATGACAATAGAAATTGTTTCTATCTCTGCCAGTCCCAGATGTTAACCTTCGAGCTTTATTTTGTAATTGGGGTTCCGCCGAGCTTTAACATTTTCTATTGATTCAATAGAGGCGATAACATTTCCAATCATAAGAAGGCATTATAGAAATATCAGGCAATTCACATATCAAAATGTTTGATAGCTGGGCTCACCGCATTAATTTCTGTCACCTTTGCACGGAACCCTTTATCCGCTTTTTTAATACTGAAGGACACCTGGGAGTACTTCCTGTCACTTTTATTGTTCAATAAAGTAGACAAAAGTTTCAATTAACAGGCAGGGGGCCCTCTGGAGAATCATGAATGAGAGTATATTTTATTCATTTGATTGTGATTTAGCTAAATTTCAACTCTATTTCCACCACCACACAAACAGACTCCCACATTCGTTCTCTCCACCCTGTCTCCTCAAAAACCGTTGTAGATTTTGGGTTGAAAGTCAGAATTTCAAAAGACTTATGCCTCATGTGATTAAGTATGTGGCCCAAGACCTTTTCTCTACATGAGGTAAAGAACATGGGAGATTTCCCTCCCATTCTATATATAAAAAATGGATTGGACAGGGAGCTGACACCACCATCCTGTTGGTGTGCTACACCATTGAGAATAGGTTGATATCATTTCAGCCTTAATAATTCACTTTACCAGATACAACATGAGGAAGGGGGCTTGACATGCACCACCACCAATAATAATAATAATAATAATAATAATAATAATAATAATAATAATAGGATTTACTTATATACCGCCCAATCATTGGGAATTCGAGCAGGTTACAACAGAGGGGATAATAGACAGTTCCCTGCCCACAGGCTTACAATCTAAAAGACACGACACAAAAGGAGAAGAGAATGGTGAGGGGGAGGGGGAGGGAATCAGGTCCAGCAGTTATTCTCTCCCTCGGAGGCCTTGACCAAGGCAGATGGACTGGAGGGAGGGCTTGTCTTCTTCCAGGCAGGCCTGGTGGAGCTAGCCTGCCTCTCTCTCCCTCAAGATGGTGGATGAAGGGAGGGCTGTTCTTCTTCCAGGCGGGCCTGTTGGTGCTAGCTTGCCTCTCTCTCCCTCAAGATGGAGGATGAAGGGAGGGCTCGTCTTCTTCCAGGCAGGCCTGGTGGAGCCAGCCTCCCTCTCTCTCCTTCAATATGGTGGCTGAAGGGAGGGCTCTTCTTCTTCCAGGCAGGCCTGTTGGTGCTAGCCTGCCTCTCTCTCCCTCAAGATGGTGGATGAAGGGAGGGCTTGTCTTCTTCCAGGCAGGCCTGGTGGAGCTATCTTGAGGGGCACTTCAGAGACAACCAGCCATTAGATTTTTTAGATTGTGTTTTGCCCCATATCCAGGTTAGGTGACTGGTTTGCATGTCAGAACTGTTGTGAACCTCCACCAGTTTCCTCTGGCTTCAGCCGGCACAGACACAGTTCACCTATCTTAGATCCATCTTTCCAATGGGGCAGGCAAGGGAAGTTAGTCCTCTGCTTGGTGTTCCCAGGATCCCACTTCAGCCAGGATGTACCGGTCTTCCCATTAATCTTACTATGTTTTTTTTTCCCTTGAATCTTACAACACTGGGTAGAAACCATATAGTGTTAACATTTGCTAGGGGACTTTGTGATGTTTTGCTTTGATGAAACAGTCAAATCCCTCTAGTTTGCACTAGTTCTGCTAGGCACTATCTGAGATGGAATGCCAACCAGATATTTTCCTTTGAGGGAGAAGCCCATCAATGCCCATCACTGCTGAGGCAATCTATATTACTGACTGCAGCATTTTCCAGGGTCATGGAGTGATGGCAAATAGGGATATAAAATCTCCCAGCTCCAAGAAACCTATTTCACCCGTGTTTTATTTCCTATATAGCCTCTGCACTCTCAGTCTGTTTTGCTCCTGCTCTCACCATCTGTGCCAATGCAATTGTGCCTGTGCAGTGCATTGTCACAATTCCAGCATGCATTTTTATTCGACACAGGAAGTGGAGCAGCATCCCACACCACACATGAAGACTGCAGCCTAGCTTAAGAGGTCCAAGCCAGGCTCCGTGACACACAGCTTTCTTCTTCTACACATTGTTTTCTGCTGTCTTTAGTCCTTGACCTTCACTAGGTTCGGGGGTGGTAAGCGGTACTGTGTTCCCTGGATCAGGGCTTTGTTTTACTTAGGTTTGGATGGTGGGATCTAACTGCAAATTCACTATGATACCTATTTGTCTTTTGCTGAATAAACCAAGACACTCTGAGTCATGATAAGGCTGGCTCTTTGCAAAAGGAAGGTTGGGCTCATGCTTCTCAGTACGATTCTTCTGTCTTGGAAAAGCTTATTGAAATCAAATTTATAATATAAATATGCTAGAACTCCAATTACTGGCCAACCAGATGGCTTCAGGAAAACCAAGTGGGCCAAGGAGAAAGTAGTTTTCACTTCCAGCACATGGTATGTAGTAGTGGCATTTGAATCACTATGAGTGATCTACTTTCCCTGTTCCATCATCTGCACAGCACCCTGTCTGGAATGACCATCAGAATCATTTAAAACACACACAAGCAAATACAACTCTCTTCCCACAGTGAGAGCTATCATTGGATGAACCTATCACTGGCCATGCTGGTTGGAATATTCTAGAAGTGCAGTTTTACGTTCTATTTGAAGAAAGTTCAGGGAGCAAAAGTTCAGACAATACCCTGTTTCATTGTCAGTACATGACACTGAGTTAATGAGGCCAGGTGACTGTAAATGTGCTCAACCAGACCATTTTGTTGCTGTGGAACACCAGCTCCCAAACCTCTGTTCAACCTTGTCTGATAACTGTGGCTTCTTGACACTCTGACTTTTAACTATGTTGTTTTGAACTAATTTTTCTAATGTTTATCCTCTGGGATTTGGACTCAGCTCAGAACACCTTTCTCCTTTTGTACCTTGGGCTGTCTGGAATGTGCTTCTGTTTGTCCCCTCATGTAAGTCTTGGGACTGAACTGGCCTTCCCCTGCCGGTACTTTTGGATTGATGTGCCCCACTGGGCACTCTCCAACTATAAACTTGACATGTAGTCCCAAAAGTAACTTCCCAAGTGTAATGAACACTGGGTGCCCATCTCAGTTTTCACACTTCTTCCTTGTCTTCTTCCTTGCCAGTGATATCTATTGGCAATATATATATATATATATATATATATATATATATATATATATATATCGTGCATCAAGTGAAGTCAAAACAGTCTTGTTAAGTTTTTTGTGGGCTTTTTGGTCTATGTGGCCATGTTCTAGGAGAGTTTATCCTTGACGTTTCAACAGTATGCGTGGCTAGCATCATCAGAGAATGCTGGCATGGAAGAGAATTATGTGTGTGTGTGTTTGTGTATCACACACACACACAGAGACTGTGTGACTCTCAACTCAAGTGGAGTCTAACATAGCCACAGACTGCCACTGAATTACACATAAAATTAAGTTCAAGAGAAATTCAGCTGTGCATGGGCAAAGGAGACAAATAGTTTGAGGGAAAAGGACTTCATGGGGAGGGGGAATAGCCTCAATAATTGAAGTTACTGATTTGTAACCTAGAGCTACGGATCTGTAATGGCTCCATATTCACTTGAGACTATGTAGTTATGACTGTGGCACTATTGCCACATTTTACATGCACATACACCCCAGCCCACCTTAACAACCGCTAACCACACTAAATTAAGGAGGTCTGTTCAGGTGCAAGAAGGGTGCAAGAAGGAAGATGTTTCCAGCCTGTTCTCATCCGTGAATGAGTCTGACAGGTGTCCTGTCGTAACTCCTCAGCCTTACTCACTGATGGGAGGGGTCTAGTAATGCCATCCTCCTTGCATTGCTAGGAGGATTAGAATGTTGGTCCAGGAGATATTATTTAGTTACTAATTTATAACTATGTAGTTAATGTTGGATACTCATCTAGAGTAGACACATTGCATCAGTGGGATTGATCTACATGTTGACTTTAATTCAGCCATTTATTCAGTGGATCTACTCTAGACGGGATGAGCTCTAGATGAGATGTGATTCAGGCCAGTGTTTCAAGAAAACTTTGGGCCTATTCCCACTTACTGGAAAATCCATTTTCTGAACCGATTCCTGAAACTGGTTCTGTAAAAACGTAGTTCCCGGTTTCAGGAATCAGTTCAGGAATCGATAAGTGGCAGGGGACAGCTTGTTGGCCCGGCTCATCTCTGGCCTCTCCTGGCCCCAAAATCCCTGGCCCAGGCTCCTTACCAGCCTCTTTGGCCACTGACTGGCTTCCCTGCACCTTTTTTAAAAATTTCCTGCAGCTGGGGAGGCCGGAAGGAGGTCGCAAGGCTTCTGGCTTCTCTGCAACCTCCTTCCAACCTCCCCAACCATGGGAATTTTTAAAAAAAAGACATAGAGAAGCTGGTCAGCGGCCAAAGAAGCCGGTAAGGAGGCTGGACTGGGGATTTTGGGGCCAGGAGAGGCCAGTGACGGGATGGTGGGAACTAGGGCAGATTCGATTCCAATTTGAATCCGCCTGGTTCCCACTTGGGCTGAATCGATTTATTTCTAAATAAATCAATTCAGCCCAAAAAAGCACCCCATTTTCCCAGCATCTTTTTGATGTGGGTTAAATGGGGGAAATAGGGCAGAAAGCATGCCTCCCCCTTTTCTGAATCAATTTCTAAAATCGGATTCAGTGGGAACCATGCCCCTTTAACCTGGATCCTGATCCCGATTTAAACGTAGTGGGAACAAGGCCTTTGATGTTTTTCTAAGGGGCTCATAAACCTCTACATTAAATGAAAAATCGAAATCTCTTTCATTATATTTTCAACTGGAATTTACCATTTGGATATATTTCTGAACCAAATCTTTAAAAAGTGATCCTGTTCAAACTCAGTTCTTAGCATGGCTAAGATGGGCATGCTAAGAAAACAGGAAACATTGTAAGTAGAAGAGTTCTCAAGCAAAAAGATTTGTTTCTGTTCTGATCCTTTGGATACCTGTTTGACATTAATTTAATGGGACTGTACATAAACCTAGAAAGAATCAGGACCCATATATATTAGCTAGGTTGCACATCTGTTCTTAATTGCATATACAGCACAGCATCATTTATCTGAATGGCTTTGGAAGACGGCCAACACTTTGGGATAATCAGGCATTTGGGAAACATAAGGGTAATTTTCATAGGGCTACATTTACATAGGACTAACACAGGCAACATGCTGTGGATTTAGAGAACTGGTATGTTTGGATTCCTGGAGGTTCAGGGATGTTTTTTTAAAAAGCACATCAATATTGGGAGATGGCTAAATATTTCAAATAAGAATTCTAACTTATTTCAAGAAAACTATATTAGAACTTCTATAGGATTTTATAGTGTGTTTTACTTGTTTTAGCATTATTTTGTGTTATTTTGAAATTGTCTAAGGGATAGTCAATAAACATTTCTATATTAGAACTTGGAAGGAAATTAGATGTGATTTACAGAACTGGACAAAACTAAAATTGTCATTGCTGGGTAGGATCTCAGTGATTAAAATGAATGCATTACCTAAAAAGTTTTTTTTAAACCTTTCAGGATTTGACTAATGATGTACCAGCTAAGCGATGGCAAAAGATTTCTCAGCCTTTACCATTTTAGCAATGGCAAAACGATATCTCAACCTAAATCAAACCAAGAGTTAGATTTAAGATAATGCAGGATGCCAAAAAATGAATAGGCTTTAGCTTTTCAGACTTAACAGCTTATTAGTATGTTTGCTGTTTTGTATGGTTGAAAGAATGGATTACAGTCGGCCCTTCTTATACACGGATTTTTTATACACGGATTCAAGCATACACGGTTTGAAAATGTTCCAAAAAAGTATAAATTTACCTTGATTTTCCATTTTTTATAAGGGACACCATTTTGCTATGTCATTATATTCAATGGGACTTGAGCATACACGGATTTTGTTATACACGGGAGATCTTGGAACCAAACCCCAGCGTAGAACAAGGGTCCACTGTACATTGAAAAATGAAAGATCACTGCAGAGGGAAGGGTCTGACTGGCATGTTTTTCTCTGGTATGATAAACCTAAAGTAGATATTGAATTTAATAACCACTATATGAGGAGATTATTGTTGAGAATTTGGAATTTGGAATAGATATATATAACCAATTTTATTCTATATTGCTTCTCTCATTATAGGAAGCATTACTTGGGAAAGAGATTTTTTAAAAATAAAAATGGGTAACTTATAAGGAATTAATAATACTGGAGAAAGGGCAATATAGAACGGAATTTAGAGAGGAACTGGAAGCAGGATTTACACTTCATACAGACAAGTCACTGTGATATTTACTATGGATAAAAAACTTTATGGTTTTGAACTGACAGAATCAGAATTTGAAATTCAGCTTTGGTCAGAGAATGATTATTGAAATGCAAAAAAAAAAAAATGATAAAATGTTGCTAAGAATAGAAATGAAAGATGAACAAATGAAAATATGTATGATAAAATGGGATCACATATCTGGATGCCTTGTTCAGACCCACAGCAAGTGGGTCTTGCCAGTCACAGGGGCACTGGGTGGCAGCAGGACACTTTCTACACAGGCAACCAGGATTACACCAGAGGACTCCAGATCTTCTGGGAAGAAAAGACTCTGCACTTTCTCAAAGGTTTGGCAGTTGATTCTCCAATTCATTTTATGTGTTGCACAATTTCTGTCATAATGATTAGAATGTAGAATAAATTCTCATACCTATCCAGGACGTGACTAGAACAAGAATCATGGAAGCCAGGCGATTCTAATTCGAGAATGGATCAGAACAGTTTAACTGGTAAGATACCTGGACACAACTTTCAGCTTGGGATATCTGAGTTCCCCATGGAGACAAGGCTCCAACTTCTGATAGTAACTCTTGAGAGGTAGTGTCTAGGAGAGTTGGAAACCCAATGTTACTTATTATTCTCTATCGTCCCACCAGGAAAAGGAATTAAGTAGCAGTCATTTGCAGTGATTATAATAAATATGATATGTGCTGACATAGTCATGCTTCAGACATCCATGCAAATAAAAATCTATTTGAAATAACATCAACTTAAGATAAAGGTATTAGTATGACCCACTTCAACATGTCCTTAGAGTAGCTTGATGTATACTCATATTACCTTCAAACATATTAGCATTTCTTATGGTACCAAGGTCAATGTCTCTTTCTCAAATAACATTTCAGACCTATAATTGTTCATCTACAAGCCGGCAATTATGGGGGAATTGATCAGCCAGTAATTAATGCTACGCTATTACACTTTTTAATTTGGAGATTATGCAGCAGCGAGCGTTCACACATTTTTAATTTGTATATTATACAGCCACAAATGTTTACAATGCCCTTTTTAATCTCCTTACACTACCCAAGCCATTATTCACTATAGATTAATGATACGCTAGATGCTGTGGTTTATTTCATTTACCACTCTTACCAAGAGAGCTGTTAACATTAGTGTGTTCTATTACTTAATGTCTTACTGCAGCTGGTAGTGAGCATTGGTTACCTTTTAAAATATTGCCAGTCAATTATTTCCTCTCTGTTCTCCTTTCCTCTTTCTCTTTTTCACCCTTTCATTCCAGTGATAAGCCAGGCTGTGACCCTCTGCATTTAAGAAACAAGAAAACCCAAATGATGTAAATTCCACCAAAATCAGAATTTTGTGACTGATCTATATTATGCCAATTAAGATATTGTATGCGAATGTTTACTTGCATAATTTAGTCTGCAATGGTTGCTATTTAGCATCCTTTCCTCCCTGTTTTTGCTATAGAGAAGCAAAAGATATACTACAGTAATGAATGCCAGACCTTTTGAAATCTTATACTTATTTAAGGCTTTTGCATTCCCCCTGCCACAGTTTCCAAGTCACGCTGGATTTTGTAATTAAAATGGAATATATGTTAGTGAATTAGATGAAAGCTCTTGCCCTGTTTACCTCTGCCTTTTGTGGATTTCTAAACTGAATGGGGAGAAAACTTGACTGGAACTCTTTGTACTGGAACTCTTTAAATAAATAGTCCTTTTTGGTGGGATATCTATTCCAGACCCCTTTGCAAAAATTGAGTTTCATTTATATTCAAGCCCCATTGGCTTGAATATAGGTATGGGCACACAGGAGCTCATGAATGTGTGGCACGGATGCATGGCACAGGTGCACACCCCATTCTTTCCCCCTCCATTCGTCCCTCGCACATAAGCAAGGGACGCGAGTCCGAAAGCCACAAGAATGGAAGGAGGACTGTACTGAAAACACAGAGTGTGTTGACATTATAACGATATAGCCCACTAATTGTCACATTCTGTTCTATGGAACCCTGGGATATTTAGTGTGGTGTTGCACTCAGAATTATTTGGTAGGGAACTAAAATGCAATAGTTCAAGAAGATGCATGAGAACTTTTTGGGCCAAATCATGTTGGTACTCCCATCCAGAATAGATCCACTGGATGAATGAGATTAAATTATCTTTGAACAATTTATCCAACTGCTCTCTTCTAAGTGGGACTAACAAACATGATCCAGGCCTCCTTGCTTCATCTAATTGCAGGTTATATTATATCATTTTAGAAATGTATGTAGATGCTGCCTTGGAAGCCACAGCTCAGAAGAAAACATAAAGACAGAATGTATAAACAAACAAACAATAACAACAACAATAATAATAATATGATGATGATGATGATGATGATGATGATGATGATGATGATGATGATATTTGTTTGGAAAACCAGCATTAGCCATAGTTTGCTAATAACAATCCTGTTGAGACATTTGTAGATACATATTCTCACAACTAGGGACTGATCACTGCTCAAGAGAGAGAGAATGAAAATTGGCATTAGCCAAAATGCTACACTGCACTTCATAACTACATAAAACTAGAAGCAAACTGAGTCCCCAAACCCTTTTTAAACTGAAGGGGGGCACTCATAGCAATGGGAGTCTGGTGTGGGCAAGTGGAGTACTTCTGAATAAAGTGGCTACCAACTCCCACTGCAAGCCATGGTGTGATAAGCAGAAGCTTCTGCTTATCACAGCATGAGTTGAGAATGGAAAGTAGCTAGCCATTCTGAAATGTCCATTTGTCTGAGTTGCAGACCTCCCTTGCCCAGAAGGGATCCCTTTAATTTAAGGTGAGTTCTAAGAGGTATTTTCAGTTGTGTCAATGGTACTACAGTCATGAATATATTGTTGTTCTTGTTGTGTGCCTTCAAATCATTCCTGACTTATGGTGACCCTAAGGTGAATCTATTACTGGGTTTTCTTGGCAGGATTTGTCCAGAGGGGGTTTGTCCTTGCTTTCCTCTGAGGCTGAGATAATGTGACTTGCCCAAGGTCACACAGTGGGTTTCCATAGAATCATAGAATCGTAGAGTTGGAAGAGACCACAAGGGTCATCCAGTCCAACCCCCCCTGCCATGCAGGAACTCTCAATCAAAGCATACCCTGGCTGAGTGGAGATTCAAACCCTGGTATCCACAGTCTTAGTCCAGTGCTCAAAACCACTACACCACTCTGGCAATCATAAATAATAATAATAATAAGTTTTATTTATAAACCGCTATTCCATGTTGATCATAGTCATATACAGGTAAAAATTGCAATATCAAATACAAAATACAGGATAAAAATTGTAATACATAAATAAAACTTCAATAAAAACATTTCAGAATACAGATTTTAAACCATTCATAGATGAATACAGAGCAGTTATGCATCCAGAACTGCAGTAGAGGATACCAGCCATTATTTTTAATGTACTTTCCCACAAAATATATATGTTCTATTCATTTCAGCAATATGTGAATTTTTCAAATTCTTTTTTATGTCTCCAAGTTTTGGGTATACTGGTCACCATTCTAAAATGCATATTAAAAATTGTGTAGTTAAAGCAGTGTAAAACCATGATGTGCACACATTGATAAAGTCATTAGGCCTTAAAGGATTTTATTTAAAAAAATATTTGAACTTGGTGCCAGAATAAAAACAACATGCAGTATGAAAAAGACCTTAGGTTCACACTACATACTTCGGGATCATTTATTTATTTATTTATTTAAAAAAAACTTATCCTTTACAGGTTTTAGATCTCAGCAGCCGTGGAGGTTCCAAGAGCTTTGCAAATGAGTTTCTCCTCTTCTCCAGTATCCCCACCTCTTTTGCCATGGAGATTAAGGAGTTTATAAAATACAACTTGTTACAGCCATGAGGGATTACTACTATATATTATCACTCACAGCTCATTAACCCCAAAGCCCTGCTAACTAAGAAAATCCTCTCTAATGAGGCTTCCTTCACTGCACTGAAGAACAAAAAGGTCTCCAAGTTTTGCCTATTACCAATCTCCCTCACATTATTTCCGCATAATTAAAGCAAAACTCTAAGGCCATTAAATTACAAATCGCAAATTTTTCAACTCATGAAAAATCCGGGGTCAGAAAAAAGACCACTAGAATTTGGAACAGTAGGACTAAGTTGTTTTGCGTGGGCAGGAGTTATTGATTTTTTAGCAGTCACAGATTTGTATATTTGGCTCTATAAAATTTATCACTGAGTTTATCGAGTGATATAAAAGATAAAGCAGGCATTTCAGAGGCATAAAAAGAACTGATTTCAAAAGAAACCTTTTGCATATATACTTTTTGCATATTCAAGACCTGCAAGGAAGAGCATTGGAAGGCCTCTCTTGGATGGGAGTTTTAAAAAGATGTGTTATAGGCCAGACTTACTTTGGTTGCCAAATCTGAGGCCTGGGTATGTATATATCTATAGAATACATATAATCTCTAAACTGGCAAATGTAATATCAGAGCCCTTGGAAATAATCTTTGAAAACTCCTGGAGAACAGGAGAAGTCCCAGCAGACTGGAGGAGGGCAAATGTTGTCCCCATCTTCAAAAAGGGAAAAAAACAGGATCCAAACAATTATCATCCAGTTAGTCTGACCTCAATACCAGGAAAGATTCGGGAGCAGATCATTAAACAGAGAGTCTGTGAACATCTAGAAAGCAATGCCACAATCGCAAAAAAGTCAGCACGGGTTTCAGAGAAAGAAGTCATGCCAGACAAATCTAATCTCGTTCTTTGATAAAATTACCAGCTTGTTGGATGAAGGGAATGCTGTGGATATAATATATCTTGATTTCAGTAAGGCCTTTGACAAAGTTCCCCATGACATTCTTGCAAACAAGCTTGTAAAATGTGGGCTAGACAAGGCAACTGTTACATGGATTTGTAATTGGTTGACTGGATGAACCCAAAGGATGGTCAGCAATGGCTCCTTCTCATCCTGGAGAGAAGTGGCCAGTGGGGTCCCACAGGGCTCTGTCTTGGGCCCAGTGTTATTCAACATCTTTATCAATGACTTGGATGACAGAATTGGGGGCATACTTCTCAAATTTGCAGATGACACCAAATTAGGAGGAATAGCTGATACTCCAGAGGACAGGATCAAGATTCAAAATGACCTGAATAGACTAGAAAGCTGGGCCAAAGCTAACAAAATGAAATTCAACAGGGAGAAATGTAAGGTACTGCACTTAGGGCGGAAAAATGAAATGCACAGATATAGCATGGAGGACACCTGGCTGAATGAAACTACATGTGAAAGTGATCTGGGAGTCTAAGTAGACCACAAGTTGAACATGAGTCAACAGTGCGATGCGGCAGCTAACAAGGCCAATGCAATTCTAGGCTGCATCAATAGAAGTACAGTGTCTAGATCAAGGGAAGTAATACAGCCACTATATTCTGCTTTGGTCAGGCCCACCTGGAATATTGTGTCCAGTTCTGGGCGCCACAATTCAAAAAGGACATTGAGAAACTGGAGCGTGTCCAAAGGAGGGAGACTAAAATGGTGAAGGGTCTGGAAACCATGCCCTATGAGGAACGACTGAGGGAGCTGGGGATGCTTAGCCTGGAGAAGAGAAGGTTAAGAGGTGATACGATAGCCCTGTTTAAATATTTGAAAGGATGTCATATTGAAAAGGGAGCAAGCTTGTTTTCTGCTGTTCCAGAGAACAGGACCCGGAACAATGGATACAAGCTACAGAAAAAGAGATTCCACCTGAACATTAGGAGGAACTTCCTGACAGTAAGGTCTGTTCGAGAGTGGAATGCACTCCCTCGGAGGGTGATGGAGTCTCCTTCCTTGGAGGTCTTTAAACAGAGGCTGGATGGCCATCTGTCGAGGATGCTTTGATTTGAATTTCCTGCATGGCAGAATGGGGTTGGACTGGACGGCCTTTGTGGTCTCTTCCAACTCTATTATTCTATGATTCTACATAATATATATATAAGATATAATGCAGCCATATATGTGTATTAGAATGTGTGTGTGCTACTAGGAACAAAGAAACAGAATAGTGGCAGGCAGAACACCTACAGAAGGGTGAATAAAGAGAATATCTCCCAGTGTTGTAGACTGAAGTCAATTTACTTGGACTCAAGTCAGACTTAAGTCACTTCAATGATTCAACTTGGACTTGACTTGGCAATAAATGATACATTGACTCGACTCAACCTATGACTTGTATATGTTTTTGTGACCGACTTGCTGGCATCACTCACTTTGAGCATCAGGCAAGACCTACCCCCAGTGTGGGACACATTTCTTATAGTGGAGTAGCAAATGTATTTGGCAACAAGATTGAGCTGGAAGAATCCTTCAAAAGATTTTCAAAAGCTTTAGAAGGCTCCTCTAATGTACAGCAGGGACAGGCTTCTGAACAGATCTCAAGCCCTGCCTTAAGCCTGATGTGTTTGCTATTCAACTCTATGAAATGTGCCCTTCCTCCTTGTTTTCTGTTAAAAGCTGGCTCCCAGACTTGAGACTCAACTTGAGACTTGATCTGAAAGTATCTTGAGGTTTGAAGGCATAGATTTGAGGCTTGACTTGAGATTTGGAATGAAAGACTTGAATACAGGTATACTGGTAGCTCCAGGCTGCCCCATTCCATTGTAGACAGGACCTTATAGTTCTGGCAGGTTCCTATGGCTCCAGAGCTGTCCTGACCCTCCTCCATTGCAAAGGCCCTTCATTACAATGCTGTGTGATGGATTGCATATCTCACTCAGCTTCCAGGGCATCTGCCGCCACCACAGATTGCTTTGCACTGATATCAAAATGAAACACCCAGCCTCAATTGTATGGATGGACACATCTTTTTTACCTCAGAATGAATGACCCACAGCAGCAGCTGATGTGCCACAGTGGCTGAGCAGGATGTGTTTTAAACGGTCACCTGTTTAAATGGAGGGCTCTGGATCTTCCTGGAAGAAGATCCAGAGCAACTGGTGAATTATTTAAATTGATTTTAAGGGTGTTATACCTCAGTTCTGGTGCTGCATGGGCTTGCTGTCATCTAGTCTGTTCACAACAGACCCAGGGCTTGTGTTGTGTTTCATCTAGTCTCCTCACCAATAGGATATGGGGAGGATACTTTATTTGGCCCATGCAGACAGTTCCTAAGATCTTGGCTTTGTCTTAGTCTCACCACCATTATATATTTGCTTGTGAAAGACACAAGAAAGGACCTTCTCAGTGACCGCTTTCACCCTCTGGAACTCCCTTTTGTAGGAGGTTAGGTTGCCCTCCTCCCTGCTCTCCTTTCACTCTTTTCAATGAGGCTTTTACTATGTAAGTGAACCCAGGGAGGCTTCTTGTTGGCTGATTGCTTTTGTATTTTTCCACTGAACCAGAGAGTTGGAAGAAACCACAAGGGCCATTTTATGGTTTTATATGTTTAACTTGTTATATTAATGTGATGTTTTCAGTTCTGTATTTAAAACTGTATTCTTTTAAAGTATTTTTGTAAGCCTCCTTGTATCCAAGAGAGGAGAAAGGTGGCATATAAACAAAATAACATAAAAAGAGGAGGATGTTTGCATCTCTAACAACATGGAAATATGAGTAGTTTTGACCACTATATAAACCCATAGCAGGAGCAATGTCTGATATAATCTGATGGAAGGCAACAAAAAATGAAGATCTACCTCTACCCCACTTAGTTTATATTCTTTCCAATAATCTGATTGGAGGAGAGAGCTGTTGGCATAAACATGGTGACAGCAGTGCTTTTGTTTTATATGGATCAGATAGGATGATAAGCTGGTCAGGGAGAAAATAAAAGAAGCCAGGAGAAGATAGCAATCAGACTGCTTTGTCAGTCTTCATCATCTGAAGAGAAGGCTGTTATACATTCTCCAAGCTGATAACTCTGTTCTTGATAACTGATAAACTGCCCAGACATGATGCTGCTGATAAGAAGCAATTAGGCTATTCTAAAATAGATATAAAGATGCTTATAGATATGTAAGAGAGGCTTATAGATATAACAATGCTCAAGGATATTAACTCTTTGGATGCCTGTTTAGAGATGTGTAGATGAGATTCAACATCTCATTCAACAATGTGATTGTACTCCTTGAGGGATAGATAGTTATGGATATGACACAAGGAACAAACCTTTGTACAAGTTAAAGCCTTTATGAAATGTTAGTGTAATGTCTATACACTATGGAAAGTACAAAAGAACCTGGTTATTTTGTACAATGTGCACTGTCCAATGTTCATGTTTTGTAATATTATCAGAGCAATGTGCCCAGATATTAATATGTCTGTGCTTCTCCCCAAACTAAATGTCCGTGTTTGTGCGTCTATGATTAGATGCAAATATGCAGCCTTAAAAAATTACCAAAGAGCCTGATCATTCTCCCATAAAAATATGCTGAGATTCCAAGAGTTAAGAGTGCTTAAGTGGGGTGTTGTTGTTAACTCTGCCTCACACCAACCACTTCTAAGGGCATGGTGGGATATTCGAAGAGTAGCTCTCAGAACCAGCTGCCCAACGTTGTTCAGAGCAATGATGCCATTATTTGATGCATCAGCACTGAAAATTAAAGTACCAATTCTTTTACTTTACCATGCACTTCTACTTCCTATTTTATAAGATAAGCTCGCAACACTACCCCACGACATGCTCTTAGCAGAACTAGCCAATGTTTTTAACAGTCTCAGCCCATCAGTCTTGGAGGGAGGCTGCAAGCAATTCAACCTAACCTTTCCCTACCAACTATCCTTTCTGGAAGTATATCTGAGTAACCAAGCAGCTGTAGAGTCCACTTTGCTCCCCCACCCTCATACCTCAAGCTGATACTCTTACATAAATTGCCTCCAAGAGTATGGATTGGCAAATTTTAATTCTCTTATCTGTGAGGTGTCCAATCCTCTAGAAGATAAGGATAAGAAGAACATTGAGGGTTTTTTTAAAGAGGT
Source organism: Sceloporus undulatus (assembly GCF_019175285.1). NCBI lineage: Eukaryota > Metazoa > Chordata > Lepidosauria > Squamata > Phrynosomatidae > Sceloporus > Sceloporus undulatus. The sequence goes on from NC_056523.1 coordinate 325,876,596, forward strand.
TGAAAAGCATGTTTTTTGAATGTCAGAAAACCCTGAGGAGAATTCTGGACAGATAGATGACTAATTCTGTGCAAAATTTACACCTCTCTCTCTCTCTCTCTCTCTCTCTCTGTGTGTGTGTGTGTGTGTGTTAGCAGAAAACAACATTTTTGGTACAGACAATTATTTTCTGCACAGGAAACAGCATTTTCTACACAGACAAAAACATTTCTGCGAAAAAATGCTAAGCACAAAATGCTACTTCTTCTATAATCATGTGCTAATTTTGCACATATGTTCTGAATTATTAATAGTCTTGAAGCTGCTGTGCAGTTTTTAAAGACTGTCTCCCATTGGGGAGAATAAAAATACATGTTGCTTCCTTTGAGAGCAAAATTAGAAAAGAGATACACTCCTACTAGAGGTATAACTTTGAGTATCAAAGACATGCATTTCCCCTTCACTTAGATAGAAAGAAAGAAATACTAACCTAATTTATTTGCTCAAAAATTGCACATGGCTGATTTGCATTTTTTAAAAAGGCCAGCATTTTCTACATGGAGATATTATTTTCAACACAGAAGATGCTTTTTACTACAAAGCAAAAGCAACCTTCCATGCAAAACAACCATGTGCAAATATTGCACAAAATTAGTTCTGAACTGTGATTAGGCTTTTAAAAAAAAATTGTATGGATTTTGAAAATTTTCTTGCAGCGGAAAGAAAATGCCCCAAATTTCCCACTATGTCTGAAAGAAGAAAATTAGTTAAGAATTATATCCTAAAATTAGTCTAGAGTGAGATCCTGGACTTAAGTGAGATCCCAGATTGAATGATTGCAGCAGAGACCAATAAAGCTGAGGAAGTGGCACACAGTTCAAGTTACTCAGGCTCTGAAAGCTGACAGATGGAGATTTCTTTTTCTTCTCTGTCAGTTGTAGTTGATGCTTGATCTACAATACTGTCACTGCATAGTTAAAATTAAAGATTGTGGTGAATGGGAAGCTCTCCTCTCTCTTATTAGAATATCCATCTGGGCATTTATGGTGTAAGACTTTAATGATTCATTGTGTTAACTCCAAATGCTCTGTTTCTGGGAAATGAAGCCATTCCTCTATCGAGGAATAGAAAACAACAGAAAAACCTTGAAACCCTTCACATGCATCCAGGCAGGGAAGTGGTTAATGAAGTTAATGTGCCACCTGAATTTATGGCTACGCATACAACATGTACAGATGAGTACCTGTCTCTGGGGCTCTGTACGATCACAGCCAGGTTACTTACAAGGAGACACGTTGGCAAGATTTCTCTTCATTATTGTTCTAAATTATGTCATTTGCAAGTCTGAAAGTGACTTTGGATTTCACTCTCCAAACCAGGAAGTTCCCACAGTCACCTCTGCTGATGAGAACATGCTTTCTAGAAAGTCAAATTTCTTCAGAGGAAGGATTGTTAATGGGAAAGGGAAGCAAGGGTATCAAAGGATGAATGCAAATACACTGCTAGAGATGGAAAGAATTTTTGGAAACATTCACCCCAAAGATGGTTAAAAAACAAGTTTCTTGAGTATTGAGACACTCTGAGGAACATCCCAGAAGGGTGAGAATCTTTACAGTTTGGGATTTCTTCAGTGTAAAAAATACACCTTCTTTGGTATAGACGAAAAAATTCTGTGCAGAGAACAAATATTCTGAACAGATAGTATTACTTTGTGTTCGGAAAATAATGTTTTTCTGCAGATAAATGTTTCTGTTTTGTGTGAGAAAAATGTCACTATCAGTACCCCCCCCCCCCCCCCCGCTTACCTCCCTTTTTTTTACATTCACCCTAATGGGATAAAAGTGCATTTAATTTGGAAACAGGGTGGTATTATACTCACCTGTGGCTGGGCAAATGCAACCCGGCTGCAGCCTGAATCCCAGCCGGGCTTATCCAGAGGCTTTTCAAAAACGAGATTGTGTCACTTTTGAAAACTGGATAAGTGCAGCTGGAATCTGGGTTGCATATGGGTTGCATTCACCGGGCCATTGGTGAGTGCGATAAGACCAGGATTTAAAATTAAGTGCGCCTTTACCCTGTCTGGGATAAGGCACTTTAAAAGCAATGTGATAACCTTCTCACAGTTCTTTTCAACAAAATAATTCTACAAAATTGCAAAAACTGCACAGAAGTGGAGAGGTAATAGTATTTGCTTGCAGGAACGAAATGTAAGAAGATTTGCATAACTAACACTGAGAGGTACTTAGGCTCAGTTTCTGGAGGGGATAAAAACAAAGAGATTAAGACAGAGGTGGAATCAAGGCATGAAGTCCTTAACGCTCCAGATGTTGCACCCTCTAAATGTTGTTGCTAGCTGTGGTCTGGCACCATCTGGAAGGATGTAGGATTGTTGCTGTTGTGTGCCTTCCCATGATAGAGTTGCCTTCATGTCATCCTAAATCAGAAATTAGTTGAAGGCACACAGCAGCAACAACAAAGCTAGGCCCATGAGAGAGACAGACTGTTCAACTCAGTACTGAGGCAATAAAAACATAAAACTATCTAGAACATTGAATTTCAAATGGAAATTCCACTCCCAATTGGAAAGGGTGAGCTCTGCCCTCTGTGAGAGACAAAACTTATTAATGTTCTCACACTTCACCAGGGATAAGAAGAATTTTGACAGCAATTTGCATCCCTACTGATAACAAGTCTCTTTGTCCACCACATAACACCAATATCACAGTTTGTGGATAAAAAAAAAAAAAATAAACCTTATGTGAAAGGAGATAGGAAAAATATGTACAATGTTATCATCTAAACAAGGTTTATGGCCTTTTACCATAAGAAGACGGATTCCTCTGCTGTGGAGATCAAACACTGCCCTGGGCATAGACACACGAGAAGCCACAAAAACTGATCGACTTAACTCGGTGTCAACTGATATATGTGATTACAACTACATGGTTCTTGCTCTAACTCTCTCGCTCTCCATACACACACATGCACACATTTTCTCAATCTGTTAGGTATTAGGCATTAGGCAAGCAATGATTATGGGAAATTATTATCATTTTGATGATGTCAGCCATGATCAAATTCGATATGAAGCATAGGAAGGAAGCAATTTTGTGTAGTTACCACAGAAAAGAGGAAGAGAGACTTGTTTGAAATCAAGGGGTCAGATTTGGAAGGAGCGGGGAAGAAATAGAAGATGTAGCATTATCAAAAAGTGCAGAGATAGGGTTAGCGGCACCGGAAAGAAATGAGAACTGAGATAAAAAAAATGCAGACCTCAATCAACCTGATACCAGCACGAATCTCTGAAACACAGAATGCCAGCTGTAGAAATGATAAATCCAGAGTCTGGTTAATCTCTTCACATTTATGGAGGTATGGATATGTGCTAAGCAGATCAAAATTTCACTATGCAGAGATGTGCTGGAGCTGAAAGACGTTGCATTTCTTATGGCCTGTATTGTAGCTTTTAAAACTCTTGATCTATAAGGAACTTTCTCTGCATTAATTGAGCTGCCAGTGAACCCCTTCACCTCTGTCATGAGACCCTTGCATGTTTCAGAAGAATTTGGGAAGTCTTCTAAGTCAATGCTACCCAAAGTGTTGGTCTAATCTGTGCCAGTCTCATGTGATCTACTTCCTTCCCATCAGTAACAAGTGTCCAAGGAAAAAAAGAAATAGTTGGCACATTAAGGAAAAAGGTCCCTGCCATCCTTGCCCACAAATCTGATAAGTTAAGAAGCACTGTTTGAGGTCCTTTGTGGTGCTTTCCAAGCCTGAGTGGTCTCAGTGTTACTCCACATAGGCTGAAAACCCACATTAGAGTACACCCTTATGCTGGTGTAGTTGCACAATTTAGGGGTAAGCAAAGAAAGTTTATTTACCACATTTTACTAATACAATAAACAGTTTTTATCCACAAAATCTGTATCCATAGATTCAAATATCCACAACTTGAAATTTATTTATTTTTTAAATATAAATTCGAAAAACTTTGATTTTACCACTTCATATAAAAACAATATTTTACTGTGTCATTGTATTTAATAGGACATCAGCATCTGTGGATTTTGGTATCCATGGGAAGCATCCTGGAATCAAACCCCAGAGGATACCAAGGTACATCTTCTTGGAAAAGAGAATGAACATGATCCTTCCCCATCCATCCATGAATCCTGTCTGTCAAGGAATGGATGCTCTCTAAGTGTGGCAGATGTGATATATGGTACCTAATCTTCTGTTCCATATTATCAGGCCAAATCCAATTATCGTTAGTGCATCTACACTCTTGAAAAAATGAAGTTTGACACCACTTTATTACTATGGAATACTAGGATTTGCAGGTTTACAAGGTCTTTGCATTCTCTACCAAAGGGTGCTGGTGCCTCACAAAACTACTCTTCCCAGGATTCTGTAGGACAGAGCCAAGGCAGTTAAAGTGGTGTCAAGCTGCATTATGTTTACAGTGTAGATGCACTCCTTGATGTAAACATATGGGACATATTAAAATAATTTAAAATAAATAAAAATAAATAAATGAAATGAAAGAATTTATTTCAACATATTAAAACAATAATCATGAATTCAAGAAGTATACAATTATTTTAAAACAAAGATAAAATACAGCACCCCACCACATTAAAAGGTCCTTGTACACAATCAATCATCAGATGTTTAAATAGTAATTAAAAAAGTATTTACTGTTGAATGGAGAGTAGAGATGGGGCCAGTCTTGCCTGCAATGGAACAGATTCCCACAATTTGGGAACAGCCACCAAGAAAGCCTTCCTCTATATCCTCACCAGACTGAGCTATGATGGTGGCATGGCCAAGAAAAGCCCCATTCACAAGGATCTTAAGACTCAGGCAGATTCATATATGGAGATATGGGCGCATTACACACCGCCATTTACTACGTACTCCGCGAGTCCTAGGGTTAGGAAGGGGCGTGTTAGGGTTAGGAAGGGTATCACCTTCCTAACCGGCCCTGTTCCTAGGATGCGTGGAGCGCGTAGTAAATGGCGGCGCCCGTCCACACAGGTGCCGCCATATTTACGTCTCGGATGCACTGCGTCTGGACGTGGTGCAGCGGAAGTAACACCGCGAGTGCGCACCTCACGCCTCGCGACACCACTTCCGGGGGCCAAAAAGGAGCGCCATTTCGGCGCTCCTTTTTAGCTGCACCGGGAAGCCTCGCAGTCTGGCCGCCGGGGCTTCTTGGCGTAGCTAATGACGGTGGCGGCAGACCGCCCGCTTTAGGGTGGTCTGTAATGCGCCATAATCTCTCATATGTTTTGGACCTAAGTCATTGCAAATCTAAAGTGAAAAACCTCATTGGTTCTTTCTTTCTTTCTTTCTTTCTTTCTTTCTTTCTTTCTTTCCTGAAGTGTTCATGAGGTGGCATATGCAATGTAACCTTCTGAAGTTTTGACTCAGCTCAAAAACCACCAAATGAAGCTCAGTCAATCTGGAGTCAAAAATGTACTTTTAGTTGTGCTATAGACTGACTTCTCTGTCCTGTCAGATAGTATTTACTTTTGCTTTTCTATAATACTTCCCTAGTGCTTTGGATCAAACAGAGGTATAATTTAAATAAATAAGACAGAATGTAATGTAATTAAAGAATCCCCCTAAGCAGGAAACATCAAAGCAGCTTGGCATTATTTTTAAAGTTTTGCTGTATACTCACATCTGAACTGGGCTTGAATGAATACAGGGCCTACAAGTGTTTAGAATCAGAAGTGTTCTTCCAGCACATTTCTCCCCCCACCAAAACTCAGTGCAGAATTTTCTTTTAGCAACAGAAAGAGCAACCCTGAACCCACAGGGGCAGTGATCAATGAGAACACTGGTAGGAAATATTACCCACACTTCAACATGACTTTCTAATGTTGTGACATGTCCAACTATGGTTGATTATTTGGCTCATTGTGGAACAAAATTAGACAAGAGGAAGAATCCTGTTGGTGTCTTAGGTATTCAGTTCAAGGCCAGAACAATTATGCATATGGTCTTCTATATGCAGATGCACATTTTTAGCCAGTGCATATCATTGCTGACAAACTCATTAATAGTGAGACCAGACACAGAGAACTGGGTTATAAAATGGGCAACTTTATTTAACTCAACTTTTTTAAACTTATTTCTTTGAGAACTGCAAAAAACCAGGGGGGAGAACCTTGTGTAGGAACAGCTGGCGGATGGTCTGCTCCAAGACCAATTCCCCAGCTTCCAAAGGGCGAAAACACCTGGGCCCCAAGGGCAATCCATATTTTGGGTTGCTCCCCGGCTGGCCTGCATCCGGAAGGCCAACGCAAGACTCCCCCACTTAACTTGCCAGACTTAAGTGAGGCGTTAAATCTCAAGCCAGCCCCAAGGCAAGTCTCTTTCCCTTCTCGTTTACTCGCAAGACCTAAACGTGATTTCCAGAGACCTAGTTTCACCCTTTAGGAGGGTGCCGAGGTGTTCACCAAAATGTCTATCTCCCCCCGCCTATACGTGGAACCTATTTATGACCACATCCATGCCAGTTGTCAAAGTCCTCAACCAACAGTGTGGGGGAGGCGAAAAACCCTTGGAAAGGGGAGAAAATTCCTACCCAGCCCCGAGGCGACCAGAATTAATTTTCATACTGATGTCGAGGTGGGAGGGTGGGCCAGCGTTTGAAGCCAAGTGAGAGGAGTTTGGGCAGGGAAGCCTCAAGCAGGCTAAACCCCACCCCCTCCTCTCCCAATAGCCAGCAGAGCATGCTGTTTTCTTTTTAAATGCTGGTCTCTCCAATGAGAGGCCAGCAAAATCTCCTCCCCAGCCCAAATGGTCAGGGAGAAGCATTACTGAAATTATTAGCAGTACAGTCAGCCCTCCATATCCACAAATTCTTTATCCATAGATTCAGCTATCCATAGCTTAAATATATACATTCCAAAAAGCAAACTTTGGTTGAGCCATTTTATGTAAGGAACACCATTTTATTACACCAGTGCATTTAATGAGGCTTGAGCATTCATGGATTTTGGTATCCATGGGGGATCCTGGAACCAAACCCCAGGGCCCACTGTATTCCTTCCATTGCAGATTTGGCTGCACATTCAACACAAAGGTCATGTTGTGCAACCAAAATGTAGGTCTACATGTGGGGAATTATGTTTAGTAATCCAAATGTAGTATTCCATACAGAGTTACCTGCCTATATTTTGACACTGTAAAACTGAACAAAAACAATGATCCTTGCAAAAAACAAGGCTGTCATTATGACTGCTAACTATGAGATGGCTGAAGACCTTGCAGGTGTTTTCAAGACCATGGAAGGTCAAAGCCTGAAAATCAGACTGTGGAGGGGAGGGGGAAGGCATTTTAGCTCAACCTAATTCCAAACTTTTCAAGCTGTCCTAGGAAAAGACAAGACAAAAGGATTATGGGTAATTCTCTGCTCAGCAGTACAATTGAACATGTGTTTCCTGGCAAATAAACAAACTCCCTGTAAGGAAAGGCATAAAAGAAAACTTCCTTCTTTGGAGACAGTGCAGAGGAGGAGGCAGGGGGTTATACGCCTCAGGACTCTCCAGTTCTGTTGTCTCTGGGAAGCAGCATTGAGGTTCCGCACTGGTTGACTACCAGATGTTCAATCCTGCATCGCTATTGGAAGGTTGCGACAAAGCCCTGGAGAGTTGAATGACAACAATCTGTCAACTAGTCATCATTGTCTCATGTTTTACCCCCTCTCTCATATTCCATTATTCTCCACCTTATGTCACTGTTTTTAGTCGGTAAATTGTTCATTGTTTACTTCTGTTCCTTGTTCCCATCCTTTTCTATATAAAAAATAATAATAATGACATTCTGCCACTGTGCTTGCTCTTTGGAGACTTGATGTCCCCTTCCTCCAAAAGAAAGGAAGCAGGGGGGAGCAGAGAAAAGCAAGGATGGAGCAATTACTCATCAGGATCCAGAGGTTCAAGAAGTGATGACACCAAGGGTAGGAAGTATGATAAATGCAACTGTTTATGTCCCACTCCCATCAAATACTCTCAGAAAATGATGATAAAGTAATTATTTACCCGTGAAGTCTTTACAGCTTTGAAAGAGTGCATTCACATGAGCCAAAAGAAGCAGGAATATATATATATATATATATATATATATGTAGGGAGTAAGGTATGTAAGGTTAGGTTGTGTGATGTCCTGTTTTTTATTTTCATGTTACACACACACACACACACACACACACATATATATATATAGGTCTGTAAGGTTAGGTTGTGTGATGTCCTGTTTTTTATTTTCATGTTACACACACACACACACACACACACACA
>NC_056523.1:325884896-325911919 GCF_019175285.1 Sceloporus undulatus
CATATATATATATATAGGTCTGTAAGGTTAGGTTGTGTGATGTCCTGTTTTTTATTTTCATGTTACACACACACACACACACACACACACACACATATATATATATATCAAGGGAGGGAAATAAATTTTAAAAAACCCAAAGAACTCATATGTTATACGACTGCTTGGTCTTTAAAAAAAATGTTGCTAGGATGAACATCATGCTGCTCTATCAAAAGAGACATTTTGTTAACTTTATGCCTGTCAATGTGTAGGTGCGCTCAGGACGCCCAAGTGGCTACATTTTAAAAATAACAGTGTTTCAGCACCAGTACTTCTTCCTTTACTAATCCTTTGACTTCTTCCTCTATAGGCCATATTAATGCACATGTCATCCCAGCAAAGTGGAGTCCAAGGAATGAACAAGATGGAAATCCAACAATCAAAGTTAAGTTCATTGTCATTGATGAGAAGCAAAGCCAGTTAAGAGTGAACACCATGTTTCTTGGATAGGTGGACACTGCAGCATGAAGAAGAGGATGTCATGATATGAGAATGGCATATTTTCCAACAACAACAACAACAAAAAGAAAATGAACTGCAGTAAAATTCTCCCATATTTAAAGGTAAATGTAAAGGTAGTCCCTTGACATGAATGTCTAGTTGTAACTGACTGTAGGGGGTGGTGCTCATCTCTGTTACGAAGCCGAAGAGCCAGTGTTGTCCAAGGACTACTCCGATAGTCATGTGGCCAGCATGACTGCACTGAATGCTATTTCCTTCCCACTGAAGTGGTACCTATTTATCTGCTTCTGAACTGCTAGGTTGGCGGAAGCTGGAGCTAGTGACAGGAGCCCACCCATCAAGCAGCACTCGGGCCTCAAACTGCCAACCTTCTGATCTTCTGATCATCAGAATTGGCATCTTAACCACTAAGCCGCGGCATCCCTCATCCCTTATTTACACCCACCAAATTCAGAATCTACACCTATTCCCAGCATGGCAAGTACCTTGTGCTTGCCTCAAATGGAGGTGTCAAAGAGAGGCAGCCTCTTCCTGACTTGTATGTTTGAATACTGAGGGAATACGTGTGCACCTACCCTGCAGAAATAATGCAGATTGATGCCACCGTAACTGCCATGGCTCCATTCTACATAATCCTAGGATTTGTAGTTTTTGAGGCACTAGCACTCTTTGGCACAGAAAGCTGAAGCCTTTGTGAAACTACAAATCCCAAGATTCCATAGGATGAATCTCCAACGCTAAATGTGGTGTCAAACTGCTTTATTTCTACAGTGTAGATGCACCCTCAAATAAAAACTTCAGAGAGCAAGACAAACAATTTTGCTTCAGTGAATTAATCTGTCAGATTCACACAGAGAGACACACACTCCTGAATATGAAATAATTCTCAAATTTTAGTACGTTCCTATAAAAAGGATCTGGATCCATTCCGTATCAAAACCCTGCACAACATTTTTTAGTGAAATAAGACTCTCTGAAAGGATTGTGACAGCCTAGGTCCTGCAGAGCAGAATCTGTGATTGTTAAGATTCCTCGTTGTGAGACATCTGGTGCAAAAATAAATAAATAAATAAATAAATAAAAATGAGTGGAACAAAATACTCATCCATCCCTACTGTTTCCTTGATTATTTCCAAGGATGGCAAGGAAACCACATGAATTATTTTAGAAAGGCAGCCTAAAACTATTTTACTAAATATATTTATGGCACTTCAGTGTACTTGTTGTGGAACAGCAGGTAGGAACTGAAGGCTTTTTTGATGTGCAGATCTATAATTCTAATAGCTGGTACCTAATTTAAGAACATTTAATGTGAGCATCATAGACGTGTGTGCCAGTGGCTGGAGAGCATGGTTTTTAAGAGCTGAAGCTTCTCTAAGGCTGCATCTGCATTACAGAAATAATCATGCTTGACACTATTTTAATTGCCATGGCTCAATGCTATGCAATTCTGGAAATTGAAGTTTTGTGAGACATTTAGCCTTCTCTGTCAGAGATCTCTGGTGCTACAACAGATTACAGTTCCCAGGATTCCATAGCACTGAGCCATGGCAGTTAAATACCGTTATGGTGTTTCCAGATGGGCTCCTAGAACTAATATCCATAAGGCCTGCCCCTTTGATTGTCTGAAATGGTTTTTTGAATAGAATTTGGTTTTTTCTACATTAATACTGCAAGGCTCTGAATCATAAATATGCCCTTCATGCATCCTTTAGACATGTCCACTTGGACTTTACCATCAGCCCTATGCTTCCATGTATTACGGCAGAGTATTCGTTGGTCTTGAAAACTACACAGTTGAGAAAAATGTCATACAATGGAACAAGTAATGGGTGTCTGTTCATCACCCAAAATCTACTGCTGTTTAGCTGAGGTGATAGTTTTTAAATGCCAAAAATAAAGGAAATGAAATGAAAAGAAAAGGTCACATCAATTACATTCCAGGATGAGCTATAGGAAGCATGCAAGACATTACTTCACAATAGCAGGGTTTTTTTCTTGTATTCCCCGCATGCATTAACCTTCATTTTATTTGATGAGTGAGTCTGATTTGTCTGTTTCTGTGTATATCATGAATAATTTCATTAAGAAACTTCCCTCCACTGTATCTTTTTTGCTGCTACTCCTACATCCTTAAAATATTTACAATTTGTAATGCATAATAAATATAGACGAGGAAGGGGATGATTTCTCTGGCTTTACTATTATCGGAGCTTGTCATGTCCTATAACCTTTCCCGGCATATACAATATTCAGTTCTTAAATTCAGCATTGGCATTGTGTTATCTCAGTGTGATGATGAGACAACAGCCACATTGGCGTGCTCCAGTCACTAATCATGTCGCTTAGCATAGAAATGTTCTTGAATTTATGCAACATCAGGGGAAATGTGTTAAAAATACTTGTCAGTGTCCTTAGAATTTATCTTGGAGTCTTGGAGAGGAAGAAGTGTTGCAGCCTGGGTGGGGGAAATGTGGAGAGATGGAACTTATGTGGCTTTCAAAAATCAGTTGTTGTAGGCTATCCAAGGAATTTTTGGTATCTCAGTCCATGCTGTCCTGAGTTGTATTCAAATATTCACTTGAATGCATGGGACGCAAAATGGATGGTGGGGTCATAAGCCACTTACAAAGCCCACTCCCTGCAAAAATATTAATCCAGTCAAGAACAGAGATTGTCCATGAACATCTCCAGATGTTCTCCTAATTTATCTAAATGAGGTTACAAACCCCACATCATAGGGAAACCTGATTGTACAGGTTTCCTGATCATGGGACCTCTCCAACTGTATTCAGCCAAATGTGGTGACAAAATCATTTGTAGAGCTTTGGAATCAGTGCATGAAGGTCTTTGACATTGCTGGTTGCATGAGGATGTTTGAGGAAGGATGGGACACTCCCTGCTCTTGGCCTCACCACACATTTAGACCTTCATGGTGGCAATTTTGTTGGTATTTTATATATGTCCTATGGAGGTTGTGGCATATTTTTGCCTAATTCAGAGCATCCATATTCAGTGCAAGATACTAGAAAAGAGGTTGTGAATGAATGTGTCTTCTCCCTTTGCAATTCACATGCAGTGCATAGTTTGTTGTCCAACGTCACTACAAGGTGGTATTGTACAATTGCCACATAACTCTGTGGCTGTGAAATTACACTCTGTTTCCTCAGGGCAGGATCTTGGCCCATATGTTCAAGTTTATGCATGGGTGAGCACACCACAAAGCTTAGAAGTTTGAACCTCTAGATTTGTGACTCTGCTAGAACTCTGGCAGTTCATAGACACGCCACCACAGATTCCATTTTGGTGTGACATTTCCAGTTGCCTCCATGGCTGTTTAGATTTTGGTTGCTGTTATTTCAGGGTAGACAATGGGTAGTTGCACAATGGAATTCTTCACCTTTCAAACATGTGGTTGTTTTTTTTTTTAAGTGAAACATGAAGAGGTACTAGGACTTGGGAAGGGGGAATAGGCGACTGCTGCAAGACCCCACTATTCCCTCCCCTAATATATAGATTGCAAAACAGGCTATAGTTATCATTCTGATTGCATTTTTTTTTAAAAAAAGTGTGCTACAATTCCAAGAAACACACCAATCTTGTGTCTAGCAATGAAGATTTGGAAAGGAAATATATTTAGCAATATTGGCATTGTGTGGAATCTTTTAAATTCAAACCTTGCATTGCATTTTTTTTAATTAAAGCTCATGTTAATGAAGAAATGAGATGGAATCAATTTAGGAGTGAATACATGCCAAAGCTATACATGCCAGAAAAAAGATTTGATTTACTGATCTCTTAGTTGCAGTCACATGCAGCATTTCATCTCTGTATCTTACAATGATTAAGGGCTTTCTTAAATTCCTACCATTTGGAGGAAAGGAAGGAACTCTTAAACATCTCTACTAAACTCCTCCTTCAACAAATCAAACATCTTTACAATTAAAAAACACTTTTCTGGTTCTTTCAAACAGTGATCACCCTCTGAGAGAGGGCTGTGTTCAGATTCTGGAACAAGAGATGAATGTGTTTCCCCATTTCCTGATGAAAACCTCCTCTTCTACCAAGCTTATTTCCCCCATTCTGTTCTCAGACACATGGAAAATGGTAGCAAGGTGTGACAGTCCAGGTTACAAACAGCCTAACACCACACTCCACAAGTAAACCAGCCAGGCTAGGTGAATTAAATCAAACACAGTTCAAGATCAGGCACTGCCAGATCATATCACAAGAGTCTATGTATGCAAGGAATGCAACCTGCCAAAGGATGTATCCACACTACAGAAACAAAGCAGTTTGACACATTTTTCTCTGTCTTGGCTCCATATGGTGAAATCCTGGGATTTGTACTTTGGTGAGGCACCAGAGATCTTTGATAAACCAGCTTGAACACTCCACCAAACTACAAATCCCAGGATTCCACAGGATGGAGCCATGACTGTAAAAGTGGTGTAAAAATGTTTTATTTTTGCAGTGTGGCAATGTAGTAATGTAGCTAAAGCTTTCTTTGCACAGACTTAATAAATCTCTCTCCCAACATCCTCTCTGTAGGGTGTCCAGATAATACATGGCCCAAATCTAGGGTTGCCATATCCCGGATTCTGCCAGGGCATTCACAGTTTTGGGCCATTTTGAATGTCCTGGCCACGTTTCTGGCCAGTCCTAGCTCCCAACCCCTTCCGCCACCGCCTCCTCAGCCATGCGGCAGTGGTGGCATGTGAGGCATAGCTGCCTCACTAGGCCTTGCAGGGTTCGGGGCGGGGCCTCCATTGCCACCTGCCACTCGGAATGTGACCTCAGCCAGCTGGCTGGGCCCCAAGGAGCAAGACCTCCATGGCAAGGCCTCTCCTTCAGAGGTGGCAGAGTTGTGCGGGGGCCTGCTGGATACATGAGGCTCCATGACGTGCGGCAGGCAATGGTGGAGGAGAGTCCTTGCTGTGGGGGGCCTCCCTCCTTGAGGCCCAACTGGCTGCCTGAGGCCCCTTGTGGCTTCTCCACCTCTGGAGAAGGCCTCACCATGGCAGCCTCTCTCCTTGAGGCTCAGCTGAGGAACCATGCAGCTCCTCCACCTCGGAGAAGGCCATGCTGCCGTGTCCCTTTGCTTAGGGCCCAGCCAGCTGGCAAGGCCTTCTCCAGAGGTGGAAGATGCACCTTGTGGCTCCTTCACCTTGGAGAAGGCCTTGCTGCCGTGGCCTCTTTCCTCAGGGCCCAGCCGGCTGGCAAGGCCTTCTCCAGAGGGGGAGAAACCGCATGGTGTCTCTGCTGGCCAGCTGGGCCTTTCTTATTTCTCCTCTTCTTCTTTTTCTTCCCCTCTTCATTTTCTTCTTTCTCCTCCTCCTCCTCCTCCTCTTCCCCTCTTCCTCCTCTTCTTCTTCCTCCTCCTCTTCTTTCTCCTATTCTTCTTCTTTCTCCTACTCCTTTTTTCTCCTCCTCCCTCTTCCTCCTCTGCTGCTGCTGCTGCTGTTGTTGTTATTATGTGTCTTCAACTCCTTTCTGACTTATGGTGACCTTGCAGAGTTTCCTTGGCATGTTTCTTCAGGGAGAGGGGGTTGCCGTTACCTTCCCCTGAGAGGCTGAGAGAGCGTGACTTGCTGCCCAAAAAAGTCACCCAGTGGGTTTCCTTGTCAGAGCTGGGATTTGAACCCTGGCCTCTGTTTGTCCTAGTCCAATACTCAAGCCGCTAGACCATCCTGGACCCTCCACTGCACTTAAAGGTACAGTACTTAGTTATTATTTGGGGACCCTAAAGCAAACCTATCCTGCGGTTTGCTTGGCAAGATTTGTTCAAAGGAGGGTTGCCATGGCTTTCTGCTGAGGAGGCTGAGAGAGTGTGACTTGCTTGAGGTCACCCAATAGGCAGGGACCTAACCCTCGTCTACAGAGTCCTAGTCCAACACACAAACCACACAAAGTTACATCCCAACCTTCTATCCAGGAAGAATGTCAAAATGTCCTCCATTTTGAGCATGAGTGAGAAGCATGAATTTATATTGGCGGGTTACAAACGGCCCTCAAGGGGCCGTTTTCCCGCCAACGCTATTCGCTGCGCAGGGAAGCCCCAGCTGCCAGACCGCGAGGCTTCCCCGCGCAGCAAAAAAGGAGCGGCGAAATGCCGCTCCTTTTTGGAACGCGGAAGTGGCGCCGCGAGGGGTGGAGTGCGTCCTCGCGATGTCACTTCCGCCGTGACACGTCTGGACGCATAGCGTCCAATACGTCAACATGGCGGCGCCCATGTGGATGGGCGCCGCAAAAAAGTACGCGCTCCGCGCGTACTGGGAGGAAGGACTGTCAGGAAGGTAAGAACCTTCCTAACCCTAATACGGCCCTTCCTAACCGTAGTACGCGCGGAGCACGTACTTTATGGCGGTTTGTAACCCACCTTCGTTTTTAATTGTTTTTGTCCTCCATTTTTCTTGAACATCCTACAATTTGTCCTACATTTTTCCTACACTTTGTCTTGGTTTTGTGGAAGGGAATTATGGCAACTTTACCTAAATCCCATTCTGGTATGAACAGATGAGATGACGTCTGGCATGTTCAGCACCCTAACCAGGTCGGACCCCATTTAAAATGCATTTAAACAGTTACTTTTTGTTCCGGATCTTCCAGAAAGATCCACAGGATGGAGCTGGGTGGCTATTTGGAATGCCTGCTGCTGAGCCTCACAGTACATAATTTGTTGTGACACCCGAGCTCCCTGGCAGAGAAAGCTAAATATCTCACAAAACTACAAATCCCAGAATTCCATAGCATTGATCCATGGGTATAAAAGTTCTGTCTTAGAAACCCATACACAGCATTCTGTTGCATGTGTACCAGTAATTTTTGTTCAAAGAGAGGTTTTGATATTTTTATTATGAAAACAGCTTTTAAGAAGGTGCTCATTTTTAAAACTGTTTTTGAAATTTATGCTTTAAATTGTTTGTAATGTTGTTGATAGTATGATTAGATCGTAATGATAACCTTTTGTATGGTTCAGCTTATGTTACATCAGGTTTAATATGGAAATCATAATAACTCCTGATTTTAATGTGATATAAAAATAAAATGAAGAAGAGGAAGGAAGGAAGGAAGGAAGGAAGGAAGGAAGGAAGGAAGGAAGGAAAGGTATGTGTGCATGTGTGTGTTGTGTGTCTTCAAGTCATTTCTGACTTACGGTGATCCTAAGGTGAACATATCATTCTTGCCAAGATTTGTTTCCCATAGTCATCCTCTGAACCTGAGAGTGTCTGACTTGCCCATGGTCACCTAGTGGGTTTATAACAGCAACAAAAACTAGAACCTAATCCCCTCTTTGATCTGGAAGGGCTGGGAGATTATATCAAAGTCTGAAAGAAAAGATGGAACCTATCATTTTTTTTTCTTTTTTGTTTTTTAAAGGCATTGTTAAAAATAAAGCTGGTTCTGGCCCATGTTTTAGTTTTTAGCCTGAATCCGTTTGGTTCTTCCTTGCAGGGTAGACCAATTGAGTTAGTTGTTGATTAATAAGTCAGCACATAGCTAAATCCCATTGATTCAATTATGTTGTGGGAATTGATGGTAAGATTCAGGCATTCAGTCATAGATTTGCAAATGTTGCAAGTATCAGCAAGAGAAAGTAATGGTTGGGATTCTGGTGATGTATTAGTACTTTATCACACAGACACGTCAAGAGCCCAAAAAGTGTTTCTTTAGGAAATGCAAACATACCAGGTTTGGGGCACTCATTATCGCCCACCTGTTCAAAAGTGTGATGGTGCTGCTTTTCTCTTTTGCATTCTGGCCTCCATAGACCCAGCTCCCTGCCCTAACCCTTTCCCAGCACGCCTTTGGGTCTGTGTTTATATTTTTATTTATTTTTATTTTTAGTGTAATTGCATGGCAAGCCATTAAGTTTTAAAAAAGAAAATAAATTGAAAATAGAAAAGGAAAATAGTGGGAATAGTGAGGATGGAAAGAGAGAGAGAGAAAGGAGCAGAATCATACTCAGTGGCACCATGTAAATGCCTACATATCGGAACTGCAGCAGGAGGGACTTATCACATGAGAATTGTAGTGGAAAAGTAGTCCAACTGGGAGGCACTGACAGGTTTGCTCATTAAAGAGAAAGAGCACTCCAGCAACAGATGGACTCCAGGGCAGCGACTAGACAGAAAGTGTCATGTTATAAGGTATGGCCGCAGATGTTGCTATTCTGTCCTAATTCCACTTTTCAACTCTCGTATAATGATGTCCTTATATATGCATTTACTATGGAAGCAGTTCAACATTTTTGTCTAATACAGAACATCCACATCCGGTCCAACATTACAGAAGCATGAAGTTCTCCATGCAATACCACTGCATTGGCAGATGTACATTGTAGTGTCCGTTGGATTGTCCAACATAGCTATTCAACACAAACCTTGTGTTGTGTAGCACACGGAGTAAATCCACATGCCGAGATTATAACTATGCAGCATGGTGTAGTCGTTTGAGTACTGGACTAGAACTCTGAAGAGCAGGGTTCGATTCCCAGCTTGGATATGTAAACCCACTCAGCCTCAGAAGATGGCAATAGAAAAGTCCCTCTAAAGAAATTATCCAAGAAAACCCCATGGTAAGTTAGAAACAATTAGAAGGCACACAACAACCAACAACCCCAATGTAGGAGCTCAACAATTGTCTAAAAGCCCAGAATTTGACCTATGTCTTCTAAAGCAGCCCCAAGAGGGTTGACTCCCTGGCCACAGCAGGATGGTTTGAGCATCTTTCACATTCAAGCTCCTCTCTGCACCATCCATCCAGTCTTTTTTCTGCAGCACACTGCAATGTGTTCTCTTTCACTGCAAAAAAAGTGAAATTGAAAGATTCTGCTATTCATCATTTTAGGGATAACCTGCCCTGTTCCTTCTGTGGGCCTTTGCCTAAGAAAAATAAGGATGGAATAGCTTGGATTTCGATGGTTTGGGCTGTTGGTTTTGTTTTAAACAAACATTTAAGGAACCAGCCATAACAAAGTCTTGAAGGCATATTTTAATGAGGCTTGACTCTGAATAATAATCAAATCAGATGCTAATAATCACTGTAATAGAAGTCTTCAAATTAATTGCTGCTTGAACCAGAATACTTTGCAAAGGCTTCTAGAGAATTCCCAAGTGGATATCAATGGTGCCAACAAACATGGAAAGTCAAACTCCTTCCTTCATCTGAATCATTTCTTTTACAGCCTTTTTGAACCTGAAATAATGTTCACAAAAGCAACAATCACCTGTCCCTTTCCAATGGTTAGCCCTCTTAACTTTAATGTTTTCTATTCCTAGAATGAAAAACTAGAACTATGGATGAAAAAGAATTTCAAAATTCTAGACCAAATTACATTTTGCACCCCCTAAGATTCATTCCAAGACAAAGCCCACCTTGTGATGAGAAATCTGCACATTTATAAGACTTATGCACAAATCCACACATGCATTTTGTAAATGTGAATGACTGAAAATGAATACAATAAAAAGGCAATGATATATTAATGGGGGAAATGCCAATTCACCCTCACTTTCTCCCCCCCCCCCCCATTTTTTTGAACCCTCAAGAAATCATTTTGGTGTACATAGTTTTCAGGACAAAATCTGCAAATGATGTTGAATACTTTTTCTGAATTTGATTCCGAAAATGTGAAATGAATTCTCTCAGGCCTGTCCTTCATCAGTGTCCAGAAACCTGGCTCCCAGAAATATACCTTTAAGCACTTGTCTTTCAATCTGGCACCTGTACGAATGTTAATGAATCTCTTTTCCTGTAATTTGAATGTTAAGGAATATCTTTTCTTGTAATTTGAATCCACTGGTTCATGCTCTGCTCCAAAGACTAGAACATTTATTTATTTACTTTATTTATATGCTACCATACTCCCATATGAAATTACAAAAAATTCAAGAAAAAATTAAAAAAAGTCAAGATTAAAACACTATAAAATACTATAAAACAAATTAAAAGTCATACAGAAATTAAAAACAAATAAAACATATGTCTACATTAAAAACTTTCCTTCCTTAAGCGTTAAACTGAAGGGTCTGGAAACCATGCCCTATGACGAACGAATTAGGGAGCTGGGGATGTTTAACCTGGAGAAGAGAAGGTTAAGAAGTGATATGATAGCCCTGTTTAAATATTTGAAGGGATGTCATATTGAGGAGGGAGCAAGCTTGTTTTCTGCTGCTCCAGAGAACAGGACCCAGAACAATGGATACAAGCTACAGGAACAGAGATTCCACCTCAACATTAGGAAGAACTTCCTGACAGTAAGGGCTGTTCGACATTGGAACACACTCCCTCAGAGTGTGGCGGAGTCTCCTTCCTTAGAGGTCTTTAAGCAGAGGCTGGATGGCCATCTGTCGGGGATGCTTTGATTGAGAGTTCCTGCATGGTAGGGAGTTGGACTAGATGACCCTTGTGGTCTCTTCCAACCCTACGATTCTACGATTCTATGATTCTATGAAAATGTTTGCTTTAATAAGAATATTTTTGGCTTGCTGGTGAAAAGAAAGCAGGGAGGGGGCCCACCTAGCTTCCCATGGAAGGGAATTTCAGAGAGTGGGAGCCCTTTTTCACATACTCACCATATGAGCCTGTGATGCTTGCGGGATCAAGAGAAGCCTTCCCCTGATCTTAAAACCCTGGCAGGTTCTTATGAGTAATATGGCCTTTCAAATAGTCCAGATATAAGCCGCGTAGGTTTTTATAGGCCATGGATAATACTTTGTAATGTGCCCAGAAATAAGCTGGTGGCCAGTGAAACTGTTTCAAAAAGAGAGTTATATATGCCCTATAATTGGCTCCAGTCAGTATTCTGGCTGCAGCGTTTTGAACCGACTGAAATTTCTGAACAGTTTCCAAAGGCAGTCCCATGTAGAGTGCATAACAGTAGTCCAAATGGGATGTAATCAAAGCATGTGTCATGAAAATCAGGTCATATGTCTCAAGGAAAATTTGATATAGTGTGTATGTGTTTAAAATGTGTTTTATTTTTTTAATAACTATCTGTTTTAATACTGTAATAATTTAATTTCTTTTTAATGTACTTTTATCTAAGTTTTTAATTGTACTGTTTTTAATGTTGTGAAGCTACTCTGAGTCCCAGTTTTGGCAAAAGAGCAGGATACAAATTTGATGATGATGATGATGATGATGATGATGATGATGATGATGATGATGATTGGATACAGCTAGCACATAAATTTTAACTGAAAATGCACTCCTGGCTACTGCTGAAACCTAGACTTCCAGGCTCAGAGTTGAGTCCAGGATAACACCCAAGCTGCGAGCCTGATATTTCAGGGGGAGTGTAACACCATCCAGCACAGGCAAGGCCCCTATTTCCTGATCTACCTTATGACTGACCAGGGGCACCTTTGTCTTATCTGGATTATGTTTCAATTTGTTTGCCCTCATTTAGTCCATTACTGACAGCAGACACTGGTTCAGTACAGAGACAGCCTCTTTGGAATCAGATGGAAGGAGAGATAGCATTGGGTGTCATCTGCATATTGGCAACACTGCACCCCAAATCTCCCCCAGAAGTTTCATGTAAATGTTTATTAACAAGGGGATAAAAACAGAAGTTCCCCAATACCACCACCTGAGTTAACCCCCCCCCGCCCCAAGAAAAACCAGAACCACTGGTCAGAGAGGTGGCCCAAAAGGATACCATGGTTGACAGTATCAAAAGCCACCAAGAGGTCCAGCAGGACCAACAGAGACACACTCCCCTGGTCCAGTTCACTGCGTAGCTCATCCACCAAGGCGACCAAATCTGTCTCTGTCCAATAGGCAGAGGCCTGAAGCCAGACTGAAATGCATCTAGATAATCTATTTCATCCAGAAGCCCCTGGAGCTGGGAGGCCACCACTCATTCCAGAACTGTGCCTAAGAATGGAATGTTAGAGAGTGGTCAATAGTTGTTCAGAATGGTGGGATCCAGGGAGGCCTTTTTTCATAACGGCCTCAGCACAGCTTCCTGTTTGCAGGATAGAAGCTTCCCTTGTTGCAGTGAAGCATTCACTATTGGTTCAACATGAACCAATGGATTCAAATTACACGAAAAGTGATTGCATCTAAACAGTAGGAAAAACATTTTGGCTGTAAGAGCTTTCAACAGTGGAACACATTGCCTCAAAGTGTGGTGGACTCTCCATCTTTTGAGGTCCTTAAAGATGGATGGGGATCATTCAGGGATGCTTTAGTTGTGTATGTGTACATGGCTGGCAGTTGGATCTGATTGTCCTTGTGGTCCCTTCCAACTCTAAAATTATCTGATTCCATGAAGACAAAGATGCTTTGTTGAGGCCTTGGAGATAACATTTGTCAGATTCCATGCATTTTCTGAATCTCAATGAGGGAACATAAACTTGCATCATAATTAAGCCTTAAGACTTGACAGCAGACAAATAATTATATTCATCTTTAAGCAAACCCCAGCTTGATGCGTGGGGCCACATTCACCAAGTGTGAATTATCCCAAAGGATAAAAATGATGGTTTTGTGAGGTCTTTCTTCACAGGCATGACTGATTTCTTTTTATTGAACCAAAGTTTCTCTTAGGAAAACTCTCCAAAGCTGATTACCTGTCCCCAGAGCCACCCATCCCTCCTTTGAGAGATTCTTCTTAACATCAGGGGCTCTACCGAAACATATGAATTAAAGTGGAAATTGAAAGTATTCAAACATAAATTAATTTATACCCAAGGGTTATTCGTGCCAACTAGCAATAAATATGCTGGACTTTTTTTAAAAGGTAATTTGGATGAATACAGGCTGGCAGAAAAAGCAATCAAGGGCAAGAAAGAGGCCTGTATGAGCTATAAAGCATCAGATAGAAAAGAGATAGAATCAGAGAGATTAGGGGGAAATTAAAGGGAAGAAGGGGAGAAAGGAGACTCAAGGCAGTTGAGTTGCCTTTTAAGAGCTCAACAGATAATTTTTTTTATCTCAACTTCTTGTCAGTGGTGGAGACTCCAGCTTCAATTTTCTCTCAGTCATGAGTGACAATTTGGGGGAAAAGGGGGGGAGGGTTGTTGCAGCTTGTTTCTAGAAGCTTCTCAATTTGGATTGCAGAGAAGCTATAGGGTGGAAACCTTGGATTTGGACTTGATCTATATGAAGAAAAAATTGCTTTGGACCTGGTCTCTCAGCCATTTTATGAAGCAAATACAAGTTCAGCAGATTCAGAACTGATGTCCTATTGGAATGATTTGCCCAAGGCCTCAAAGGATGTCTGTGTGGCAGAGATAGGTCCTGACCTAAGTTCTCCATACTAAAATGGAGGTTCT
Source organism: Sceloporus undulatus (assembly GCF_019175285.1). Lineage (NCBI taxonomy): Eukaryota > Metazoa > Chordata > Lepidosauria > Squamata > Phrynosomatidae > Sceloporus > Sceloporus undulatus. The sequence continues at coordinate 325,898,687 of NC_056523.1, forward strand.
TGGACAGATAAAACACTAAGCAATGACTCGGGGGTTGAGCAGACTGAAAGGAAAAAGCAGCTTGATCCTGGGCTTACTGAAACTGGGTGAAAATCCTGCTGCCCGCATGGCCTTCACCCAAGGTGGGCCAAACACCCGTGGGCAGTCCACATCGCTGATCAGTAATCCACCCTCACCTCACTATCATGCATGTGCACCATCACACGAACACATTTCCTATGACCACCATTTCCTTTCTCCTCCTACCCAGCTGCCATCCCATTGGACCCTTTTGCATATCTGTGAGTTTTCAGAGCCCTTTGGAGCAACAATCTATGCACAAAACAAGGTGCACATTTTATACATACCACTGGACAATAATTTCCTTTCTTTTAAATGAGCACAAACATAATAATAATAATAATGTTATGTTTTTAGTTAATGGGAAAAAGGTATACATTCTACAAAATGGGTTAACAAATGCACCCTTTCAGAAAAATGTATTTAGCACTCCCTCCATCCCAACCCTGACCTGGCCTCAGAGGAATAGAATAAATAATAAATAAATAAAATAAAATTTTTATTTTTATACCGCCCTTCCAAAGATCAGGGCGGTTAACAGCAAGGTAAAATCATACAATACACAGAACAATAATCACATACATCAAAATTATATACAAATACAATAAAAACAGAATAAAACCCCGTTAGCCAGTCTTCTTGCCAGTAAAGAGGAAGGGAGACCAATTGGGACTTTAGTTGGGGAATGCAGCATGGAATAGGAAGGTCTTTAGATCCCTTCTGAATTGGGCCAGGGAGGTGGCCGAGCGGAGCTCTGTGGGCAGCGTGTTCCAAAGGGCCAGGGCAGCGATGGAATATGTCTTCCTCGTAGTGGAGGTAAGCCTAGCCCCTGGAACCCTAAGTAGTTGCTGCCCAGAAGTTCTGAGGGTGCGGGGCGGAATGTACGGGGAGAGGCGGTCCTTCAGGTATCCTGGGCCCAGGCCATTTAGGGCTTTATAGGTAATCACCAACACCTTATATTGTGCCCGGAAGCGAATAGGCAGCCAATGCAGGTCTTTTAGCACCGGTGTGATATGGCTGGCCCTGGAAGTACCAGTGATCAGCCTGGCTGCCATATTCTGTACCATTTGTAGCTTCCGGGTTTGGTATAAGGGTTGCCCCATGTAGAGTGCGTTGCAGAAATCCAATCTCGAGGTTACCAGAGCGTGTACCATGGTTTCAAGGTCCCTCTGGGCCAGGTATGGGCGCAGCTGGCGAATAAGCCGAAGCTGATAACAGGCGTTCTTGACCGTCGCATTCACCTGAGCAGTCAGGTGAAGCGACAAGTCAAGAAGCACCCCCAGACTGCGCACGGAGTCCTTCACAGGAAGTGTGATCCCGTTCAGGACAGGTGGAACCACCGCCATTCCTGGACCAGGGGAACCTATCACAAGTACCTCCGTTTTCTCTGGATTCAGCTTGAGTCGGTTTTCCCTCATCCAGCCCATTACTGACTCCAGGCATGCCACGAGAGGAGAGACGCCATCCTCAGTCACTGCATCAGTCGGAGACATAGAGAAGACTAATTGGGTGTCATCAGCGTACTGATAACCCCGCGCCCCATGTCTCCGGATGATCTCTCCCAGCAGTTTCATGTAAATGTTAAATAGCATGGGAGACAGAATGGCTCCTTGAGGGACCCCAGTTTTAAGGGCCCTCTCATCGGAGCACAGGTCTCCCAGCTGCACCATCTGGGACCTCCCAGAGAGGTAGGACCGGAACCACCGGAGCGCAGTGCCCCCGATTCCCACCTCTGCCAGGCGCCCCAGAAGGATACCATGGTCTATGGTATCGAAAGCCGCTGAGATGTCCAAGAGCACCAACAGGGACACGCTTCCCCTGTCGATGCCCAGACGGAGATCATCGACCAAGGCGACCATGGCCGTCTCAACCCCGTAACCCGCCCGAAAGCCAGTTTGAAATGGGTCCAGATAATCCGTTTCATCCAAGACCGCCTGAAGCTGGATTGCAACCGCCCTCTCGATCACCTTCCCCAAAAATGGCAGCAGCGAGACTGGCTGATAATTATTGTGTACCAGGGGGTCGAGGGAGGGCTTTTTAAATAAAGGTTTTACAATGGCCAATTTTAGATCAGATAGAAATTGCCCTTCCCTCAGAGATGTATTAATAATCCGGCGCAACAATAAAGTTACTGCCGGTCCCCCCTGAGCCGCTAGCCATGAGGGACAGGGATCAAGAGAGCAGGTTGTCTTCCGAACACTTCCGGGGATCTTGTCCACATCATCGGTACTTACCAACTCAAACCGATCCAGTTTAATGGAGTCCACAGAGGCTCTGGACGCCTCTACACTAGGATCTGCACGAATGTCGGCGTTAAGACCTTCGCTTATCCGAGAGGTTTTATCCGCGAAGAAGTTATTAAATTGGTCACAGCAGGCCTTAGAAGGTTCAAGGATCTGGTTCGGGGTGGGAGGGAGCTGAGTCAGCTCCCTGACCACCCTGAACAACTCTGCTGGACGCGACTCCGCGGACGCGACACGAGCACCATAGAACGAGTTCTTAGCTGCTCGTATCGCCTCTCCGTAGTCCTCTAACAGTTGGTCTAGGAGAGAGAAGAAGATCCAGGCAGAGCTCCATTGTGTCTAGGCACAGCAGCAGATGAAAGGCCCTCCATTCATCCCAACTGCTACTGTCCTGGCCTTGGAGGGAGAGAAGAAAAGTCAAACATGGTTTCATCATCATGCATAAGTCAAGAAGCAGATGAAAGGCCTTCCCTTCATGCCAAATGCCACTGCTGTGGCCTCAGAGAGATAGAGAAGAAGAGGCAGTATCCATGGGACTCAATTCCCATGTCATATGTTGTCATCCCCTTTTCCTTTTTTATCATGTCTTAATTAAATTGTAAGCCTGAGGGCAGGGAACTCTTTTGTTGTTCTTTTACTTGTAAAATGTCATGTACAATGATGGTGCTAGAGAAATAGTGTTCATAAAGATTTCAAAGTGAGGTGCAATACAGGGAGAAGTAGGTGCAATACAGGGAGATGAAGAAAATGCCAGTGAGATTCAGAAAAATGCTTTGAAATGAGGACTGTGGAATGTTTGCATTCCCAAGTATCATTTGCATACGTGTCATGATAATATTGGCATTCTGATCATTTTGATTTACCAAAATTCCTCATGGGGTGTTACTTAATCCTGGATGATGACACCAGGTTTTGAAATTGTTATCGAAGCAGGGACCAGATTGTATAAAAGTCAACCAACAGGAAATTGCTATACTTCTCTTTACTTTCTCCTTCCTGGACACATCCTATCAAAGATAGGATCAGAATATTTTGGCCATGCTGATAAAGAAAATTATATGTTGTGTGTGTGTTAACAAACTCAAGATATGGAGTTTGCTAAAAACAGAGCTTTTTACCATTCATGAGGGTGTTTCCTCAAGGAGGAGGAGAAGGAGGAGAAGGAGAATTAATCTGTCACATTCTTTTCAATATAAAATATGAAAAGGGGTTTATATTCACATCAGGATTTCTTTAAAAAGAAAGAAAGGAAAGGCACAACATCTAAATTTTGGGTTTCAACTACTTGTCCGTGTCTGATTAATTAAGCTCAAGGCTTTTTTGATACTCCCCACAGATTTTGTCCCTGCCTTTGATTAATTTAATTAAGGATTTTCCAGCCTTGGTTCCCTCAAGGGGCGCTGTGTGGAAGCAGCTAAATGCAACTTTTTGAGAAAGTTGGAGTGGAGGGGGAGAGTTTGATTATTTTGTATTATCTTCGATATTTTTAAGAACATCATGTTGCAGTTCTGCATGTGGCCCATATATCACCCCTGGAAAAACTTTTATAAAATAAAGTATAAATTGGTATGGAAAGATACTTTTTGGTCCATCTTTATTTTGCCTTGGCCTTTGTGTCATGAGTAGCATCATAGTCACAGAAGCTTTGAGTTAGAAGGGTGCAGAAGGTTCATCTAGTTCAACCCTCTCTCACACAGGAATGCATGATTAAAGCACTCCTGAAAGATGTCCGTCTGTAAGAAACAGTTCTTACAGTAAATACATTTTTCCTAATGTGTAGTGGAATCTCATTTTCTGTAGTTTTATCCCATTGGTTCTCATTCTGGTCTCTAGAGGACCAGAAAAGAAACACATTTCCTCTTTTGCATGACATCCCTTTCAGTGCAATGATTCAGATTTCTTTTCCATAGTCACATTTCTGCTTGATCATCTTTCCCAGATATTCCTTGAAAGGCTACAGATCTTTCTGGACATCCTTACTGTTCTAGAGCAATGCTCTACATGCTGGAAATAATTTGGCTTAATGTTGAGCATATTGGACACATTTATTTTGTAAAGAGGACAGACAGCTTCACTTTCCCAGTACATGAAGTTATACCTGGAAGGTGCATTTTGGTATGGCCATGTTTGCCAGTTTCGAAGTGGACACTTCCAAAATGTTCAAGGAACACATTTTGACCACCTCAAAGAATGGGAAATGAAATATTTCAGTGAGAGGTTCTGGCATCAAAATCTACAAGTCATCAAACAAGATGGTTCAGTGATGTATTCAAGTCTTTTATTCATAGTCTCAAGTCAAGTTTCAAGTCTCTACTTTCAAATCTCAAGTTACACCTCTAGTTGAGTCTCAGGTCTGGGAGCCATCTCTGGGAGCTCCTCCACAGCTTCCTCTGCTTTCCCACCTCCCCAGCCGTCAAGTCTATTCCCCTGCCATGCAGGAAGACACAATCAAAGCACTCTCCAAAAGATGGTCATTCAGCATCTAATTGAAACTCTTCAAAGAAGACTCCACTGTGAACTCTGAGGCAGTTTATTCCACTGTCAAACAGCTCTTACATTCTTCCTAATGTTTAGGTAGAATCTCTTTTTCTGTTGCTTGAATCCATTTTTCCATGTTTTTGTCTCAGTAGCAGCAGAAAACAAGCTTGCTCCATCTTTAATTCTTTCAAATATTTAAATATGACTATCATGTCACCTCTTAACCTTCTATTCTCTAGGCTAAACATCCCTAAACCTCTCCCCATAGGCCATGGCTTCCAGATTTTTCAACATTTTGGTTGATCTCCCTTGGACACTTCCTAGCTTGTCAATATCCTTCTTGAATTGTGGTGCCCATAACTGGACACTGTATTCCAGGCAAGGTCAGACCAAAGCAAAATAGTGCTATTCCTTCTTTCGATCTAGACATTATATTGCTATTTTTAATTTTAAAAAGATGAAGGAATTGATTTTCATTTTATTTGGGTCAGTCCCATGCTTCAAACACTAGGAGATGCTGCCATCTCATCTGACCATCAGGGAGATTTTATGTAAAGAGGCTTCCTGTTAGGTAACAATCAATTGTTCTTAGTTGGATTTTAATTTGAAAACCTGCCCATTGCCTAAAAGTGAGAGGTAGTTGCTTTGCAGAAGCCAAGCCCATGCTGACACAATAGCTATGGCGTTCAGTGATTTCCAAAGAAAGACAAACTGTCACTGCAGTCTTCATAATGAAATTTAAGTGATCAGTCCCATAATTTCTCTTATTAGCTTTAGCCAGGATAGAAAAGGTCAGTGCCCTGGCAAGCAATGATTCGCAAATAACAGGTGCAGCCATTTTCTATTATACCACCATGGGATAAGGCTCTGTCACTTTTATTTACTGAATTAATCCACCAAAGTCCAGCAGGAGAACAACAGTCAAATGGCCATTAATTGTAGTCTGATGTGTAGATGAAACAAATCTCCAAAGGGACCATAAACCTTTGTTCTTTTAGCCTCCTCTGCCTCCCTATGCTGGGATTATCAGTAAATCACTCAGTACTTCATCTGCTTATTAAAAATTTACCCTGCCGATCTTCCCAGGTGACTTCTACCCAATCTATTCATTTGTCGTTTACTCCTTTAAGATGATCCATCATTTAATATGGTAGCATCCATTAAGAAATTGACAAAGCCCAAATTGAATGGAGGGAATGCTTAATAGTATCGCAGGAGTAATAAAAATGTGTTACTGGTAAAAAAAAAAAAGTTTAATTTAAAGCACCAGTGGAAGAAAGAAAATAGATGCATAATTCAAATGTAAATTTGTATCCGTTTTAGTCAGATGAAGTGTGGATTGGTATCAAGTCATGGTGGTAGGGCAAAGCTATATAGCAACAATCCAGGGCTAGTCCAAGAAAGAAAACTGAGACCCAATCTAATTACACTGAATTTCCAAAGAAAATACAATACCCTTTGTAAGTCTGAAGCATTCAACTAAGTGAAATCTAAATGCTTGTCACAGAGAGCAGGTGGCATTGAGTTACTGAAACAAATGGCCAGACCATTATGTCAATCCTGAAAGATAAATTGCAGTCATATTTTGCTGGCATCAGAATCCTTCATTAAACAAATGAATTATTGTTTGGGTAAACAGATCTATTGGTTGGGAAAATCTGGGAATTCTGAACTTTTCAACAGTGTGTGGGAAAAACAGCATCTTGGAAAATACAAATAGGTACAAGGATTATGACCACTAATGTTTACATTTGAAGAACCTCAGAAGGCAAAGTCTCACTCTGAGAATCCAGTGAAGTGTCATAAAACTGAACATAAAACTGAAGCAGTGCCTTCTAAGACTTCACTTATGTTATTTGTAACTGAATTGTTCCAAATATTCCAAAGGTACCATAACTCTATGATACTCTCCAATCCAGGGAAGTATCCTGTCTTGGAGGCTAGCTGGGGCAGAGTACTAAGCAAAGTCCATTAGAGATGACATAGTAGAGCAATAGTTGTGTACAGAAGCTTGTCAGCCATTGTTAATTCTCAGAGTTTGGCAGTCCACATCAGTAGGGTACAGCAAGAAAGCCAAGGGAAAGTTCATGGGAGCTTCTGGTTATGTGGTCAACTTATGATGCAATGTCCAAGGTTCTTCAGACACAGAACCCAGGAATCAAGAGTAAGAGTGTTACTTCCTCCTGAATTATCACTTGTCAGCAACACCCTCCCCACAGAGTTGCTGGATTATTTATGGCCAGGTAGTCTCTCATAGCTGTTGCCTGATTAACGAGCATTTCCTATATCTGAATCTCAAACCCTCCCTTTCTTTTCTACATTCCATTATGGTAGGTATTACTGAGTCCATGTCTGTAAATTGTGGCTTCTGGGGAGTGTCACTCTGTCTCAAGCACTGACATGTTCCCCTGTTCTTTCATTTACCAGTCTGTGTCACAAGAGCTTATCACTCTGCTTAAATAACCCAGTTCACCTCATCCAAATCCAAGCCTAAATCGGGTGGCAGCCAAGTTTTACCACAAACATTTTTGATCAAGGCATTGTAAGTCCACATGTGGGCTAAAATGGCACTCTGGCTTTTCAGGCTGATTAATTTCCAAGGACTATCTGATGATTCCTGATATTATTTGGTTGTCTCCCCATTTAATGTTTTGAAATAAGGCTTCTGGGGCTTGCCTGTGACTCAGGCTGCAGCCGGGCTATACTCGCCTGGCGGCTTCACTTGTAAAATTCTTGTGGTAGAACCGGGCTGCCTCCCAGGTCACTCCTAAGTTACCAATCACACACAGATGTAGAGACTCTGTTCTCAGGCCTCCCATGCTAAGGAAGCTGGGCGTCCTTCTGGTTTATCTCTACAGATCTTTCTTCAAGCTTATGGCAATGGCCAGCATGTGACAGGAGTGAGAGAATAAGAAAGAAAGAAAGAAAGAAAGAAAGAAAGAAAGAAAGAGAGGGAGGGAGGGAGGGAGGGAGGGAGGGAGAAGCTCTTTTATAGTAGCTCAGCCCTACATATTTTGACACCTCTCTTCATTCAGATAAAATTTGATTGACAGGGGTCCAAAACACAGTTCAGAAATAATCCAGTTTCACACCATTTAAACTGCCCTGGCTCTGTGCTATGAAACTCTGGGAGCTGTAGTTTATTGTGGCACCAGAGCTCTCTGATAGAGAAGACTAAGGTGCTCTACAGACTGCCCCTAAGGGGCATGGGAGGCCACCCCTTTCCTGGCTGGATCAGGGTCGCAGCAACCTCACACCACAGACCTGAACCAGCACTTTGCAGCTCCTTTTTGTGCCCTCCAAAGGGTGTCATATTTGCAGCTGCATGGCTGTATGGGGCCCCTTTAGTGCTGCATCATCTGGATGCAGCGTCGGAGGCGCACCATGACACCAGGCACCATCTGGGGTGGTGTACAGCATCATGATGGCCTGAGGGCGGAGTCAGGGCATCTATCATCAGGGCTCTGCGCCCTGACTCTGCCCACAGGTCAGCCTTTCAGGACGGTATGTATACAGCCTCAATGTCTCACAAAGCTACAGTTACCAGAATACCCTAGCATTGTGCCAGGGCAGTTAAAGCAGTCTCAAACTGGTTCTGTAGCATGTTTTGGACCTAACTGTATCTTCTCTGATGGCACATTGACCTGTCATTGTAAGGAGTTAAATTAAACTTTGGCCACAGTCCCCTGAATAACGCACAGAATATCATTGTCATAGAAGGCAATTGAGATAAATTCACCCAGAATTTGGGTAAAGTCCAACTAATCAGGTGATACGGCAAACCTTTCTTGTGGAGGGAATCAAAAGCATAGCCCTTGTGATCTCTTCCAACTATATGATTCTAAGAGCTCACGGTAGAAGATAAATCTAGACAATTGGGTCCATAGATTTCATCAGATTCTCTAGTCTAAATCGAGATAACCTCATGCCCATTTCCATAATCCACTGACCCGGAAGCAGTTCCTGACCCCTAACAATGCTTGGCTGCACTGCCTCTGTGACATTACAAGGCTCTTCCTCATCATCCCATGTTTTGGTTCTGAATTGTTAAGGAATGGAATCCTGCTGTGACATGGTAACTGGAGACATGCTGAATTTAGTCTGCAAAGGCTTGTTTCATACATGCAAGGTGTCAGGCACTTACCTTGACTGCTACCACATGGAGAAATTAATGCAATTTGACACTGCTCTAACTGTCCATCCTACAGAATCTTGGGATTCTGTTGTGACACCAGAGCTGTCTGGCAGAGGTGGCTAAATAGCTCCCAGAACTCTGAATTCCTTAGCATTGAGATATGCCAATTAAAGCGGTGTCAGACTGCATTAATTATGCGGTATAGATCAGGCGTCGGCAACCTATGGCCCGCAGGCCGGATCCGGCCCGCGGAGACCATGGAAACGGCCCCAGACCGGCTGTGCCGCCGATTGCCGCCGCCGCGCCCTCCTTCCCCTGCCCTGTGAGAAGGCTTCAGCCCTCCCAGGGGGCGGGGGGAACCTCTGGGGCCACCAGCAAACCCACCAATCAGCGGCGTTTGCCGCTGGCGCCCTCCTTCTCCCGCCCTGTGAGAAGGCTTCGGCCCTCCCAGGGGGCGGGGAGAGGCTGTGGGGCCGCGGGCCTGGCGAGAGGGAAGCGGGGGTCCCCCTCGTCCTTCTCCCCAAGCTGCAATGCTGCACAGCCGCGGGCCTGGGGAGAAGGAGGCGAGGGTCCCTCTCATCCTTCTCCCCAAGCCCGCAGTTGCTCCATGGGGAAGAGGAGGAGGAAGAAGAGGAGGAAGGAGGAAGGAAGGAAGGAAGGAAGGGGAGAAGGAAGGAAGGAGGAGGAGCAGGGAGGGAGGAAGGAAGGAAGGAAGGAAGGAAGGAAGGAAGGAAGGAAGAGGAGGAGGGAGGGAGGGAGGAAGGAGGAAGAGGAGGAGAAGAAGGAGGAAGGAAGGAAGGAAGGAAGGAAGGGGAGAAGGAAGGAAGGAGGAGGAGCAGGGAGGAAGGAAGGAAGAGGAGGAGGGAGGGAGGGAGGAAGGAGGAAGAGGAGGAGAAGAAGGAGGAAGGAAGGAAGGAGGAAGAGGAGGAGGAAGAAGACTTTCTTTTTATGTGTGTGTGTGTGTGTGTGTGTGTGTTATTTATTGATTTAAAAGGAGAGATAAAGCCAATACATATATCCAAATACAATCCAAATACAAAGAAAGGTCTGGACCCGCCCCTTTCCCGGGAGTATCGGGGCTTCAGTGGGTACACCGGCAGCCGCTGAGGCCCCGATCCGCCGCTTTTCAGGCTGCAGGGAAGCAGCAAAATGCCGCTTCCCCGCAGCCTGAAAAGGGGTGTCCTTGGGGCTTCAAGCCCCAAGGAACCATCCCGGCGCAGCGGGGGGGGAGAAAGGGGCCACTTGGCCCCTTTCTCCCTTGCTCGCTGGGCGCGCGCCATCTGAAGGCTGCGCCCAGCGAAGCAAAAGCGGCGCCGTGGACCAGGAAGGAGCTCTGAAACAGGCTCCTTCCTGGTCCGCGGAAAGGGCGCCTAGGCGCCCTGTGTGGATTAAGGACGTCACGTCTGCGCCGCCCCGTCTAGAGGCACGCGCGCCGTGACATCCTCACGGCGGCGGCCATATGGAGGGCCGCCGCCGTTAGTGCGTGGGGCACGCACTAGGGTTAGGCACTAACGCTGGTCTGTAACCGGCCAGTGTGGACTTTCCAAAGTGCATTTCTGTGTATTTTCATTGCTTTAATGCTAAAAGTTCTGCTTTAACAATGAGAGTGGTGGTGATGATTGATGATGATGATGTGATGATGACATGATGATCATGATGATGATGATGATGATAGAGTCAGCTTGAGAGGCATGCAGGCACTGTTTCTGAAGCCGAGAGAGTGTCACCTTCCAAAGTGTGTTTTGGGTGCTTTTAATGCTAACAAGTCTCTCTTGCTTTGACAATGATAGTGTGGGTGGTGATGAGTAATGTGATGATGATGATATGAATTTAGCTTCCGAGGCAGCAAGCACTGTTTCAGAAGCCGGAGAGAGTGTCACCTTCCAAAGTGTTGGGTGCTTTTAATGCTAACAGTCTCCCTGCTTGACAATGTAGTACGATGATGATAATGTGATGATGATGATGTATGAGTCAGCTTCAGAGGCATGCATGCACTGTTTCTGAAGCTCTAGCAGTGTGACTTTCCAAAGTGCCTTTTCTGTGTTTTTTTGGTTTTTTGGTTTACAAATAACATTATTATTATTATTATTATTATTATTATTATATTATTTTATTGAATGGTGATTTGATATCAGCATGCCTAGTCTGAGGCATGACCAATGTAATGCTGTGATTTTTACAAACCCATGGGCAGTGAAGAAAAAACAAAGTCCCTTGACCAAGTACACACTTCTGAGAGGTACAATTAGTGCAAGAACGGTGAAACCACCTTGACAGTTCAATATGCATAGCCCATGTTAAACCATGCTAAGTGTTAAACCCAAGGGGTTTGGTTATGGATAAGCCTCTGAAATTGCAAGAGGCCATGTTAAGTAAAGCCATGTGAAATGCACAAATGTGCTGTTGTGTGTGTTTTGGAATGCAGGTTGGGGGTGTTTGGCCAGGAAAGGGACCGAGGAGGGAGGGCGGGCAAACGCCTCCTCCTCCGCGGGCTTTGCTGGAAGCTCCGCCCAGCGTGAGGTCCGCCCCGGAGGGTGGAAAGCTCTCGCCCCCAACATGCGGCCCACCCCCGGGGGTGGAAGCTCCACTCCTCGGCCCCCCAACTTGTCTGAGGGACAGCAACCCGGCCCCTGGCTCAAAAAGGTTACCTACCCCTGGTATAGATGAAGCCCTAGTGAGGTATATTACTATTGTATGCTATCTGTAACTCAGAAGAGTAGGCGATATAAGTGAGCCAAAATTATGGGCTACAAAGGGTTCTTTGATAATTCTGCTCTCTGACATTACCATCTAGACTTTCATTCACAGGATCTGTATGCAAGGTGGGTCCTCCCTATCTTGCCACAAAGACTGAAGCAAGAAACAACCCACTTGATATCTAGTGTCATACAGTGCTTGAGGCTTCTTGGAGCATTGGGGAAAATATATACCTGATTTTAATAAAATTACTTGGTTTTTCAAGCCCAGTCTTGATAGCACCAGAAGTCCTTTCACGTTCCTAAATTCCTGATTTCTTAAGAAAACAAAGCAAAATAAATTTTATTTATTTATTACCGTTTTCATGATTATTTTATCATTAATGTATATCCCATGGCAGCTCTGCTTGATGCTTCTTTGACATACCAAGCCTGCCAAATCCTTGCTGTGCAGATCTGCTGCATGACTTTCGACAGAGAACACAAGACAAAAAGTTATGGCATGCCAGCAACTCCATCTCTTGGGCTCTTCTTTTTTGTGTTTGCTGTTCTTTAGAACTGGCATCACATTAAGAAGCAAGACATGGAGGGTTTTTGAACACTTGTATCATGGGAAAGAGCACTGCCAATCTAGGAGGGGGTCTTTGATGCTGGAAATTCTTCTGTCATTGTCAGCTGTGCTTCATGAAACATCCATCAATTTCATATCAGAAGCAACATTCTCTTGTTCCTTTAAAAATAAATCTAGTCCGAAGGTTTTAAAGAATGAATCCCAGAAGGCTAATAATGGAGGTGGCTGCTTTGAAGGGGAGGGCTGTTGGATCTGATTGATAGAAGCTAGACATTTTGTTGTTGGTTAAAAGAGTAACATTTCCAGAAGAAAAAAAAAATAAAAACTTGTAATTAGTTTTCTTTCTTTTTATTCAGAAAGCAATAGTAATATCTCATATTCCCCCCACCCCCACCCCAATATTCTACTATTAAAGAAATGAAACTGAATGCTAGTGGGAGGGAACAATGATAATCCTGTGGGAATTTAAACAAATGATGCTGATGGTGATATCTGTTGTGGCAATGTGCCTTCAAGTTGTTTATAGATTATGGTGGCCCTAGGATGACTCTATCATGTTTTTTTTTCTCAGCATAATTAATTCAGTGGGTTTTCCTTTGCCTTCTTCTGAAGCTGGAAGAGTTTGACTTGCCTAAGGGTCGCCCAGTGAGTTTCTGTGGCCAAGCAGAGATTCATAGTCTAGTCTCCAATATTCAAACCACTTCAACAACATTTATACCCAACCCTAAATTAAAGATCTGTGTGTTTGTAGTGATTCGAGCGTTGATTCAACTCCCCACTCCTCTACAGAAACCCCAGGGCTACTTTGGGCAAGTCTCAGGGTCACCATAAATTAGAGATGACTTGAAGGCATGCTGAATGACTGTGTATAGAGTTTTTTGTATTACTGGAATTCATTTATATTTCTATGATATTTTTATGAGATTATCTGTAATGGTTTTTAATAGCCTGTAACCCCGCTTCGATCCAATGGGAGAGGCAGGGAAACATAAATAACATTTATTATTATTATTATTATTATTATTATTATTATTATTATTATTATTATTA
>NC_056523.1:325911929-325936083 GCF_019175285.1 Sceloporus undulatus
AAAACATCACCAACCAAGTCTTGAACCAAGAACCGCAAGTACTGATTTCATGTTTGTTGTTTCCCTAGGACTACTATTAATCACTAACCACCATGGATCAGAATATTCCTTTTCAGGTGATCCAGGATCAACAATCATATATAACTTCTTGTTATACAACTCAGGTTATTCTCTCCCTCAGTCTGGAAAATATGATGATGAAGGAAGTTTCTGGAAAGCTCTTCTGCATCCTTCTGGGCATCTGTTAAGTTTAAAGTAGAAAGAGTATTGCAGAGCATGTCTATAAGCAGGAAACAAAAAGGTGACAACCCCCACATGCTGAAAGACAGTGAAGTGTTTATTTTTTAGAAAGTTCAACGTGTTTCAGCCTGTTTAAGAAACAACTTTCTTCAAGGGCATATAACAGAAATCACTAGAGTTGTGACTACCACCTTGAAAGAGCTGGGACATAAAGTATTACATATTAAATATAAGAAAGATGTCAATTTCTTATAAAGATAGCCATGCATTGGGCTTTTTAAAGGAATAAACCGTTGTTAATCTTTCAGCATCTTCCTTTTTGTTTCCATCTGTTCAGTTAAAACATCCAAAGAGAGTAAAAGGAAACCAAGCAAGTTACAGAAAGAGTGATGGCATTTCCCCGCCCAGGAGAGGATACATTCATCTTTCTCAAGGGATGGACAGGATATTATACAGGGTTTTTGTTTTGTTTTGTTTTTTGAGTATTGAGAAATATTGACGAGAAGAATCCTGGACTGAAATGAATCTTTGCCAAACAGGACCTATTCTGAATAAAATTTGCATGTGTTGTTTTGCACATTAAATAACACTTTCTGAGAAGGAAACCACCTTTTCCACATGGGAAATACTAATTCTGTGAAAATATGCTGAGCTAATTTTTTTTCCATGCAGAAAATGCTGTTTTATGCCCAAAACAACTTACACACAAATTTTGTACAAAATAAATCCCAAACTGCAGAGAGGCTTTGAAAATGGTATAGTGATTGAAGACTTTCTCATAATGGAAAGGACAAAACAATTAATAAAATTACTTGTTATTTCCTTTGAGAAGGAATTGAATGAGTGAAGAATTGCATTCCCACCACCCACCCCCACAACGTTGCAAGATACGGATAAGTATGTCCCTTTCAACTGGCAGGAAAAAAAAACCAATATTTTCTTTGTTTCAAAGCATTCCAGATCTAGGGTTGGAACCCAACTCTTACCTATGCAAGAGTCATAATAATAATAATAATAATAATAATAATAATAATAATAATAATAATAATAATTTGTTTTATTTATATACCGCTATTCCAAAGATCATAGCGGTGAACAGCAAGTAAGCTAATTAGCAAGTAAGCTAATTTGCCCCCAACAGTTGGCTACTCATTTTAGCTCCCTCCTCGGAAGGATGCAAGCCTGATTCGAGCTTGGGCCCTTTTGCTGGGTTGCGAGTCTTGAACTCGCAAGCTTGTGGTTTTGAGTGAATGGCTGCAGTACAGGCATTTAACCACTGTGCCACCAGGAGATACTATAGCACAGGCAATTTTCCAAGTCACCCTTGCTTCCTACGCAATAAGGTTCTGAGCATCCAGAATGACAGCAGTTATTCAAGATGTAGTTGGCCATACACAGAGGATCAGAACAGTAACAACAGCACTAATGCTGTGGGTAGAATAGTTGCCAATTCAACAATCCTCCATCCTTTGATATTTCAGGACCAAGACAACTGAGTGAGACTTGTGATGTCAAAAAGGTGGTGTGATGTTAAACAGGTGGCCCAAGCAAGAGATGATAGGTGAGACAAAACCACATTATACTATTATAGCACTATTAAAACATTTTAACTATCAAGGCTGTGTCCTGTGGACAACTGAGATTTTCAGTTTAGGGAAGGGCATTTAGAAAGCTCAACCAGAGAGCTCTTGGGTCTCGCTGAACTACGAACCTCAGAATTGCCCAGGAAGCAGCCAGAGAAGTTAAAGTGGAATAATAGCTCAATAGAGGGAGACAAAAGCAATCTCCCTTTGAAGAAACTTGCCAAGAAAACCCCATGATAGAGTTTCCATAAGTCAGAAATGACTTGAACAACAACAACAATGTAACATGATATTGAATGTGAAGTGGAGCTGCTTCTGGATCAACTGACTGTAGACAGGGGCATGGAAACACTCTGGATAAATAGGACCAAAATTTGGATGAAAGCCAGAAAACCAGATTTATGGTAACCTAGAGCTCAGGATGAATATTTCTCAGTGACCAGGCAGGTTGGCAAAATGTGCCTAGTAAATACAGCAGTTGCCACTATTCCTGCTAAGCTTTGCAGCCCATGTAGTCTTGTCCCCGTGACACATGGCAAATTGGGAATGTATGCTGCTCCTGGTGGTGTATAATGTAGGCTCACTATCAGCCCTTGAGGAGTCCCTCACACAAGCAACAACAAAACATTTCACAAATCACAGCACTGCCGCTCTGCTTCTTACCTTGTTCCAAAAAACATGATCGATTGAAGCAGATGAACCTACCACCTCTCTCCCCATGACTCTGATTTCCCCCCACTAAAAATAACATTTCCTACAGCAGGGCAGGACACAGGTCATTTTTTGCACACACAGAAATACATAGAAAAAGCCAAACAAAAATATTTATGTGCCAAAATATTATTTGGTGTTGACAAAATGCGGTTTCACACTATAAATTTATGTGCAGAATATATCCAAACTGCTAATGATCATCAAAAACTGTAATTTTCACAGCAGGAAGAAAATTGCTAAAATGATCTCGAAATGTGAAAAAATTGTTAAAAAAAATAACAAAAATTCGAACTCATGCAGTAAAATAAGAAAAAGAAAGAAAGAAAGAAAGGACAGCATGAGTTCCTCCCCACCAGAAAAACTGCCAACTACTATGCAATTTTTGCAATTTTTCATCTTTTAAGATGATTTTGTGAAAAATTTATTTGCATAAAATACTTGGGTATCACTTTATATTTTTCCCAGAAGAAACATGAGTATTTGAGGCAAAATACACTACTTTCTGCAGATAGATAGATATTTTGTGTAACAAGGTCAAATAGTTTCTCCCTGCAAACGGTCCTGAGGTGTGAATAATAATTGAAAATTCACAAAAATAAAAATAATAACAATAAAAATTTCATAAGTTCACCTATCATGGAGATTTTGAAATTATTTGGTGTTGTATATAAGTATGAAATAAGCAAACACTGGCAAACTCCCCATGGTTTTATTCCCTCCACATCCTCACTGATACGGCAGACTGGTAGGAAATATATGTGGACAGGCATGAAAAAACATATGAGAAGCATGTTTTTAAAACATTTTTTCATGCCCTCATTGTAAACTCTGCCGTGAAAAATCCTCAACCCCCACCCCAAAGAGCTTACCACCATAAATAAATAAATAAATAAATAAATAAATAAATATTGTCTCTCATAAGAGCCAGGATGTTGAAATGTATGCACAATCATGCTGTGAATTTAAAGTTAGATGTTTTTGCTGCCCTGCCCCATTAGGTGGCCAACTGTGGCATTTTGTATAAGTCTTCAGGGGAGTTCTATAGGTCTGTTCCTGTGTTTCATTCTTCAACTTGTTTCCAAACTATACACAAAAGAAAGAGCACTGCATTCATGAAGCATCTTTTCTCCCTTTGTAAATAAGTGCATGCATTTGCAGTTCAATAAGGTAATTGAGTGAAGAAAGCAGGGGAGAGTTGTGAATAACTGGAATTGATTTTTACACATAGCTCTGTGGAGAGACATTAACTACTTATGAGCTCATCATGGCTTCAGGCCCATGTTTGCTGTTAGTATTATTAGTGATCTTAGGAGTTAGTGATCTAATGGTTGATTTTAGGGGCACACCAATTGTTCCAACATTTGATTCTAGGATTTAAAGTCTCAGTTCAGGAAAATTTCAGATATCTCTTTCAATCCTATTCTATCATTATCATTATTATTATTATTTGGTTTGCATGTGTCTCTTAAGTTTTGCTGTTACTTCTTACAGGAGCCAGGTAATATAGGTATGCGGCTAATGGATGTCATGTGTTGGAGAAGCTGGTGTGGACTTATATTTTTTAAAGTTAGATCTCCTATGAGGTTTCCATTGGTGAATCACATGATTATTGGCCAGGTTCAGCTGACATGTAAACAAAATGTGGAAAGTGGTATAAATCAATTATCCAAACAATGCATGTGCTCATGGTAGTTATGCTTCTGCTCTGACATCATGGGAAGACAACTGTTGGCCAATTACGTGTGAACACTACCCTATAGAATTGTTCTCCTATTTCAGGCCATTTGGATTTCAGGATAATAATCAGTCAAAGTCAAAGTATTATTTATTGAATAAGTCTCCAGACTACTTCAAAATGGCAAAAAACAAGCAAACTACAAAAATAGTAAAATACCAGAAGGTGTATACAATTAAAACAAATTAAAATAAATGATTTTTAAAAGGTCATTTGATCCCTCTGTGCAGGAAAAGACTAGGCTAATCCTTTTTCTACTCCCTGCTTCCTCAGGGTAGCTGCTTTAACTACAAAGAGAGTGACCTTATGAGTCACACAGGGCTTGACCCCTTGCAGCCAGCAAATCAGTTTGCTCTCCTCATCCCACTCACCCCAACTTTGTGAGAATGGGTTTAAATAATGCTCTCTAATACTAGCATAAATCTGACAATGAAATAAATAGTGGGCTAGATTTTCAACTTTAGAAGGCCCACATATACAAAGTCTGTCTTGCACAGGGATGCCATGATATGGCTAATAATCAGAATGAGCAAATGCAGCAGTTTCCAAGTGGGGGCCGCAATTTAATTGAAATATGGTATTAAAAGGATGTCCAGCATTCAAGCCAGTGACAGCCTCCCAAACAGCAGGGAGATCAGGCATGAGTGATGAAAAGGTAATACAGAATTCATGGAATTATGGAATAATAGAGTTGGAAGGGTTCCCATGGGTCATCAGGTTTAACCCCCTGCACAATTCAGGATCTCATGCTGAAGGTAACTGTTCTGACTCTTGAAGACATCAAAACAAGGAGAAGTCATAGCCTGTCTAAGTAATCGGTTCCATTTTCAAGGAAGTTCCTTCTAATGTTCAAGCAAAACCACCCTCCTATAATCTAAAACTATTAGACCTACTTCTACCCTCTGAGGCAACAGAGAATAAGTTTGCACATTCATCTTTGTGGCAGCCCTTAAGGTATTTAAAGAGTGTGATCGTGTCACCCCTCAATCACCAAACTGAATATGCCCAGCTACGCTAACCTCTCCCCAATACATTTTGTTGTCTATATCTCTTATCATCCTTATTGCCCTTCTTGTTGCTCCAACTTCCCTGTATCATTCTTAAAATGAAGAACCCAGAACTGAGCACAGTACAGTGGTGCCTCGGGATACGAAATGATCGGGTTACGAAATTTCCGGGATACGAAAAAGTTGGATTGGCAAAAACTGTTTTGGGTTACGAAATATTTTTCGGGTTACGAAATTCATTTCGGCGCGAAATTCAAATGCTGCAAAGTGCAGCTATAGGCTTTCCAGTGCTAACGGAAAAGTGTTTCGGGTTACGAAATTTTCGGGTTACGAAAGGAATGGCGGAACGAATTAATTTCATAACCCGAGGCACCACTGTACTACAAATGAGGCCTGACCAGTGTGAAATATGGGAGTGGGGGCTATTACTTCCCTCAGTTTGGGATCACTTCCCTTGACTTGGGAGGCAAGTTCAGGCAAGCAAAGTCCAGCAACAGGGTAGGTAAGTCTGACAAGGCTAAGAAAGATGTTAAGGAATCCAAGAAGATGTTAGCAAGCATTAGAGTCAATAGCAGGCAAAGTTTACAGAAATTAGACTGGTCTTTCTGAAGCTCAGTTCGCTGAAATCCAGCTGAGTCTCCTGAAACTCAGGTCTCAGCTACTCACATGCCATCAGAAGTTCTCACCAAGGGAAGAGCCTTGCTCAGATGAAGGTCCTTACTAATAAGGAGCCTGTCCTTCTGTCTGGTGGCTGTAGGATACCCACTATCTTAGTCCACTTTTTTTTACCCAATAGCATTGACCTGAGCTGAGAAAGAGCCCTACCTTGTCCTCTGAACTGGGCAG
The DNA here is from genome assembly GCF_019175285.1 of Sceloporus undulatus. Taxonomy (NCBI): domain Eukaryota; kingdom Metazoa; phylum Chordata; class Lepidosauria; order Squamata; family Phrynosomatidae; genus Sceloporus; species Sceloporus undulatus. Next base: position 325,918,055 of record NC_056523.1, read on the forward strand.
AGATCCCTTTCTACTCAGGCTGTAGTCCTCTCTACCATCAACCCTGAGAATTTACAATCACTTAGAGGAATCTGTTCTTCAAGTGCCCTCTGACTGACGCAGGATGTCAAGTTCCTCTTCAGATGAAAATTCTTCCAAGCAGTATCATAATAATTCTGAGTGTGGCAAGTGAGGCATGGGGTTACTTAGAAACTGACAATGAAACACTAAGGATCGCCCATAGTTACATGTGAGAGTAAGTAACTTCCATGATAGTTTCGCAAGACTAAAATCAGAGTTTCGATTGACTAGTCAGCCATTACCAGCCAGTCAGTCCCTTCAATGAGCGCATCTTCTTCAGCTGATTGTCATTTCCATAATAATCTCTTTGAATAAAATAAGGTGGGAAAATTGTGGTCCATCAGCTACATGCTCATCATTGAAAAAAATGCCTCAAAGAATCATCTTCTGCTCCTGGAAACCAACGGGAGTAGTTTTTTCACTTTAAAACAAGACCCAGGGGTCCCTTTATCCTTGCTTTCCACCATGGTCATCACATCAATGAAACTAGCAGTGGATATTTAGACATTTGTGGTTTTGGTGTACACAACATAGATACTCCTAAAAAATTGGGCTAGCCCACCATGGACGCAAGGAGGGAATTTTCTCCCAAATGCCTGGACCATGCCCAACCTTTGTGAAAAACAGGAAACCTGGAAAATCAAGGGCCTGATCTAGCCAAGGTAAAACATAATCTTTTCTCACCTTTGTTCCTGTCAGGGGCTCAGGGTTTACAAAGGTTAACACAGGCTTCATCTGCACTGCAGAAATAATGCAGTTTGACTTTGCTTTAACTTCTCTGTCTCAATTCTATTGAATTCTGGGATTTGTTGTTTTGTGAGATATTTAGCCATCTGTCAGAGAGCTCTGGTGCAACAGCAAAGTACAAATCCCAGGCTTCCATAGCATGGCAGTTAAAGTAGTATCAAACTGCATAACCTCTGCAGAGCAGATGCAGATGCAGCTACAGATATAGTTTTAGATCTCTAAGTGTCATTTCAATGGGAGAGAGTTATGTCTAAGTTAAGTCTTTTGTTATGGATGAAAAAAATATGCATAGCTGTGCCTGGCTTGTGACCAACTTATTTACGTGTGTATGTGGAGGTGGGGAGAGTTTGGGACTAAGGTTCACCTTGACAGGGCACAGTGATGTTTCGCTGCCAATGTCAGAAAATGGCCAAAGGCTTATTTGATGTCCTCAGAAGACCGGCAGGCTTTTGGCTTGTAGATTCTACTGACACTCTCTGTGCTCCTCTGTGTTTCTTGCCCTCCAGGCAGCTTGCTGTCTGGCTTATTTGTTTGTGGTCAAGTTGGGAGCCTGAGTGCTAACAGACAGCTGCTCTCTTTTTAGTTGCTAATGAGTTTGATGATTTTGGTCTGTCTCGCCTTGTCTGAATTTTTAAAAATAAATTGATAATTAAATAAATGAGAGGTGGGTTTATTAATCTCAGCTGATTTTTTTAATCAATCGTTTTGCAAATATGTGCACACACACTTTGAAGATGATCCTAAAAAATTATTTTAGCTTGTCTCAAAATTCAGATCTTTCCCCAGTGTAGGAACTTCCAAGATTACATCAATTTGTTTTTTCCAAATAAAGGTGGTAGCTCTGCCTAGAATCATAGAATTGGAAGAGAGCACAAGGGCCATCCAGTCCAACCCCCTGCCATGAAGGAAATCTAAATCAAATCATCCCTGACTGATGGCCATCTAGCCTCTGCTTAAAGACCTCCAAGGAAGGAGACTCCACTGCACTCCGAGGGAGTTTGTTCCACTGTCGGACAGCCCTTACTGTCAGGAAGTTCTTCCTAATGTTGAGGTGGAATCTCTTTTCCTGGAGCTTGCATCCATTGTTCCACATTCTAGTCTCTGGAGTAGCAGAAAACAAGCTTGCGCTCTCCTCAATATGACATCCCTTCAAATATTTAAACAGGGCTGTCATATCACCTCTTAATTTTCTCTTCTCCAGACTAAACATGCCCAGCTCCCTAAGGCATGGTTTCCAGACCCTTCACCATTTTAGTTGCCCTCCTTTGGACACACTCCACATTCTCCACATCCTTTTTGAATTGTGGGGCCCAGAGCTGGACACAATATTCCAGGTGGGGCCTGACCAAAGCAGAATAGAATGGCACTATTACTTCCTTTGATTTAGACATTAAAACTTTATTGATGCAGCCTAAAATTGCATTGGCCTTTTTAGCTGCTGCATTGCACTGTTGGCTCATGTTCAACTTATGGTCTACTGGGACTCCTAGATCCCTTTCACATGTAGTCTTGTTCAGCCAGGTGTCTCCCATCCTATATCTGTGCATTTCATTTTTCTGCCCTTCATCTACCAAGCTTGGTAATTTTGTCAAAAAAAAGAGATCAGGTTTGTCTGGCATGATTTCTTTCTCTGAAACCCCATGTTGACTCTTTGTGATTATGGAATTGCCTTCTAATGTTCACAGACTCTCTGGTTAAGGATCTGCTCCAGAATCTTCCTGGTATTGATGTCAGACTAACTGGACGATAATTGTTGGATCTCTTTTTTCCTTTTTTGAAGATGGGGACAACGTTTGCCCTCCTCCAGTCTGCTGGGACTTCTACTGTTCCATAATATGGATGAGGCCTGTTCATAAAGCTTGGCCGTTTAACCAGTATGTAATCTTGGAAATTTAGAGCTGAAAGGGATTCAAAGGGCAACCTAGTATAATCTCCTAGTGCTACTGAAAATCTAGAGCCAAAGCAGCACTGATAAACGGCCACCCAGACTCTGTATAAAAAATCTCTAATGAAGGAGAAGTGAACCATCTTCCAAGACTTTCAGTTCTTTAGTCAAGCAGATCTTCTCTATGTTTGAATGAAATCTACTTTCTTGTAATTTAAATCTATTGGTTGTGGTACTACCATGTTGAGGACAACAAAACAGGCTTGCTCCATCTTTCAGGTGATAGCCTTTCAATATTTGTTATTGTTGTTTCTATTCTGTCTTTTCCCCAATTCAGGATTATCACAATTTACAAAAACATATTCTTAAAAATCCACAAGATAGAAAATTTAAAATAACATTAAACAATCAAAAAGAGAAAGCCAAGTTAAAACATATAACATTAAACACACAGACAACATTTAGCAAGATCCAACACATTATTTTGGTGGGTTGGACCTGATATAATAAATAATGAAATACTTTTACTTGTCTGCAGAAAGAAAGTGGGAAAGATGCTAGTCTAACTTCCCTGGAAATGAGTTTTAGTTCCTAGGGGCAGCCCTTGAGGAGGACTTTTCCCATGTTCTTACCAGATATACGTGAGTGTGGTGGGACAGAGTGAAGGGCCCACCCAGCAGATCTCAAAGCATGGGCTGGTTTGTAAAGGAGAATATGATCCTTCAAATAACCAGGACTTGAGCCATATAGAGCTTTATATCTTAAAACCAGCACTTTGAATTGTGCTCAGAAATGGTCTGGCAGCCAGTATAGCTGCTGGTTCAGTTACGACAAACCAGTTTTATTCTTCTCGTCTACTGAAAACTTGATGAGAATTTTTTTTTTAAATGTTTGTTTCAAAAGTCCCACTTTCAAAAGGTTATTTTGTCTCTCCCTGTCAGCAGAGAAGTATTTTTCACAGATTTCCCGAATGACAATAAAAGACAAGTCGAACATTTATGCTAATTGCGTGTGTTGGTGCTAATTTAATTTGCATTTCAAACTCAATGACCATGTCAAAAGGAAGGTTGGCAAAGGTTTAAAGAACATTCCTCTGCTTGAAAAAACCTGAAGGCACACAAAAAGAAGAAAGAAAACAAAACCCTCACAGAACAGAAGGGCAGTGCTCTTCTGCCAAGCAGGAATTCTGCCATGTAGAAATCCTGGGCAACACCCTTCTACCATGAAGGAATGCCTAGGATTTTAGTGTTGGGCTTGAGGTTGAGAGCCTGTGACTTGCCCAAGGTCACCCAGTCAATTTCTGTGGTGAAGTACGAAGCTAGAGTTCTAATCCCAGCTCAGCTATGTAAATCCACAGGGTGACCTTGGGTAGGTCATACTCTCTCAGCCTCAGAGACTGTCCCTGTCCAAAAGCAAACCAATCATAGAATAAATGAATAAATTGTAACTTTACCATTTAAATAAGCTTTCTTTAAATGAAACAAAAGCAAACATTCTTCCCTTTGCAAGGGGCAGAACCATCACCATTCATGATGATGAAAAAACAGCAGGATGAAATTAGACAAGTCACCCTCTGCCATGATTGCTCCCTTCACATCTTTGCTTTGAAAAACAAATGAGAAGAAGAATTTAGCAGGGAATATTTCAGCTGCTCAGACTCTGGTCTGCAGTGATCTTCTGTTTATAAAAATTAAACCAAAGAAAATAAAGTTCACTTATCTCAGTTTGCTAAAGTAATATTTTGCATGCCTGTCTATGGAGAAATAAGGAGGCCCCAAGGGTCATACAGTCCAGTCCCCTTATTTGTCAAAGCTGTGGACAAGGGGATAACAGGATTCCTCAACCCTGGGAAAAGCAATTAAAAAGAAAACACCATTCCTGGGGTGGGTGGGTGGGTGGGTGGGTAGGGGGGGAAGGGGATATCAGAATACCCATGAATGAGAGTGTGTGATGTATCCAAGAAGAGGGTTGGACGTGATGACCTTTGGGAATCCATTGCAATGCTAGGATTTCACACACACCCCTTCTTCTCTTCTGTGAGAATTTGAATGGCAGAGCATGATGTAAAGGGGAGAACATCTGAAAGTATCTATCACCACCTACACACAAAATGCTCCCTCCTTTTGTTCTCTTTTATTTTTCAAAGCAAAGCTGTGGGCAAAGATGGGAGGGCATCACCCTAACAAAGGAAATAGCCTCTGGTAAAACCCTGTATGAATGGTAGCTTTGCTTACAAAAATACGCAAATCCTGGCCATCAAATTGTCAGCTGAAAGGTCCCATCCCTTCACTTCATTTGGAAATGATTTAGAATCAAAATACTTACTCATTCATCGAGAAGTGCTCATAATTTCTTCTCTTTAAAAAGCTTTTAAAATCTTTGAACAACAGATATTTCTACTGTTTTTCGAATTTTGATGAATATTCTATGAGGACTCTGAGTCTTGTCCATAAAATTTTATGCACTTTAGAAGTGGTCCAGTGGAGTAAAGATTTCACTTACTGATTTAAAGTATTCTTAGGCTGCATGCACACTGCAGAAATAATCCAGGTTGACACCACTTTACCTGACATGGCTCAATACTGTGTAATCCCAGGATTTAAAGTTTTGTGAAGTATTTAGCTTCCTCTGTCGGAGCACTACAAAATCCAGGATTCCACAGGATGGAGCCATGCCAGTCAAAGGGCATGTCTGCATGAGCCAATTAAACAAGTTTCTCCCTGTCCTTACAGAGATCTGTCCACACAATACAGGGCCAAATCCATGATTTGAGTGCAGAATGCCTTCATGGCAGATGGCCAATTATACACTGAATCCACCCTTTTCCTCCTTTGTACTAGTACAAAATAACTCATGTTTGCTCTGGATTTTGCAGGAAAATCCAGAGCACACCACAATGATGCCAGGCGTCTACACACATATCCCTGATGGGTCACCTGGTAGTGCCACTGCTAGCACAAGTCACAGCCTCTGAGGTCACAACAAGGCATCCAGTCATGTGATCAATGCTGGGCACCATATTTCTGACCTCACCAGAGGTGGTGAAGCTGGGTGACACAGTGCGGAAGCGTGTGTAGACAGTTAAATAAATAAATAAAAATTTTATTTATATGCCGCCCTTCCTTCGATCAGGGCGGCTCACAACAAGTTAAAATACAATCAACACAGTACACATAAAATAAAAATACCCATTAAAACAAACCAACAATAAAAAGCCCCATAGCCCAACCTCTTGGCCACGAAAGAGGAGGGAGGCCCACAGGATATTTATTCGGGGAATGCCTGTTGGAATAGGAAGGTTTTAAGGTCCTTCCTAAATTGGGCCAGGGTAGTAGACGAGCGGAGCTCTATGGGCAGCGCATTCCAAAGGGCTGGGGCAGCTGTGGAAAACGTCCTCCGGGAAGTGGAGACTAACCTAGCCCCAAGCACCTTCAGTAGCTGCTGCCCAGACGTTCTGAGGGTGCGAGGCGGAATGTACGGGGAGAGGCGGTCCTTTAGGTATCCTGGGCCCAAGCCATTTAGGGCTTTATAGGTAATTACCAACACCTTATATTGAGCTCGGAAGCGAATGGGCAGCCAATGGAGATCTTTTAAAACCAGTGTTATATGGCTGGTCCTGGGAGCACCAGTGACCAGCCTGGCTGCCATGTTCTGCACCATTTGCAGCTTCCGAGTTTGGTATAAGGGTTGCCCCATGTAGAGTACATTGCAGAAATCCAATCTCGAAGTTACCAGAGCATGTACAACAGTTTCTAGGTCCCTCTGGGCCAGGTATGGGCGCAGCTGGCGAATCAGCCGAAGCTGATAACAGGTGCTCTTGACCGTCGCATTCACCTGAGCAGTCACCTGAGCAGTTGCCAGGCATCAGTCCAGATTGTTGAGATAATGGGAGGAATCCAGGGCAGTGCCAGGGCCGGAATACTCTGGCAGTAGCCCAGAGTATTCTGGATGGTATAGACAAGCCCTAAGTGGTGTCAAATTCTATTAATTCTGTAATGTGGTATCTGCTGAAGCACTTGAAGCCAGATGCAAAATTACTACATCAGCACTGAAATACACCAGGGTCCCCTGGAGGTCTCAATGCTACTGGAATCATTTTGCAGGCAGAAGACAAATGTTTGTCTGATCCTGTCTACCCTCCAAAAGGCACTGTGACTCTGTGACAAAGGATCTTCAGATGCTGTATGCTAAGTTTTGGAGAAGGGTTGGATGCTGCAGAGTGAAAAGGGCAATACCAATCTCTTTAGCTCTGCAAAAAAAACAAAAAAAAAACAAAAAAAGGACACTTGCAGGCATAAGGGAAAGTTAGGCATGCTTATGCCACTTACTATAGTAAACAAAGAACACCACAATATAAGCATTCTGTTGTTTCCTTTTAGGAAAAAAACCCCACCTCCTCTTATTTTTCATCTACAGGAAGAATTCCAGTTCCATGCTCATGTGGTATGAATCCCTGTGATGAAACAACTGCCTTTGCTGGTTTCCAGTGGAGAGAGGCCAGGTGGTAATTTTACTAGGTGCAATTGCAACTGGACATTGAAACTGGTGTGTGTGTGCTGGAAGTAGAGTTTATTTAAAGTCCTTCCACCCCTCACATTATAATGGAACCATAGGCCTGGACAGACAAGCCAAAATAAAGCTGTATTGGGTCACTTTTGAGGTATGTTGTTTAAATGATGCATGCATCCTAAGAGGCCAGAAGCCACACCAGAGTCACACTCCATTCCTAAGGACTGGAGTGCAGCTTTGGCACAACTTTTGGCCTCTTAAGATACCTATGTCATTTAAACAGGATACCTCCAAAGTGATCCAAAGCAGCATTATTTTGTCCTGTCTGTCCAGGCCATAATTTTGGAAAGAATCCCAAGGGCTATATAGTCCAACACTTTGTCAGTGAAAAAAAATATCTAACACTAAAAGTTTGTTGAAAGGTGACCATATAACCTCTTTTTAAAAGCCTCTGATGAAAGCAAGCCAATCATTAAGAGGTAGTATATTTTTCCAGTGTTGAACAGCTCTTATTGTTGGTGTCAAAAGCAAGAACAGGTATTGGGGAGGACAGGGAGGGGGGAAATATTCAAAAATATTTAAAATGGCCAAAAACATATTTTTCAAGAGTTAGGAACCCCTGATGAGAATGTTATTGGTGCAAGAAGAAATTTGCTGTTTGGGATGTATTCTACACAAAGTACAAACAGTTTTGTGCAGGAAAAAATGTCTTGTGCAGCAAACAGTATTTTTGTTTATTTATTTATTATTGTTTTTCCAAAAAAATATATATCTCGAACTGATATTTGAACAGAAAATGGTGCTTTCTGAAGTTTGTGTAAAATGCTTTTTGAATAGCAAATACTTTTTAAAACCTGTGCAGGGGAGGAAAGAAAGTGTGGATGGACAAAGGGATTTTTAATCCAACCAGATCTGATATAGGCTGCATGAGTACCATGATGGAGATGAAATATGCATGAAGGGGAAAGTGTTGGAAAAGAGACAGACTGAGAAAGAACTCAGTAGTTTAAGGTGGGCCTATATTTTTTAATGTGGACAGAGTTAAGTGATAATTAGTGATAATGTTACCACAGTTAAATAGCCCAAATTTTACTTTCATATACAGTTGAGTTTCATGTACAAAACCTATATGTGTCCTTCAAGTCCCTAGTAAAATCTACGTTTCTGAATAAAATTCCAGAACTTACGTATCAGCTAAAAATTCTGCCTGTTCTCTTGCCTGACTTGCAATATCAATTTCCCATTAGGTCATCCAGGTGGATGGGTGACTTTTGTGGGCTATTGAACACAGGGAACTTTATCTATCAAAATTACCCAAACACCTGTGCTGAACCACTTTGGGCTCATCCACCAAAAATAAAAGAAACGACGATGCTCAACAGGCCTTCTATTTTTTCCCCTGTTAAAAACAAAGATGTGATAATATTTATTTAATTTCTAGTAGTATTTCTCTCAGCCTGTCATCAATGTTCTCCAAGCAGATTAAGAGATCTGGACTTATTTGTACATCATTTGCTTATAGCTAAGGAGACACTGAAAGTGTCTATTGAAGTTGTTAACCAATTCCCTTGGAAACCTCACTGATCTTGTAGAATTAGCCAGCATCATTTGAAAAGAATTACTTCTGGTTAAAAGGTCTATTCAGTGGTCAGCAGAGGTCAGAACAGCTTGAAAGCTCAACTACAAAAATTAGATACAGTTTTAGGTTTTGAATCTCTTACATGATTTCATATCTTCCAGCTCTTCCAGAATGATCAAAAGAAGCATGAGTTCTTGCAATATACCATCTCTGGGTTTGTTAGTTGTTGTCATCTCTTTGTTTACTTGCACCATTTTTTTTAATGATGGAGGGGTCTGTACTAGGGCTTTTCCAAACATAAAAACTGGAGCATGGTTTGCTGAGGTGATCATGCTACTTGAAGGGCAAACACTCTCCTCTGAATCTGAATGGGATTATAATGAAAATGTGCCATTTTGTTGATGTACTATAAGAGAAAATATAAGGGAGAGGAACAGCAGCAAAGGAGTATGTTTTGTTTCATTATATCTCAGCACTGAAAAGAAACACACTTGAAGGTGGGAATAAAATATTGTCGCTGGTTCTGGGAATTGTTCAAAAATTACTTATGTGTTTATTTAGAGTACAGTACAACCTCATTATCAATGAAACCAGTAGCCATGGTTTCACTTACCCACATCAGGGGGAAAAAGTTCTCTCTAGGGATTTTCTAGGTCCTCCAGCATGACTGTCTGCTGGAAGTCATTCATTGCAATAGGGTTTGCTATTATCTACGGTTTCACACTTCCATGGTATGTCTGGGAACACATCCCCTGCAGATACAGGGGTCATGTGGTATTTATACTCCACTCTTCAGCCCAAAGGCTCTGGGAATGACTTAATTTGTCCATTTCTTGGCCTCAGTCTTACAGTCCAAATAAGACATAACACATAAGGAAAAAGGGATGGTGGGGGAGGGCAGATTATATCCAGCAGATTGTGGCTGCTTTTCTTTCTGCCCCAGGCCACAGCAGTGGCAGTCAGAGTATGAAGCAAGGAGCAGTCATAAGATTCGATGGAGCTATACTTGGCTGCTCTTCTTCCTCAGCAGCAGCAGTATGAAGATGGGTTTCCCCCTGTTTCTCTGGATGAACTCTCTACGCTGCTAAACTCTTCCAAACCTACTACCTGTTCTCTTGATCCTATTCCCTCCCGTCTCCTAATCTCTATAGTGCCTTCTCTTCTGCCCTCGCTCCTCTATATCTTTAATCTCTCACTCTCTCTGTAGGTTTCTTCCCTTCGGAGTTCAAACATGCTCTCGTTTTCCCAATTCTGAAGAAACCGTCTCTCGACCCCTCTTTTTTGTCTATCTATCGTCCAATTTCTCTTCTTCCTTTTCTTTCTAAGGTCCTAGAATGGGTCGTTTATTCTCGCTGAATTGAGTTTCTTGAAGCCAACTCCACCCTGGACCCTTTCCAGACTGGCTTCCGCCCACAGCACTCTACAGAGACAGCCCTCACCAAGATCTCAACGGCCTCTACTCTATTCTCATTCATCTTGATTTGTCTGTGGCCTTTGACACTGTGGATCACTGTCTCCTGGTTGATTTACTTTCTGACCTTGGGTTCTCCGACTCTGCTCTCAACTGGTTTAAATCTTACTTGTCAGGCAGATCTTTTGTTGTGGTCACGAGTGGTCAGACTTCGTCCTCTGTTCCCCTATCTTTTGGAGTTCCTCAGGGCTCTGTCTTGGGTCTCCTTTTGTTCTCTCTATACACATTGTCCCTATGTAAACTCATCAGTTCTTTTGATTTTTCCTATCATCTATAAGCCAACGACACTCAGCTATATGTCTCCACCCCTGACTTTTCGACGGAGCTTGAACAGTAAGTTTCTTCTTGTCTGACTGCCATCTCTCAGTGGATGCGGCTTCAGCGCTTGGAGCTCAACAAGTCTAAGACTGAGCTTCTCATCTTTCCACCTAAACCCTCTCTCCAATATTGCTTTTCTGTTTCTGTCGACGACACTTCTATTCAACCGGTTCATCAAGCCCGCAGTCTTGGCTTCATTTTTTACTCTTCTCTGTCATTTATTCCCCAGATCCAGGCCACCGCCAAGGCCTGTAGATTCTTTCTCCACAACATTGCCAAGATCCGTCCATTCCTCTCAGCCTCTCCTGCCAAGACTCTGGTCCATGCCCTAGTGGTTTCGTGACAAGATTATTGTAACCTTCTTCTGACAGGACTTCCTCTCTCACACCTCCATCCTTTAATCTCTGTCCAGCATTCAGCTGCACGTATTATCACCTCCACTCACTGGTTTGACCATGTTTCTCATCTTTTATCCTCCCTTCATTGGCTCCCCTTCCCCTTCCCCATCTGGTACAAGCTTTTGTTATTGACTTTCAAAGTCCTCCATGGATTCCCCCCCCCCTTCCTTATCTGCCCTTCTTTCTCCTTACATTCCTACTCGCACCCTCCGCTCTGGTAGTCAAGGTCTCCTGTCCCAGTGTAGGATTGCCACTGCCCCCTCCTGGATTTGTCCCTTTGCCCTTGCTGCCCCTTATTCCTTGAACCTTCTTCTACCACATGCACACCTCATCACTTCTCTACCCAGTTTCAAAACTGAGTTAAAGACTATATTATTTAGAGAAGCGTTCCCAGGGGTGAGCCCCTCTCTGCCCCAGGATGCCTCCTTTTAACCATCCATTAAGAAGCCAAGCCCTCCCTCCAGTCCATCTCCCTTGGTCCAGGCCTCAGAGGTAGAGAAGAACTGCTGGTCGTCATCCCCTTCCCCTTCCCCACCACCACTCCCTTCTCCTTTTGTGTTGTGTCTTTTTAGATTGTAAGCCTGAGGGCAGGGAACTATCTAATTAAAAAGATTGTATGTACAGCGCTGTGTAAATTTACAGCACTTTATAAATAAAGGTTAATAATAATAATAATAATAATAATAATAATAATAATAATAATGGAAGGAAAGACTCTTACCAACTTAGGGGCCAAGGCATGAAGAAGCTGTGCCTGGCTGCTTGTGCTGCTATTATTATTATTATTATTTATTTATTCATGTCATTTCAATTCCATCTTTGTCCCTGTGCAGGATCCAAGACAGCCCTGCTCTTCACTCACTAGAGTAATGGTAACTGGAATGAAGGTCATGAAGAACAACTGAAACATAGCTTGGCTGTTGGAGCGGGGAGGGGGAGCCCTTAGAACCTACTCAGCTTTGCTTCCTGCACAAAACAATCATGCACAAATTATGAAAATAATAAGTCCCAAACTGAGAACAGGCTTTGAAAACTATATGGTTTTTGAAGACTTTCCTCAGAACAGGAAGATAACCATTAAAATTACTAATTGCTTTCTATTAGGAGAAACTTAGTGCAGAATTGTGGTTGCTATGGGACAGTTGTTTCCTATCATTCAGCATTTCTTCATTTCGGGCTATAATGATATCCCAATAAGCAAAAGACAGGAAGCAAGTGTGCGCAAAGAGAAGAGTAGATGCTAGTTTATAAAAACAGTTTTCATAAAACAAAGCAAGCGAGCCGAATGTTTTTAGCATATAATTGAAAAATTGTCGGGGCAATAAAGGATACGGAGCAAGGAGCAACGGCATGTAAATATTCCAATCAACATGAGCACAGGCTCTTCTTTTGTCCAACAATAATACCTGGATTGTTAAATCTCTGTCACAGGTACTTTATGTTCCTTTTCAGTGAGAAGTATTTTGTCCTCTGTATTCAGTACCAGAAACACAAGCACACTGGTCCTAAGGTTTGCTTTTTCTTTGTTTCATCTACTTCCTCCTGGTGAAACTGTAATGGTGGCTGCATTTTATGCTAATTTAAAAAGAAGAAATAAAACAGAAGCCAAAGAATACAGCCAAGAAAGGAGTAAACAATCTGCAGAGCAATTCATGATCATTCCTTAATATTGTTGCTTACCTCTTGCTCTCAAATCTTAATTCTTCCTCCTTTCCCCCCTAATGTCGGTCTTTCTTAATTTATTTCTTTCAAAACAAAACCATTTGCTATTGTTATGGTCTTAAACAGAGCAGAAAAGAGCAAAATGGTTTGCAGAAATAAATGTAATGTGGGCACTCCCTTTAGTTGGGGGCACAAGAGTGTTGAAAGCCACTAAATGTCGATGAAATGAAGTGGAGGGGAGTTGGAGAAGAAGAAGGACAGTAACTGTGTTGTTACTGGTGTATCTGCTTTGGTTTTTGATTGAACTTTGAAGGAACTATACAAGATGATAAGCTTACTTTGTGGATAGGTTTCAGAACTAATGGATGGATGACTTGTAACAGACAGAATATAGACTACAGAGAAAAAATGTGGTTTAAAGCCTACATATGACCTTCACAGCTGTGTGGCTCTCATCCCCTCCAGACTCCCCATACCACCCTTTTACTGGCCCAAGAAGGGTGAAATTTATTTGTTCAGAATAGTTCTTGAAAATTGCCTCCTGTGGGACTTCCGGCGGCATCGGCAGTGTTCTGGCATGCAATAAAATAGGTGATATCTCCATTCCGTTCTGTTCCCTTCCCGCCCCTTTCTGTTCTGCGCCAGGCCTGTTCCCCAGGGCCTGTGCGATAAGCTCCTGTAACTGAAGCAGGAGGGTGAGCTAACCACAATTGTCAAAGAGTAAGAGAGAAGAGTTGCTAAGGGTATTATCAACTCCATTTCTACCCCTGCCCTCTCTTCATCATGGTGCATACCAGCATGATGTGTTTTATCATAGCCATTCACTGGGGGCCAGTTAAACATGCTTCATCCTGGCATGCTGTTTGGCACCAGGAGAAGGCGCTGAATTTATCTTTTGATTAGGCTTTCAGGGCCACTCCTACTGCTTAACATTTAGAAAGAAACCGTTTTTCAAACCCCAAGGGGGACCTCAGAACGTTTGTATGCTTTGAATTTTTGCCATCTATGATAATAATAATAATAATAATAATAATAATAATAATAATAATAATAATAATACTTTTATTTCTATCATGCTTTTTGTCGAGATCACTAGAGGGTAAGGTGTTCTGGAACAGAACATTAGACCCTAGGTCCACTGCATTTAGCTAGCCAAGACAAACAGATGGAGCAACATTATTTTACTCACAATTATGTTGTATGGATTGAGCAGAATTAGGACTAGAGTGTGGGGATTTCCGCTTCCATCCCACCACTACGAACACCAAATGTGGAGTTTCTACCCTTTATATGAAAGTTCACTTGTGGGGGATTCCACAAGTGTGAGGATTTCATGTTCTATCCCACCTGAGCATACACTAAGTGTGAGGATTTCCACTCCGGCAATCACATCAGTGACACCAAATGTGAGAATTCCTTTCAGGCAGTTCCACCATTGTGGCCTAATATGAGAGTCTTCACTCTTAATGTGTAATCTTCCACAGTGTTCACTACAAATGCTCAGTGTGAGAGCTTTCTCTGATTCCCACCTCTGCCACACATAAGGAATTTCTCCTGTTCCCCTTGTGTGTCACCAACAGTGGAGTCAGTCTAAATGCCCACATGGTTTATGTTACTTTTCTCCATCCTTTCACCTTCAAAACTACCAACACAGGCATCTTGGAGATTATCACGCAGGCCCTGGAGAATGGGTCCGGCACAGAATGGAAGGAGGCGGGAAGGGAACGGAATGGGGATATCATCTATTTTACCGCACGGGAATGCCACAAGAATGCTGCTAATGCTGCTGGAAGCCCCCTTTCCATTCCCCAACCATCCCACAGAGGCTGATTTTCAAGAACTGTTCAGAACAGTTCTTGAAAATCAGCCTCTGTGGGACAGATGGGGAATGGAACAGAGACTTCTGGCAGCATTGGCAGCATTCTTCTGGCAGTGGTAAAATGAGTGATATCCCCATTCCATTCCCTTCCTGCCCCCTACTGTTCCGCACCAGGCCGGTTCCCCAAGGTCTGTGCAACAAGCTCCTTTGTCTGAAACCAGGCTTTCAGAATGATAGCAGATAAAAGTGCGTAAAAAAATAGAAGAAGAAGAAGAAGAAGAAGAAGAAGAAGATTAATTGTATATGACATTTAAAACACTATACTCTCTCCTCTCAAACTAAATCTAACTCACACCAAGCACTCAATTCAAACCCCTTCCTTACTCCAACCCTAGTTTAATTCAAACTCCTCTCAAACTCTTTTCCAGCTGCCATCTTCTCAAATCCTAAACTAACTCTGCACTCTCAACTGAAAACTGAACTGTTATTCTTATCCTGCCTCATGCAAAGCTCCTCAAACATTCCACCAATCAGAATTCACTTCAACCATTATCTCTCTTGTCCCAACAGCTACTTATCACATAGTCATACAATAAATCAAGCAACATTTTTGTACACAAGCCATGACATTTCAAGGAGTCTGCACAGAAAATAATCCAGAGTAATCGCAAGCTTTTCCATTAAAATTTTTCACAGGGATTAGGCCAGTTAAATTATGATTCAAAAGCCACTTTTAGTCTACATTGGGTCAAAGAGACTTGGCAGCTCTACGGACAGCCCCTAAGAGGCAGCCTGCAGCTTCCCCTTTTCACGCCAGATGAGGGCCACGGCAACCACATGTTGCGGCCATGACCCAGCCATTTGATGACATGAAAAGGAGCTGCAACAGGTGGCTCTTTTCTGCACCCTCGAAAGGGAGCCAGAGCTATGGTGGCATGGCTATATGGTGTTCCTTCAGCACTATGTCATATGGACGCAGCGCCAAATGATGCCATGATGCTGTGCACCATGTGGAGTGGGACTTGGCATCATGGTGCCCTGGGAGCAGAGTTGGTGTGCAATTCTGTCCCCAGGCCAGCCTTTCAGACTGGTCTGTACAGGGCCTAAATGTCCAAGTGAGCAAGTTGCTGGCATGTCTATGATGGCATGTCAAGGTTTCTTCTCTTCACCATTGAGATTTACACATTTGGTCAGATCCATCCAAGAAGTTGAACAAGGTCATAGATATTGGCCAATGCTACCTCATGCTGTAGATCCAGGTACATACATTATGCTGTATGTAAATGCAAGGGAATATAGGAGGACCTCCACATCAACTTCTGATCTCCTACTACATCCAAAGTGTTACAGTCCATTCTGTCATATGATTATGAGTAGTGATTCTGCTTCATTTTTACCTCAATTGTTAGTCTCAAGTAGACTAACTGAGGTTGCATCTACATTGTAGAAATAATGCAGTTTGAAACCACTTCAACTGACAGGGCTCCATCCTACAGTATCCTGGGATTTGTAATTTTCTGAGGCACCAGCACTTTTTGGCAGAGAAACTTTGTAAAACTAAATTCCAGAATTCCATAAGATGGAGTTACAACCCTTAATGTGATGCCAAACAGCATTATTTCTACAATGTAGATGCACTCTGTATCACTGGAACATACATAAGTACTGACATGACAAGTTTGCACTTATTCAATGGATCTACTCTACGTGAGACTAACAATTATATTTAGACCATAGAAGAAAACATATTTGTTCTAGAGTGTATCAAACACATACTCTTCAAGCACAGAAAATATCTTGCACAAAGTTCACTGCTACGTTCCATCTAGCATGATCTGGGGAGTAATCAGCAGAAGAGCCAACAACAGTTCAGAAACTGTAGGGTGTTATATTTTTTTCCAGAGACAAACAGAACACAGACCCCAGCAGTTTGCTCTAAATTTAGAAATTACTCTTTTTCAAGTGGATTCTTCTGTATCCAATAAAGCAAACTGCCTCCCCCCCCCCATCACTACCCTTCTGGAGATTCGTGTAATCTGCAAAATATTTTGTGCTAAAAATCCTGATTAATTGGAGTCATCCAGTATAAACGTGGTAAAATAACTGTGTTTGTTTTATGTGGGTAGATACTTTCCTTACTATCACCACCTCTTTCTTTCTTTCTGCAGAGCTTGGTGGAGGGGATACTATCAGTTGTGTACTACTTGCACAAACAAATATGTTCTTGGCTGCAAAAGCTTGTATACAACTTCCATAGGTCTAGTTTTGGCTGCCACAGCAAAATCCTCTTCACACACATATACTTCCTCTGCCAATATGACGGCTATTTAACAAGTGTGACTGGGAAAATTTCACACATTGTGAGCTGCATCCTGTTTTCAGTGATACATTCAAAGGTGCAGCTGCCTCTTATTACCCATCCTCTAGAAGTCGGGGTATTCAAGCCAGCGGGGCTGCCTCAAATGTGTTGCAACCCAACCTGCTGTTCAGACATGTATACGAGACATCTGAGAACCATGGTGTGTAGTGGTTAGATTTCATGATGCAGCTGAAAGTCGGAACGAGTTGCTTCTTAAATCCAATCAGGGAGGTTCGTGGTTTTCAAATGAAGAATGGGCCCTAACTTTGGTCCAATGAAATTTAATGTCCCCGTAATTCAAACTTTGTCTGATTGGGAGTTAATTTATCTTTCCTGCATCTGTACCATTTGCATGTTTAGCATGAATGATCAGCCATAGCCTGCCATCTTTGTGCATGATTTCTTTAGCATCAGAAAGGGAAGGTGGTGGAAAGGCTTGCAGTGTGAATTTCATGGAGTGATCTTGCTTAATGTTATTCTTCGACAAACAAAAGAATCCATGTAAATATTTAAATATGACGTTATCATTATATAATGTTTTAATTAAAACAATCAAAGTGGTATAATAGCATGTGATAATATGTACATTACAAATAGACATTTCCCTTATATTTAAGAAGCATACATGGAAAAGTCCAAAAAGACTAAAAAACAACAACATATAACACACTAAACACTAAACAAACTAGACTGAGAAAGAATGAATTTCACCATCCTGACTATGGTTCATTTACAATACATTATCTGATTGTCTTTAACTTATTCTAAGATTGAGATAATACTTACAATAGTCTTATATAGCTTATAATCATATATATATATATAAAATTTATTCGGTCATTGACCAGCAAGCTTATAATCATATAATCTCACTGCACCTACAAATCTTCAGCTAACTCCTATTTAAAAAATAAAAATGCATTTTAGAAAAATCCTCTAGTTTATATATCACTCTTCTAAAAACCAAAAACCATCATGTACATTCAATTAACATTTTCTTCTCTTAAAATTATCCAGAGTTTTCTCATACTCAACTTATCCACTTCTGCTAAGTCATATACTTTTAACGTCCAGTCTTTTCATGAAGGGATTGTTGGCTCTTTCCATCTTTGTGCCTATATAATTCTGTCATGGGAAAGTATTACAAAATATGATAACAGTGAATATGACATTATTATTATTATTATTATTATTATTATTATTATTATTATTATTATTATTA
>NC_056523.1:325936093-325936786 GCF_019175285.1 Sceloporus undulatus
CCACCTCCTCCATCCTTCCATCATTTTATGAACAACAGTATTAAAACCATTTAGAAGCAACTAAAACCATGACTGTTAACAAGGTACAACTTGTGATAACACCAGACAGGGCTTATGTTGTGGCTGGTCCCAGGTTCTGGAACTCATTTCCTAGAGAGGTTAGATTGGTGCCCTCCTTCCTATTCTTTCGTAGGCAAATAAAGACCTTTTGGTTTCATAGGTCTTTGAAGGACACGTTCAAAAGTGCCTTTCAGAATATGAAATACTGTCATAGAATCATAGAGTTGGAAGAGACCGCAAGGGCCATCCAGTCCAACCCCCTTCTGCCATGCAGGAACTCCAAGTCAAAGCATCCCCAACAAGTGACCATCCAGCCTCAGTTTAAAGACCTCAAAGGAAGGAGACCCCACCACTCTCCAAGGAAAGAGTGTGTTCCACTGTCAAACAGATCCTGCTGTCAGGAAGCAAGAGTTCTGGAAGAATTTCCAGAATCTTCCTAATGCTTAGGTGGAATCACTTTTAATGTAGTTAGTAATCATTGCTAACTTGTTAATTGTCATCTTCAAAACAAATGATCACCATTGTGAATTCCAAAATGCAAATAAATAAATAGATAAATAAATGAGGTGCCACTTTTGCCCTAATAATAATAATAATAATAATAATAATAATAATAATAATAATAATAATAAT
>NC_056523.1:325936796-326048863 GCF_019175285.1 Sceloporus undulatus
GTTTACTGTTGTTAGTGGATTGAAGGCTGATATGCCTATCCACATTTGCCTTTGTTGCTGGCATCTCGCTAGTGACGTTCGCAGGTGTAAATTATTCTGTGTATAGCAACAGCCGGTTCCCCCACCCAACAATGTGTAATATACTGTATGTATCCTACTGACAGTTGTGTAAATCGACTTGTACGTGTGCTAGCATTGCACATATTGTAGCACATTAAATTACATAGAGTAGGGTGTGAATGCATATTGCCGCCCTATATTTCATTGGATAATACAATACCACAATGGGTTGGCAAACCTATACATTGACCATACACATTGACCATTGCTCTAGGTACACTGCACTACATTATGCAGTATAGGACCTGAATAGCATGACTCTGCTCAAGGATCTTTATTCTGTGCTGAAGCAATGTAGGATCTTTGGCCTATATGTGTTATATTCGTTGTAGGTCAATGAGATCACAGTTCATAATGTTGTGACTCTTGCCCCAAACTTGTTTTTGTTTTTTTCAGTCACTGGCAAGGCTAATTCTTCCAGAACTTTGAAAGAACTATCTTGTCTTAAGAAGCCTTGAACTGCTTTGTAAAGTCTTACCTTGAGCTAGGTCAAAGTTAAATCTAGGCCTAATGAGATGGCTTTAATCTGGAAGTATCTAGACCTGCCAGATGATTTCCAGATCAATGGTTTGTCTTTGGAAATGTTTGTATCTCTACCAGATCCTTCTTTCCTAAAATCCAAAATGGATGTACAAATTCAGAAAAATGATAAGAAAATGAAGGACACAATTCAATCAATTGTATACATTTATCAAAGTTAGTGATAGGGATGTAAATTATAAAACCAAATCCATCAGGATGTCAACAACATTTCCTGTGATTGAATGACATACTATTTGATATTTGGTATCTGATATCTTTCCCAATTCAAAAATTTAACCAGCATTTTTTTTTATTCTGAAGGTTTGTGATGAAAGTGGATTTCAGTTCAATTGTTCCCCACAACAGAAAAAAAGAAAGGAAGAGAAGAAAAGAAAACCAACCATAAATGTTATGGAGAGATAAATTTGTTTAAAAGAAAGGGGGGAACCTAACTTTTCATACTGGGTTGTTTTTACTATTACTCTTGATTTCACAGTTTATCAAATGTTACCAACTGGAATTTTGGACCATTAGTTATTCAAATTCTATCCAAGAACCTGTAAATCAATGAAAAAACAAGTGTCACTTTTTGTAATTGGCTATGGGAATGTGGGGACCCAGGCTGTGGGTAAGCCAGGATGATGTAGCAGTTAGCATTGCAGACTACAACTCTGCAGACTAGAGTTCAAGTTCCTGCTCAGCCATGGAACCGCACTGACTGACCTTGAGCAAGTCACACTCTCTCAGTCTCAGAGGAAAGGAAATGCAAACTTCCTTTCAAGAAATATTGCCAAGAAAATCCCATTATAGGAGTGCCTTAGGGTCACCATAAATTAGAAATAACTTGATGGAAAACACCAACAACAAAATGCTAGGATTCTATCTATCACCACAGAAATCAGATGTTTCAACATTCTTCTTGGAATGCTTCAAACTGATTTAAATTCAGAAAAATTATTTACCTGAATTATATTGTTAGATTCAATAGGTTTACTCTAGTTGGGACTAACCAATAGAATTCATGCTAATTCATCATCATCATTTTAGAAAATCAGCAATTAGGCAACCACTGCCGAATCTGCGAGTAAAGCCCATTCAATTCAATGACATGTACTTCTGTGTAGACATGTATGCTATTCCACTGCAAATGATTTCGACATCCAAATGTAACACCACCGAGGAGATGGAATATAATTATCTTTGAGCTTATTCTTGTGCAATCTGTTTTTAATCTGGAGTGAAATGGTCCAGTCTATTTCACTTTAGAGGAAGTGAATCACAAATGTCATTGGCTAGCTTTCCAATAGTTAAAATGGGAAAGATCTTTCATTCCTTTGTGTGAAATAATTAGCGCTAACAGTCATAATTGAGGCTCCCACCCATTGCTAGCCATTTCAGAGCTGACCAACTCCATCACCGCTTTTGACAAAACCATTTTCTGAAACCTGGCAAAAGGAAAAACAGAATGATTAAAAACTTCAATTCACAAAGTGACTTTTATTTTGATAATAAATAACGTACGAGTCACATTGCAA
This sequence comes from Sceloporus undulatus, assembly GCF_019175285.1. NCBI lineage: Eukaryota > Metazoa > Chordata > Lepidosauria > Squamata > Phrynosomatidae > Sceloporus > Sceloporus undulatus. The sequence goes on from NC_056523.1 coordinate 325,938,974, forward strand.
AATGAGACCCTTAATCATTTGCTGCCACGTTATCTGTCAAAATATAGACAGGAGGGAAAAATGATCACTCATAAATAAAAGGTAACTTTCCATTTTCACCATATGAGAGACAGGACGAGGAGAGAGGCATCGTTTTGTCAATGTTTTGAGATACAAATCATTGGTGTGATTGGGGGGAAATGCTCAACTTACATAACCTCATATCCTCTTTGTTCAGCAGCACCAAACATTTATTAATTTGAGCATAATTATCATCTCATTCTCTCAATAGAAGCTGGGAAGAAATGGCATCATGATTATAATTATTAATAGAGGGGTTTCAATCAGGGAGGTGAGGTTTGCAAATGTGCAGAAGGAAGATAGGGAATTGATAAGGCTGAAATTACTTATGAGTTGAGAAGTTATGCACTATGAAAAGTCAGGGGAAAAGAGGAGGCTTGTGCAAGTACAGATAAAATGGCTTAGGGGCCTTTCAAACTAAGCACTATGATATCACTTTAACTGTCATGGTTGCAACCTATGGAATCCTAGTGTTGGTAGTTTTGTGAAGCACTGGAGCTGTCTGTTTGAGAATCTAATTTCTTGTTCCTGTTGTTAACAGCCATCAACTCACCCTAGACCTATGGAGATCCATGCAAATGAGATCTCCAAGTCACCCTATCATCAAGAATCTTTCTCAGCTCTTACTCACTCAGGCCCATGGCTTCCTTGATTGAGTCTATCCATCTGTAACATGGCTTTCCTCTTTTTTTACTGCTTTCTACCTAATCAAAAATAAGACAGCTCATTTGTGTAGATTACTCTCATAGTTAGTGGCTCTAGTGGGTCATGCCTTCTCATGATATGGTCAAAGTACAACAGCCTCAGTTTAGTCATCTTGGCTTCTAGGGAGGGTTCAGACTAGATTTGCTCTAGGAACCATTTACTGGTCTTTTTGACAGTCCATGGTATCCATACCCTTCTCCAGCACCACATCTAAAATGAGTTGATTCTCCTTACTAAGAATCTCATCTTCTGGCACTATATTTTGTATCATTTTGGACTCTTTTGTCATAGGGTTTTCATGGAAGAAGGCCTCAAGAGTAGTTTACCATCACCTTTGTCTGTGTAGTATTAACAAGTGCTAGCTATGGTGCCACTTCTGTTGTCTCTGAGAGATCACCTTCCACTTCCACTATTGCTGCTGCCCAGTAGCTGCTCACCATATTTAATCTGGCTCCTCAGTAAACTCCTGCCTGGCAAGGAAGAGCCTACCATCAGCACTGCTATCATCAGCATAGCCTCATAGAATCATAAAATGATAGAATTTGAAGAGATCACAATGGCCATCCAGTCCAACCCCTTGCCATGCAGGAATTCACAATCAAAGCATCCTTGACAGATGGCCATCCAGCCTCTGTTTAAAGACCTCTAAATAAGGAAACTCCACCACTCTCGAAAGGAGTGTGTTCCACTGTCGAACAGCTCTTGCTGTCAGGAAGTTCTTCCTAATGTTGAGGTGGAATCTCTTTTCCTGTAGCTTGCATCCATTGTTCTGGATCCTATTCTTTGGAACAGCAAAAACAAGCTTGCTCTGTCATCAATATGACATCCTTTCAAATATTTAAACAGGGCTATCATATCACCTCTTAACCTTCTCTTCTCCAGGCTACACATAACCAGCTTCCTAAGTCTCCCACCATACAGCATGGTTTCAAGACCCTTTACCATTTTAACCGCCCTTCTCTGGACACACTCCAGTTTCTCAACATACTTTGTGAACTGTGGTGTCCAGAACTGGACACAGTATTCCAGGTGGGGCCTGACCAAAGCAGAATAGAGTGGTATTATTACTTGATCTACACACTATACTTCTATTAATGCAGACTAGAATGCATTGGCCTTTTTAGCTGCGCATTGCACTGTTGACTCATTTTCAACTTGTGGCCTACTAGGATTCCTAGATCCCTTTCACATGTAGTCTCATTAAGCCAGGTGTCCTCCATTGTATATCTATTCATTTTATTTATTTATTTATTTATTTATTGCCCAAAGTGCAGTACCTTACATTTCTCTGTGTTGAAATTCATTTTGTTAGCTTTGGCCTAGATTTCTAATCTATTAAGGTTATTTTGAATTTTGAACCTATCCTCTGGGATATTAGCTTCTCCTCCTAATTTGGTGCAAATTTGATAAGCATGCCCCTAATTCTGTCATCCAAGTCATTGATAAAGATGTTGAATAACACTAGGCCCAGGACAGAGCCTTGTGGGACCCCACTGGTCTCTTCCAGGATGAAAAGGAGCCATTGTTGAGCACCCTTTGGGTTCGGCTGGTCAACCAATTACAAATCCATTTAACAGTTGCATTGTCTAACCCACATTTTACTAGCTGGCTTGCAAGAATGCCATGGGGAACCTTGTCAAAGGCCTTACTGAAATCAACATATGCAATATCCACAGCATTCTCTTCACCTACCAAGCTGATAATTTAATAATAAAAAAATAGATCAGATTAGTCTGGCATGACTTGCTTTTCAGAAACCCATGTTCATTTTTTGTGGTTATGGCATTCTCTTCTAAATATTCCAGATGATCTGTTGAATGATTTGCTCTAGAATTGTTCCTGGTATTGATGTCAAACTAACTGGACTCTTGCTTGACAGGAACATGTAATTCCACCACTGCAGAAAGCTAGTGTTGTGTTGGAGAATTCTGTGAATATCCTTTCCTAAACTGCAAATCTTAAGATTTCACAGGACGTAGATATTGTAGTTAAAGAGGAAGCACAGTGCTATAATTTTATTGTGTGAATGTCTTCAAGGAGACTAGGCAAACCCTTGAACTTTAACTAGCTGAGTGCTTCAAATATGTTGAAGTTGGTTCATCAAAACTGACCTCTTGAGAGGTATTCACTTTGGCCTTCATTTTTTATACTCTTCTGCTTCTGTTCTCTCTCTTTTGCATTATTCTTTTTAACATGCCAACTCATAGTCTTTTTTTCTACATTCAGTAATGAGACAGAAATGGAACCATAAAGCCTCCTAATACTCTTCATTGGCCTTCTTCCTTTCTTGAAGTTATTGCAACCCAATCTGTTTTCTTTGTTTCTTTACAAAAAATATTAACTGTTCTGCAATTATTCATTTTTAATAATAATAATAATAATAATAATAATAATAATAATAATAATGGGAATGATTGTTAGTAGAAATAACTGTCATGAGAGTGATTCGATGGAGTTTATTTACTTTCATTCTTAGGGCCCAAACAGACAAGTCAAAATAAAGCTGCTTTGGGTCACTTTGGAGGTAGGTTGTTTGAATGACACAGGCATCTTAAGAGACCAGAAGCTGTGCCAAAGTTGTGCTCCAGACCTTAGGAGTGGAGTGTGGCTTTGGCGTGGCTTCCGGCCTCTTAGGATGCATGCAGCATTTAAACAACATACCTCCAAAGTGACCCAAAGCAGCTTTATTTTGGCATGTCTGTAGAGGCCCTTAGATAAAGGCTAGCATTCTTCTGGTAGACTTATTCAATCAATTGTTCACAGATGAGTCAAAACATAGGCAAATTCTATTACTGAATGGGTCTACTCCATTCATTGTCCCAATTTGGGGTGAGGGTGAGAGGCAGGATATTAATATTAATATTATAATTTATAATAATACTCAAGTTAGGAATAACATCAGGATTCAAACCAGTAACTGCTGACTTCCATGTAAGCGGAGCTATTAATCTACTCTTAGTTCTAACTTCAGATGCATCCAAGGTACTAAATCCTATCCCCAAAATAGATTCAGTGCTTTGAACCATTCATTTAAATTCTGGACAAAAATCTGGAACAGATTTCTTGTTCCATTACGAGGAAAGCTACCAGCCAACATTGGTGTTAGGGGTGAGCCTTGATTTGACTCTTACTTGGTACTTTAGGAGAAAATGGCCTGATCTGGCCTTGGTCTGATGCATAGATCATCTGATTGAATTTGGGTCCCAAACGCAGGTAGTGCTTGATAAATACAACGGCTTGCACTTCCAATTGACTGTAATTATAATTGACAATGATTTGTGATAAATGGATGAGATTGTCATACTAAATCTGCCATTTGGAGAAGATTAGACCTGTCAAATATTAGACAAATCATAGAACCATAAAATCCTAGACCTTGAAAATACCCCAAGGGTCATCCAATCCAGCCCCCTACCATGCAGGAATACACAATGAAAGCACTCCTGACAGATGGCCATTCAACCTCTGTTTGAAAACATCCAAAGAAGGAGATTCCACCTCTATCCAAGGGAGTCTGTTCCACTGACAAACAGTTCTCACACTTAACTAGTTCTGTCAAATGTTTTCTCTTTTCCTACATCTCTTTTCCTGTAGCTTGAGTGCATTGGTCCATGGTCTAGTCTCTGGAGCAGCAGAAAACAAGCTTGCTCCATTTTCAATATGATACCCCTTCAAATACAATTGGCTCTTCTTATATACGTATTTTTTTATACATGGATTCAAGCATCCACAGTTTGAAAATGTTCAAAAAAGTATGAATTTCAAATATCAAACCTTGATTTTTCATTTTTTTATAAGGGACACCATCTGCTATGTCATTATATTTAATGGGACTTGACATTACACGGATTTTGTTATACACGGGGAATTGTGGAACCAAACCCCAGCATATAACAAGGGTCCACTGTATTTAAACATGGCTATCATGTCACCACTTAATCTTCCCATCACCAGGTCAAATTGGAGGTTTTCAACAAAGGGTGGATGACCATCTGTTGGGGGCGCTTTCATTGTGTGTTCTTACAGGGCAGGGGGTTAGACTTGATGGTCCTTGAGGTGTTTTCCATACTTATGATTCTATGCTTCTATGAAACATACCTAGCTTCCTAAGCTGCTTCTAGTAGGGCATGATTTCCAGACTTTTCATTTTGGTGACCCTCCTCTGGACATGCTCCAGCTTGTCCACCTCTTTCTTGAACTGTGTGCCCAGAACTGGACATGGTGTTCCAGATGAGATCTGACAAAACATAATAGAGTGACAACCTAGAATTGCATTGGCTTTCTTAGCTGGCACATCACACTGTTGATTCATACTCAGCCTGTGATCCACTAAGACTCCTACCCCCATCCTGTGTATGTGCATTTTATTTTTACTGCCCGAATGTAGTATCCTATATTTCTCCCTGTTGAAATTCATTTTGTTAATTTTGGTCCAGCTTCATAATTTATACGGGGAGGGTTCTTACAGTACTACACAAGAGCAATTGACTGGTCGAAAATACCTCCCCCCCGGTTTTGAAAAATAGTGTTACTGAGTTGTGCATTGATTAATTAGTGTGAAGGAACACATGTAATAACAGAGTCTGATAAGAGAGAAAGGGTTTTGTCAGGTGAGCACTACTGTCAAGCTTCTAGCGTGAACCTACGTGTTGATTTTCTTGACCTTCCAGATCAAGCTATCAAGTTCAAATAATGAATGTATAACTGAGCAACTGAAATATGTTCACAGTCCTGTGGGCCTTAGTGCAATGGGTGATTACATCAGCTCCGATATCACCACAAGATGTCAGGTACAGTTAGTGGAGCAGGCAAAGGAAGCCTGAAAAAAGAGGCAACACCACAAACACTGGTGTATATATGTAGTTAATATAACAATGTGCAACACAGCTAAAGACATAGCTAAGAGATGATCAGGCTTTGAGCAAGTCTCAGAATAGTTCTGGTTACTTTGTAGTCTGCATTTCCTTGGAAAGCAACAGAACCAAGATGATGTATTTCAGTTCAGCCTTGTTTTCTTTGCAAAAATTCATGCTCCGCTGCCTTTCTATGGACTTTTCCTTTTCTTTTGCACATGCCCTTTTGGGGGAATTTTTTCAGCATGGGAAGAATAATAGAAAACATTCAAGAAATGGTTGAAGAATATGTTGTTTGAGTGTTGAGAAACCTTGATGAAAAGAATCCTGTACTGATGAGAATATCAGCAATTCAGAATATATTCTGCACAAAATTCACACAAGGTTGTTTTCACAGTTAGCATTTCCTGCACAGGAATTAATATTTCTGTATTGAAATATTATTTTCTAGGCAGAAAATGCTGTTTTCTACACAAAATAACCACATGAGAATTTTGTGCGGATGCGTCCTGAATTTCTCACATCAGGAAAATTGCTGAAATTACTCATTGCTACCTTCAAAAAAGAAAGTTAGAGCCAAAACAGATTTCCTTAAAGGGACAGCATGACACTACTCCTTTGAGTACTAGACTGGGGCTGTGGTAATCGCATGCCGTAGCCCTGATCTGTCTATTTGCTGGCTCAAAAAGAGGCGGCAAAATGCTGCTCCTTTTGAGCTGGCAAGAGGGTGCCCTCTGTGCTGCCTCCACAGCTATGCGTTGCAGCATGCAGCATATAAATGCCACACCACCGGTGACTGAAACACTGCCTGATGTCTTGGGGGCAACATCGGGACATGCGTCATCCAAAGCCATGTCCCCATGGCACCCCCAAGCCGGCACTTACCGCACGGCCCTTAGTGAAGATTTACATCCCTACCTAATTCAACTGGGTGAGACTGAACTCATTTCAGTCCAACATTTAATAAAGCCACCCTTCACTGTTGAAACAATACATGCATCGTGTTCATTGCTTTCCACACATAATTAGCTAAGGAGAACTGGACAAAGACTTTGAGCTGTACAAGCAAACACATATTCCCACAGGTATTTGATGCCTTTTTAAAATCCTCCCTCTACTTCTTCACTTGCTGTTCATCAGTAAACACTGCAGATGTCCACCTGGACTCCATCACTGTTCTGTTTCCTATGTATCTCCTTGAGTGAACATTTGGGAAACAGGTGTTCTCCTTGCCCTGAAAATCAATAAAACAAGACGAGAATGAATTTGTTGGCTTCTGCAGCTGCACTTTTCTTTCCACTCTTTAACAATCCAGGACTGAATTTCTTCACAAAAGAAGGATGTCCACCAGTCTCAACTCTTTGTGGTCCTCCTGCAGAAGAGATGAGACTAATTACATTTGGATGTGAAATCCATAAAGACTAATGAATCCTGCATATCAGTGATCAAGTCTGTTGTTCCTTAGTAACAGCTTGTGGGCTTGATTTTCATTGCAGGTGAGTTGAAGCGCCACCCTTGTTTTTATTTGCCCAACAAAGAAAATGCAGCTGTTCAACGATTGTGTGCATTTTTTCCTTGATGATTTCAATAAAGGACTTTCCAATTTATATGCAAAGTAGGTTCAGCTCTCAGACCTCTAGCAAGCTGTTGGGGTGGCCTTTGATACTGGAAGCCTTGGATGGCAGCCACATTTGGGAACATTTCCTTCAAAAATGACTGCAGTGGAATGCAGTACACTCGTTTAATTTTTTTTCTTCTCGGCAAAATTTTGCTGAGTTTCTTCAGGCAGATGAGCATTGACTCACTAAAGGGCCAAGCCCTTGCAGAGCATGAAGTGGACATCTGGCAGACACTTAGGTCCTGCAGTACAGGTGGGTGGATGGCTACCTGAATAGCTCATGTTGCAATTCCCTTCTGACCACAAATACGCTCTCTTCCATTTTAGAAACTGACAAAAAGACTGAACAAAGAGAAATGAAACAGCCTTGCCACATGCTGAAAAAATTCCCCCAAAAGGGCATGTGCAAAAGAAAAGGAAAATAAAAAAGGGGGTCATTTCTATGGAAATGATTGGCGTTTCTGCTGGCAGACTGCAACAATGGGTTTATGGTTAAGTCCAGAAGCATTCCTGATGGTTGTATTAAAGTTTTATTTTTGTTTTTTTAAAGAGCAGATTTAATTTATGGTTCCAGGACATAATTTAAAGATAGGAATCAAAGAATCACAGAGCTGGGAGAGGCCACAAGAGCCATCTAATCTAACACCTTGCCCTACAGGAATACAAAACTAGAGTACTCCCAAATATTGGGGTAATCCAACCTCTGTTTGAAAACCTCCAAGGAGAGTCTACCACCCTCTGAGGCAGTCTGTTATAATGTCAGACAGTTTTTACACTTAAGAAGCTCTTCCAAATATTTGGGTGGAATCTATTTTCTTGTGATCTGAACCTATTGGTTCATATTCTCATCTCTGGAGCAGCAGAAAACAAATTTAATCTTTCTTCTACATGGCAATTCATCAGAAATTAAGATGGCTGTGACACCTCTCAGTCTTCTCTTCTCAAAGTGAAACATACACAGCTTCCTAAGTCATTCACTATAAGGGCTTGTTTTCAGACCTTTGATAATCTTGTGCCTGTAACAGACCTGCAGGAAGCGCCATCCCCGGGCCGAAACTAGGGTTCAGGAGCACACAGGGACCGCACACTCCTGAACTCTAGCACATAACAGCAGTGTCATAATGGTGGCCTTATGTCCACACGGGCGGCGCCGTCATGATGTATGCCAGGGGTAGGGAACCTTTTTGAGCCGGGGGCCGGGTTGCTGTCCCTTAGGCAACTGGGGGGCCGAAGCCAAAAAATAAATAATTAAATAAATTATTTAAAAATTAAATATATAAATAAACCAGGACAAATGTAGGACAAAATTTTCAAATGGAAGACACTTTTTTTAAAAAATGGAGGACACGCGAAAAAATTTGCTGATTTTTTAAAAAATGTTAATATAAATGCATCTTTCTGAGGCTTCTATAGACAATTGCCCCCCAAAGGCCCCGGCGGCAATCGGCGGCAGGACCGGGCTGGGGCCGGTCCCAAGACCTCGCCGGGCTGCATCCGGCCCACGGGCCGCAGGTTGCCTACCCCTGATGTATGCAATGCACAGCATCCAGGTGTTGCTGTGCTGTGCTTGTGTCATGGACACATGACAGTTCGCCAGTGGTGCACTCCTGACAGAGACCATGGTGTGTGGCTGCTGCAGCCTCTGTCAGGAGTAAAAACAGGTGACTCCAGCCTGCCCTTGTGGGACAGTCTGTCAAGCCCTTGGTTGCTCTTCTCTGGGCATGTTCCAGCTTATCAATACCCTCCTTGAATTATAGTGCCCAGAACAGGACACAGTATCACAGCTGAGCTCAGACCAAAGCAGAACAGAGAGGCACTACTAGTGCCCTTGAAGTGGACACCATGCTTCTGTTCATATGGCCTAGAATTTTTAATTTTCTTGGCAACTGCATTTTACTTTTGACTCTACAGTAGATTACAAAGGATGGGAAAGAAATCATAGACTTGTTTATAGAAACCCCTAAATCTGGCTTCTGTCCACAGAAAAAAATCATTAGAGTAGAATAAAATTCTTATTTTTGCAGGGGGAAATGCCCACATTTTCTAGCCATAGCTACACCTTGTATACTAGGTGAGAATAAAGCATAACGATAGTGTTTTTGAATCATAGAATCATAGAGCTGGAAGAGACCACAAGGGCCTTCCAGTCCAACACTCTGACTTTCAGCTAGAACAGAGCCATTTGATCAGTTGGATTTGTCCATATGTTTACTAACTATTCAACAGTTACTGGATCTACTCAGAAATGAAATGGTTTCTAACTGGCAAGGGAGTCAAGCAGGGTTGCATTTTATCATTCTGTTTGTTTAACTTGTATGATGTTCACCCTATTTGTTTAACTTGTATGCTGTAAAGATCACAAGACTAGATTTGGTGGAAGAAGGCATGAAAATTGGAGGAAGGAACATCAACAGTTTAAGATATGTAGATGACAGCATACTACTAACATAAAATAGCTAATACTTGAAACAACTATTGAAGAAAGTCAAGGAAAAAAGTCCAAAGGCAGGTTTACAATTAAACATTAAGAAAAAAATGACCACAAATGATTTATATAACTTTAAAGTAGAAGATGAAAATATTGGAAAAGTTTAAGCTAGACAGTGACAGTGACAAAAACTGATAGGAAGAGAATCAACTCAGTTGATATGTGCTGCTGGATAACAGTTTTGAGGACACCACGGTCTGCTAGAAAGACAAATAATTAGGTACTAGAGCAAGTCAGACCTGAACTCTCCCTAGACGCCAAGATGACAAAACTGAGACTGTTGTACTTTGTACATAAGATATGACTCATTAGAAAATATGATAGTGCTTAGGAAGGTGACAGGGAGTAGGAAAAGAGGAAGACCTTGTTGCAGATAGATAGGTTCAATCAGGTATGCCATGGCCTTGAGTCTGCAAGACCTGAGCAGGGCTGTTGATGATAGGGTGACTTTGAGGTTTCTCATTCATAGAGCCACCATAAGTCAAAGTCAACTTGAAGGCAGTTAAAAACAACAAGACTCTAGATTGGACTCACCAACTGAAATCCAGCTACCTCTTTTTAAGGCATTTCACAATTTCCCATTTGCAAGGCACTGCTGATCTTAAAAATTGTGAAAAACTTGAAGTAAAAAATATAGTTTCTGCAAGATGGTAGGCAACCAGAGTAAATCAAGACTTTGCTTAATGTAACAGTGGTTCCGTTCCTACCTCTCGGGTAGATTCCAGATGGTGCAGCTGGGGGACGTCTGCTCTGATAAGAGGGCACTTACATCTGGTGTCCCTCAAGGAGCCATTCTGTCCCCTATGCTATTTAACATTTGCATGAAACCGCTGGGAGATCATCCGGAGACACGGGGCGCAGTGTTATCAGTACGCTGATGAAACCCAAATATGTTTCTCCTGTGCTTTCTGCACCGCCATTTGGGACGTCCTCCGGACGTCCCATTTTAAAAAAGGGGTGTCTCTTATAGACGCCCCTGGGCCTAGTATGGACTCCGTCCGTACAAGATGGCGCCGGCCCTTCTACATGTCCGCCGCCATCTTTGCGTATTGGACGCTGAGCGTCTGTACGCGTCACGCCGCTTGTGACGTAGCGAGCGCGCCCCTGGCGCCTCGCTACGTCGCAAACGCGACGGAAAAAGAAGCTCCATTTTGGAGCTTCTTTTTCGGTCCGCGCGGGAGTCGGGCCGTGTGAAGGCTCCGACTCCCCTGCGGACCTACTGGCGGCGGCGGCAGACCACCGCAAAGCGGCGGTCTGTAGCCCGCCTCTGTGTCTCCGACTAATGCAGTGACTAGGGATGACATCTCTCCTCTAAATGCCTGTCTGGAGTCAGTAATGGGCTGGATGAGGGAAAACAGACTCAGTTTGAATCCAGAGAAAACAGAAGTACTCGTAATAGGTTCTCTTGGCCCGGGAAAGGAAATTTGTCTACCTGTCCTGAATGGGGTCACGCTCCCCTTGAAGGACGCAGTTTGCAGTCTGGGGGTGCTACTGGACTCGTCACTCCACCTTACATCTCAGGTGGATGCGATGGTCAGGAGCACTTGTTACCAGCTTCGGCTGATACGCCAGCTGCGACCCTAGCTGGGCCAAGGGGACCTTGAAACGGTGGTACACGCTCTGGTAACCTCTCGGCTGGATTTCTGTAATGCGCTCTACATGGGGCAACCCTTGTACCAAACCTGGAAGCTTCAATTAGTGCAGAACATGGCAGCAAGGCTGGTCACTGGTAGCTCCAGGACCAGCCATGTAACACCTATCTTGCAAGATCTACATTGGCTGCCCATTCACTTCCAGGTGCAATACAAGGTGTTGGTTATTACCTATAAAGCCCTAAATGGCTTGGGCCCAGGGTACTTGGAGGACTGCCTCTCCCCATATAATCCACCCCGCACTCTTAGATCGGTCGGAAAGCAATTGTTAAGGGTTCCCAAGACGAGATATGTCTCGTCTTCTCAAAGGGCATTTTCTATCTCGGCCCCGCAGATCTGGAACTCCCTTCCCGACAACCTCCACTCTGTCACCTCCCTTGACCAATTCAGGAAGGAACTTAAGACCTACCTCTTCCAAGCTTTCCCCCATGTGTCTTGACATCTGTTTTCTCCCCCATTATACAGTTGCTATTCGGCTAGTTTGTTTCTCTGGTTTTATTTTTTGGAAATTGTATATGTTTTATTGGGATGTTTTTATGATGTTTTTAACTTGGTATGTTTTATACTGTATACTGTTTGATATATCCATGTTGTAACCCACTTTGTTCTCTGGAAAAGTGGGCTAGAAATAAACAGTATTATTATTATTATTATTATTATTATTATTATTAACCCACGTCACTTGGAAAAAAAATAAGCCAATCTCATAACTTGGTGGAGAAACATTTCCACTTCATGATGTGACAAAAACTGACCCTGTAGGATTACAAGTGAGATACATGAAATGGAGGGAGTTAAAGCTGCCTTCTTCTCATTATATCAAATCTGGCCTACAGATGACAAACAAGTTTTATCGTCTGCTCTTTCTTCTCCTTTCTCCTTACCACCCTCTTTTTCCTGAGCACTAAATCTCTCTCTCTCTCTCTCTCTCTCGGTGTTGAAAAGAGAAACCAGATGCCATCGCTATTAACTTTTGGAATCGACTGTCATCTTCCTATTAAATCCTTCCATCCAAGTAAAGCCAATTATTTGCTTGATCTAAAAAGGTGCCGAAAATGGAGACGCACAGAGTTTCCGAAAGTCCACTTTAATAAGACAGGTGGGTAACTAATAATGTGGAAAATTGCCTGCAGATTGAGGAGACTGGGAATGACTAATGGCCAAAACTAAGCGAGTAAATTAGTTGCCAAATGATACCATTTGCAGGAGTTGTACGAAAGGGGGACTTGATGGCCCAGAAGCATGTGGCACCAAACGCAGAGCAAAGCACTTGAGTGTGGCCCAAATTCAGAAAAGCATGCTATCAACTTATGGTGGGTTGTGGGTTCCCCCCCTTTCCCCTTGACTTTGTAATTATTATTATTATTATTATTATTATTATTATTATTATTATTATTATTTCAGTTTAAGTGGTGCTATTCAGTAAGTATTCAATAGCAGAGGCACAAGAGCCTACTTAGCTCTGCAAAGTTTAACACCAAAGTTGCCATCAAGGTCAAAGATGCTGAATTAGAGACACACAGTTTATTCTGTAAACCAAACAGTATCACCTTGGAAAAGAAAAGAAGCTAAAGAAAAACTGGAGGAAGATCATCATTTGTGTATGGGGAGTAGTGGTGGATGCATTGCGCTCATGTTTAAAATGCTCCGATTGCACATTCTTATTTTTTTATTTATTTCAAATAAATCAAATAGTAACTGCTGAGTAAGCTTCAGCCACGAGATACACAGTGTGAAACTGTAGCATGCTAAAATAAACTATGTGCTATACCAATGAATACTTTAGAAAGGGTGTTTTCTGGGTTGAGTTCCTACCCGGAAAGTACAAAGAGAGTTGAAATTTCACTTGAAAAAGTCCACAATCCCTGTATTCTGACTGTCATTTGAAACTGTCCACAATCACAGATTCCTCACCATTTAGCACTTCTGCTGCAGTTTATTGATCCTTGTCTCATTCCTCTTTCAACAATCCTAACAAACCTTGGATTGACTGGATGTGACAATATCACAATGCTATCATATTTATCCATGTGCTTACATTGGTTGCATCTACCTAGTAGAAATAATGCACTTTGGCACCACCTTAACTGGCATGGCTCCATCCTACAGAATTTACTGGATTTTTTTTTTTAGTTTTGTGAGGCACTAGGACTCTTTGTCAGAGAAGGCTAAAGACCTTGTGAAATTACCAATTCCAGGGTTCCATAGAATTGAGCTAAATTATTTAAAGTGGTATCAGACTGTGTTATTTCTACAGTGCAGATGCACACATTCTGGAACCATGCAGTCCTCCCCGATGTTCTTTGACTACAGAAGCCCTAGCTAGAATAGCATATGGCAAAGAATACTAGGAGCTGAAATCCAACATCATATTGTAGAACTGTGTTAGTGTCACCCCGGCTTATATAATTCAAAACACATACAACTCATTATAATGAAGGATTCCACCAACCCACCCTGCTCCACAATGCTTACATGGGCAATCCCAGATAGTTAGGGATCACTCAAAATACAGAATAATTTCTAGTCCTTTTGTATTTTTTAAAAAAGAAAAGGTGATTAATCCTTAGATTAATCTAAGTATAACACATCACCCCTACAATTAGTGGGGGATTATTAAATGTCTGGATTTCTGAGACTGAACATATATCCTAGGAACCTGTATTGCTTTTGTCTGCCCTGCAGATAAGTATCTTCTGCCTGTAGTGCTTTAAGATCTCACCCTTGTCCATTGTCAAGCATTATCTCAATGATCCAATATTAGGAAATATACGTGAGTCCCTCATTTGGTTATGAAGGTCCCTGGATGAGCTTGGTCCAATTATTCAACCAAACCTACCACACAGGATTGTTCCAAAAATCAAAATAGAGAGGGGGTCCATCTACCCTTTTTTGAGCTGTTTTGAGAAAAGGGTGAATATAAATATAGATTGAGTCTCCCTTATCTGAAATGCTTGGGACCAGAAATCTTTTTAATGTAAGGATCGCTTTTGTTCTTGTTGTTGTTTTATGTTTTGTTTTGTTTTATTTTTGCATTTGTATGTACATACATAACACGATATTGGGGAGATGGGATCTGAGTCTAATCACGACACACATTTATGTTTCGTGTACACTTTAAACATATAGCCTGAAAATAAATTTAGACAATATTTTAAAAAGTGCACATTGAACCAGCAGGAAGCAAAAGTGCCACTATCTTAGTTCTAGGAGTATTTTGGATTCTGGAATTCCAGATAAAGGAGATTCAACATGTATAAATAGAAAAGTAAGAGTGAGTGTGTGTGTGAGAGAGAGACAGACAGACAGACAGACAGGGCTTACAATTTTACACTCAGAATACCTTTCTGGAGCTGATGCTTTGGCCTTAAGTGACCTCTCTACTGGGCAAGTGGCTATGTCAGTCAGTGGATTCAATGTGGCAAAGTGTGACCAATTGTGCATGTGGATTATTGAATCACAACATTCAGACAGATGTAGAAAATAAAAACAGTAAAGATTATTTATGGCAGGATAACTGGGAGATCTTTCATTCATTGGATTATCATAAGCCTAAGTGGACTTGATGGCAGTTAACACTAAGAACAACAATTGCTTGTTTTTGGTGTGTGCCTTCAAGTTGTTTCCAGCTTACAGTGACACTAAGGCAAACCTATTGTGGGGTTTTCTGGGGATGAGAGTGTGTGACTTGCCCAAGATCATCCAGTAGGTTTCCTTGGGGAATCAAATCCTGATCTCCAGAGTTGTAGTTCAGTACTCAAACCACAACACCATGCTGGCTTTCAAACAAATATTTATTACATAACAAATAAAATAAACATCTAGCCTTAGGCTGGCTCCACACACACAGCAAACATTTCAAACAAAGCAACATCTCTCCCTGAACTCCCTCCATATTCTTAACTCCCATCAAACCCTATTAAGTTTTTCTCCATCATGCCACTCCAGGTAACCAGGCCTCACTCCATTTCTGACTGTCCTAACTAACACCTTTACAGGCAAGTCCCCAAGTTATATCTTTTCTCTGTAGCAGTGTTTTCCACATAGGAAAACTACCCTTCCTCCCCCTCCCCTCCTTCCTCTTTTTTTTCTTTTTCTCCCCCCCCCCCCCACACACACACACTTTTTAATTTTTCTTTTTAGTTAGGATCACAAAAACAAGCTACCCAACTGCTGGAGAGAGTGTAGTACTAAGGGTACTTACATACATATTTAGTTACAATGCCAAGTTGGACTATGACTCTGGAGATGAGGGTTCTAATCCCAGCTCAGCTATGCCAACCCATTGGTTGACCTTGGCAAGTCACACTCTCTCAGCCTCAGAGGACAGCAATGGCAAAGCCCCCTCTGAAGAAACTTGCCAAGAAAACCCCATGATAGGTTTACTAGGATCGGTAAGAAAATTAGGAAGCTTTTGTGGTGCTAATAGGTCTTAGGGTTGCCATAAGTTGAAAAAGACTTGATAGCACACAACAACAATAAACGTGTTACTGATAATTGTCAGAAGTTCATTACTGCTTTCATATGTTGACAATTTCTGCAATTTCTGAATTATAATAAAATAAAATTTATTAAAAGAAATCATCCAAGCCACTTTGGGGCACTCAGATATGAAGAAAATAATGCTAAAAATATCTGTTTTCTCCTGTAACTGGGAGAAAAAAATAGTAAAGTTTCATCCTTGCATGCAAGGATGAAATACATTGAGCATGTGCATCCTTATTTCATCCACAAAAGGTTCCCAATTTTCTTACCGATCTTAGTAAATTTGGGTACCAAATCACCACAGGAACAGAAGAAATCCAACACTACAGTTAGCAAATACAGAGTCTATTCCTTCTCTTTCTCCTGGCTTACTTCTAATGATTATGCACTTCCCATTTCAGATTCATCCTCTGTATGTAATGTGCAACCCACCACTTCTGGAATGCTCCCTCCAATATATTTCCTAGGTGGAGTGGTAAAAAGTCTATAATTTGATACAAGACTTCACAACAGGTGGCTAATTGTTTTTGCTCTCGGCCCTCCAGGACCTTAATGTGTGAGTCAAGCATTTGAAATCAAGAGTGAATGTTGAGCAAATAAGCAAAGAATGGAAAAGAAAGACCCATCATAGCAAAGATGAGGGTAAGAACGAAGTACAATTCCTTAGGTTGTAAGGCCCAGGGTGAACGGACATGTTTGAAGGAATACTGATTAAGATGTGGTTGCCAGCCATTTGAGGATTTCCTCAGCCCAAATGGAATTTGATCCTCTTGGCTGGTTGCTAGCATAGTAAAAATGGATGCAAATAAAACAAAATAAAATAAAACAAAATACAAAATCCACACAAAGAAAGAAAAATAGTTAATGCATGGGATGGAGATCAGTGTTTCTGCCTCTATGGAAACCTCATGTAAGCTAAAGAACAACGCATCAATAAAAACTAGCAGGGATGAATACGTAAGCGTTGAAAATGATTGCAGAACATGTTGAAAAGTTTGAGCATGTTACAAAATCATCCCAGGTCACTAAAAAGATAGCAAGGGTAAACCAAAGAACCATGGCAGGAGCAACATTGGATAGAAGTGCTCCTAGCAAGCACAAAGGCCCTGTCTTTGGGCAGTGCTCACCAGTGGTACCCACTGGTTCCCATGTTAATGCAAGGGTGGTGAATCCACTCTGGTCTTTAGTCTGAAATTTAAAGGAGCTATCTAAAGGTCTGAGCTATATAGGGGGAAGGAATCATCAAGCCTTGGCCACCTCCTTTTAAGTTCAGATTAAAACCTGGAGTAAATTCATGGCCCCACAGACATGGTGGCCAATCAGATGCCACTGCAGCTCACCAAATGTAAGGTTGAAGGAGGTCTTGAAGGGGGTGGGGGGTCTAGTAAAAAAGATGAAGCTCAGGCAATCTAAGGTTACCTTGGTAATAGAAAGTGCTATTTCTTTATTGACAGAGACGCAGGCTTGAGAAATAAACAAACTTAACACCATCTTCACTTCTAAGGCTCAATGCTGTAGGGTTCTGGGAATCATAGTTTTGCCAGACATTTACCGTTCTTTGTCAGAGAGTTCTGGTGCCACAATGAGCTACAGTTTCCAGAATTCCACAGCACTGAATGATGGTAGTTAAAGTGTTGTCAAACTGGATTATTTCTGCAGTGTGAATGCAGCCACAGTCTTTTAGAAGCCTTTTTAGTAGCTGTCCCTAGGTTGTAGCTGAAGAAATATAACAAAACAAACTTTGCTACTTTTGAATTGAGTGCAGTCACATTGTGTGAACTGAGGAGGTGATATATTAGTTATATTTTGAATGTTGGCAGGCCATTGAGGAAGACGATAGTCAAAACATGTCTGGCCTTGAGTTTTTAATACTATAGCAGTTTATTTTCTGCATTTGCTTAATTTTAAAGGGTTTTGTTTATACCCATTTTTGATATTTTACTGGCTTTTTTCTTCCAGGGTTTAGTTACTCTGGCTTTGAATTTTGAAATTTTTAATATCATTATATATTCACTCTTTGCATTTGCAGACTTCTCAGTGGGGTATTTATACCTTTTTAGAAATTATATATATATATATATATATATATATATATATATATTGCTCCAGGGTTCAGTTATTCTTCTATTTATCCTGGCTATTTACATTTTTTGTTAGAACCCTTTGGTTTGTTTCATTTTAGTTTTATATCTTGGGGTTTATTGGTTTGTAGGGACTTCGGTTGGTTTGCTGAAGAAATATATTCATACAGAGAGGGGTCTCTCTGTGTGTGTAGAATAGTTGGGGGGGGGGGGGAAGGAACTAACAACACTCTTTGCATGAAGAACCTGGATCCCAGAAGTTGATTTAATAAAAATTAACAAAGGTGTTGAAAGTAGGTGTTCATAAAAAGAATGCAACTTTTGGGATTCTGCATCCTTCAGTGACAGAAATAATAAACATCATCCAGTGTCAGTTTTAAAATAGTTCTCAGGGTCTGAAAATCTAGTTCAGAGGATGGTGCTGGAAGCAAGAATGATCTTGTTCTCTAAATTAAAGCCATACAGCCTTAAGGTGTTGAGTCTGTAGAGCTAGAAGTTTATGTTTGTTTATTTTTTATAAGAATCTCCAAGCATGATTAGATCATGGGCTTTCTCTGTTGGAAATATAGACAGGTTGGAAAGGCAGTGTCCTCAGAATTAAAATGTTAGTAACAAGATGTTCCAAATTTTGATGGTGATTGCTGACTTATGGTTGCTGAATCATGCACTCAGTTTGGTGCCAGGGATGTAATTATTTGTTAATTTCCTTCTTGATGGAAGGAACAAGTAATTTTAGCAGTTTTCTTCTTATTGCAAGAAAGTCTTTGATGACCACACACTTTTTGTAGGTTATTTGGAGTTAGAGACTTATTCTGCACTATACTTGCACATGGCATTTTTGCACAGGAAACAACATTTTCTGTGCAGGAAACACCAGATGAAGTCAACGACAAAAGGCACAAACTGACCCCATGTTTTCTTGTCTCTCTTTTCTTTCTTTGTTTTTGTAGAGGAGACATTCTCCGGTGAATATAGACGTCCAGTGGATGTTCACTCATTGATAAAAGATGGATATCCTCTTCAAAGCAGGCTCTTTTTTAGTTCTGGAATTCTTTGTTGGTAGAGAGTATCAATGTTGCAAAGATACACAAAAACATACACACACCGAATCTCAAACATGGAAGCTGTTTGAGCAGGAAATATTACATTTATGGACTTTCAGTGCATCCCCCAAAAGGAAGAAATTGCCCTAGAAAACAACATATTTGAAAAAAGAAACTTTTTGCTGTTATTTGTAATTTTTATTTATTTTATTATTAATTATTAATTTCTATCCCATATTTTACCCAAGAGTTTGGATTCAAAGTGGCTTACAAGTTAAACTGGATATGATATAGGGGAAAACACAAATGCTTGTCATAAAAATGAAATTACTGTCATCAGTAATATTTTAGTTTTTTTTTCTCTAAACAAAAATATACAAATAAAAAGTAGCTTCAAAATGTTCAGCACCCCATTAAAGCAGTTCCTGAACTGATATGCCATCATATAAAAGTCTTAACAATAGAAGGAACCCAACAAGGGAATTCTTAGATCTGAAAACAGCCATCAAGAAGGACCTTCTGTTGTTTTTCCACCAGGCATTCCTGTGAGTTTGGCAGGACCAAGAGGATGGTCTCTCCCAAAGACTTCAAGGCCCAAGCAAGCTGCTATACAGTACTTCAAATAGGTACACAGATGTGAAAAATACGCAGTGCCTCCGCCAGAAAAACAATGACAACAAAAAGGTACTATACATTCCTAAAATGTGCATAAACAGTTTTATTTGTGGAGTTACCATTGATTAATTGGTATGTGCATTTGTGTAATGCATGTTTTGTTTTGTTGAAAAAATCAGCATGAAACTAGTATGGTTGGATTGTAGGTAAGAAAAAGAAGATGTTGATGGAAAGGGAATTAATGGATCTCTCCCTTCCTACATCCAGCTAGTCATTTATTTTGAGATTAGTGTCCGTTTACCCAACTCCTTTCTAAGGTGGTGTTTCCATTGGACAGAATATTTCAGGAGTATCCTGGAGTATTTTGGCCCCCGAGCTGGTCCAAACTCCTCCATTACCTGGGCATAGGGAATGGCAGTGAACAGCTATCTACACAGTGTCTGTCCTGGACTGCAGCCAGCACTCACAGACACACGCCGATAAGAATGGCTCAGCCCAGCAAGTGGATGCAAAACACAGACCTTGCAAGGATTCAGCGTGAAAGCAGTCCAAGAAGTCAAGCCAAGACAAAACCAACCGAAAGCCAAGCCGAAGTCAGGATACTGGGAGTCAGAGTGGTCAAAGCAGCCAGAAGATAACAAAGATCTGGTCCAAGGTCAAAGCAACAAGGAATCAAGATACAAGAAGCCAGTGCTAGCAGCAATCACACCAAGGGATCATGCAGTAAACTCTGGCAAACAGTGAAGGTCTCTCAACAGTTTAAGTAAGGGAAACTCTCCCCCGTGCCACCTGAGGCTGGTTGGCTGATTGCATGGATCTGCGCCTGCAAGCACTCTCAGCCCTTCTCTCTTTGAATGTAGGCACCTCCAGGCAAGCTTCCTCCCCAGAGTCACCACTAGGCTGTTGCACCATAGGAGGCCCCTCTCTAGCACTAGGACCTGGTTGGGTCTCCTCCTCTGGGGCTGGGAGAGCACAGCTGGGACCTGGCAGAGCAGGATTGCCACCTGGTGTAGCCTCAATCAGTTCTTGCTCTGGAGGAGGCTCATCCTCCTCCTCATCCTCCGAGAGCTGATCTTGGCTGGCCATGACAGTGTCCTGCTGTGACACCCACTAGTGGAGGTGAAAGTATGGGTCACTCTTCATGAGGCTAAAAACAAGGGTCCTTGCATCAATCACATTGCTGGCACCTTGTTCTAACCTCAGATGGAGTGACTCATGCCAGTGGCAGTTATGGTGGGTGGCACAATGAGTTTCATTGTAAATAGCTGCCTGGAGCTGCTCCAGATTTTCTTAGAAAGTTTTTAAAATCAGTATTAAGTATGGTATAAGGCAGATTCAGTGCTGAACTGGGTGTTCATTGCCCAGATAGTTAACACTAGTACTGGTGCCCAGCATCATCCAGATTGTTTGCCATAATAATGTATGTAGGACATGTCATTTGGCCAATGCAGACACAGCCTAAGTTAGATGTCACTGGTAGAGGTCAGCTGCAACAGAATCCCTGACTAAAGTATTGTGCTATGATTCCACTTAAAATTCTCACCAAGAGACAGATTCAATAAGATACAGCTATGACATATGAAATGAAATCACAGAATCATAGAATAATAGAGTTGGATTAGACAACAAGGGCCATCCAGTCCAACCGTGTGTCATGCAGGAACTCTCAACCAAAGCACTCCCAACAGATGGCTTCTTAATCAGCTTCTGCTTAAAAACCTCCAAAGAAAGAGACTCCACCAGCTTCCGAGGGAGTACGTTCCACTGTCTAACAGCTCTTACTGTCAGGAAGTTCTTCCTAATGTTGAGGTGGAATATCTTTTCCTATAGTTTGAATCCATTGCTCCATTTCTGTGGCCCTCTCCAGACGGGCCCTTTGCGGTGCATCCACGATGTGCTAGGGTTGCCCCGCAACCCTAGCACGTTGTGCACGCGCTGCTGTTACGCAGCGCCTTACACACGGTGTGCGTAACTATTATGTCACAGGTGCGCAGCTTCTGTACATCGCATATGCGCCGTCTTTGGTGCTTTGTGGCGCAGCAAAAAGGAGCCACTTTTTTGAGTTCCTTTTCTACTGTGCAGCTGCGCCATGCAATTTGTATGCTGCAGTGCAGCTGTGCAGCAGAGAGAGGCGCCGAGGAGGTGCCTCTTCTGGATGGTCTGTACCCTGCCTTCGTTTCTGGAGCTGGAGAAAACAAGTTTGGTCCATCTTCAACATGACATCCCTTGAAATATTTAAAACAAAAGTACAGTTCTAGGCACCACAATTCAAAAAAGTTGTTGACAAGCTGGCATGTGAAAGGTCTGGAAACCATGCCCTCTGAGGAATGACTTAGGGTGCTGGATATATTTAGCTTGGAGAAGAGAATATTAAGGAGTGACAAGAAAACCCTGTTTAAATATGTGAAAGTATGTCATTATGAGGATGGAGTGAGCTTGTTTTTGCAGCTCCAGAGACTAGGACACAGACCAATTGATTCAAACTACAGGAAAAGATATTCCCCCCTCATCATTAGGAAGAATCTCCTGATAGTAACAGTTATTTGACAGTGACTGTTAGTATAGTGGATTCTCCTTCTTTGAAAGTTTTAAAACAGACTTGATGACCATCTGCTGAGATTGCTTTGGTTGTGTCTTTCTACATTGCAGGGAGTTGGACTGGATAGCCCTTGGAGTCTCTTCCAACTGTCTGATACCATGAGTCTAACACTGATGCCTCACCCAGCTTCCAAACCCAGAATTCCATAGGATACAGTCATGATAGTTAAAGGTGCCATACTTCTATAGTGTGAAAAAACCCTCTATGCCTTGGTTGCTCCAATCATGGCTACGACCTCTTTCACATCTGTGTTCTACATTGTCATGGCAACATTGTTTTAAAGTGCACAAGTCTGCCCAGTGAATTCTTGAAGGTAGTATGTGTAGAACTGAAAGACGACAACAACAACAAAGATTACTAATGCCTCTTGGTCATGATACATTCAGATTATCCTACACAGCAATTTCAAAATGATGACTGACAAAATATCATCATGCTTTATGGTTATTTTTTAAAAGAAAAGTTCTCTCCACACCTTGCACTTATCAGCTGTTCTTTTGTTGCTGTTGTTGCTCATAGACACCTGCTGCTGTTTTTCACTGCCTTTTTCAATCCTTGGTTTACAACAAAGCTTGAGAAATAGCAATAGACAAAAATAGAAACAACTGGAAGTATCAGAGATTTAGAGGAGTGATTCCCCTCTTTCAGAAAATAATAAGAAAATTTCACTAAACAACAACAGCAGCAACAGAAATTTAACTACTACTGCTGCTTTATTAGAAATCTAAAGTAATTCATTATATTTGCATTTGTTTTTAATTTATGGATGCTGCATTCCTGTTCACATGGACATGTCCAGTGCTATCTGATTTGTTAATCGCTGGGAATCAAAATAGGTGACTGGCTAAATTTACAAATTCTTTTATAGACGAATTGAAAATGAGAAAGATACTATATGCCCATTAGAGATCTATACAGACATAAAGCTCTGAAGGTGAATTAGTTTGGGAATCATTTTAAGAGCTGGGTAAAAACAACAACAAGAGTTTGCTAAAGTTACTTAGTATCCAGAATCATTCAGCCGCTACAGCTCATGAGGACTGAGGGACATAGTCCCCAAAACTAAGTACCATATTTCCCTCATTTTTTTAAAAAAAATGTTATAGTATCTGAACAGACGAACAGGACCTTTAAAAATAATTTTAAAAATAAACCAAATATTTTGGTTGCCTGCACTGGAGTTAGCAGGTTCCAGTCTACCTTGCCACATCCATCATGAGGTCCATCAATTCCAAAGTTTGGGTCCCATCTGCCATTGATGCATACCTGTATTCTACAGTTTGATACAACTCCAATGGCCAGCCCCTGCCCTATGGAATCCTGGGATTTGTAATTTGGTGATTTAGGTACGTTCTGCACAAATCAGAACACTCTTGGTGGGGGCAGGGTATCCTAAAGTATCCCAGCCCTGGAGTTACCATGACCTCCCCCCCCCCCCCCCTCCGCTGCTTGTTATTTCCCCCCCCCCCCCAATTCTGTTGCTGAGCCTCTGTTTGCATGTGCATCCCATGAGGTCAGAAGAAGGTGCCCAGCCTGGCTGGATACTTTGTTCTGACTTCAGAGTGACTGACACATGGCAGTGACAGTGGTGCCGACAGCACAGGTGGATGTGCGTGTGAACATGTGTTCGGTCTCAAAACAGAGGGTCTGGATCTTCTGGAAAGATCCAGACCAAACAGGGAATATTTAAAATCTGTTTCAGGAGAGGTATACCTGGGCTTGGAACTGATCAGCCCAGATGTTGTCTGGACAGTTTGCACTAAACTTGGAGGTTGGTCCTTGCATCATTCTGACTCCACATTGAGAGGACAAGGGGAGGCCATTTTATTTTGCTTTAATTTAAGAATTCTCTGCTGGAGTAATGCTATAGTTTACAAGCAGCAAATCTAAATTAACTCGTCACCAAACTACAAATCCAAGAATCTGACATTATGGCAGTTAAAATGATATCAAAAAACTGTAAGTTGGTGGGCTGGATATGCTCCTTTTTATTCAGTTGACCTTTGGGAGGGGAAAAAACTTTTCTGGCTGTAGAGGAACTGTATGACTGAAGCTTGTTTTGGATGCTATAAATGACTTGTTTGGATAATCTCAAAGTCTTTATCTGATGGTAGAAAGATAACTGGAAGGTAAGCAGATAAGCCTCCCTAAGAAGGGTGCTCTGAAGCTTGATGGCCACTGAGGATGTCCTCTTTTGTCGCCATGTGAGATTTTCTACAGAGGTTGGAGGAGACAATTCCCTCCCAGAGATTTTATTATGTCATTTCTAATTAGTTTTACCCTTACTAGCAATCCTTAGGAGACCCACACAATTTTTATTGTTGTAGATAATTCCTGACTAATTAAACAGTTCAATACTCTTATCCACTCTACTCTATGTGTTCCTACTCTTTATTTCTGGCCATGGTCTCCCTCCCCACCAAAATCAAACAGCAACTTTGCCTATTAGGAAGGCTCCTGAATTTTGATTTGTCCATCAAAATAAGAGAAAAAGAAAACAGTCCAACCATTTCATCAAAGGGAGGCCCACAGAGAGTGTATGGAGTTATCCATAGTCATGCAGTGTGTAATAAAACTCCAGCAATGTCTTCATTTTCACGCAACAGAAACTAGGTGCCATTTTGTATCCAACCCTTTCTTTTATTCTCTTACATTCCATAATCTTCTTTGACATCAGTGAGAATTATTAGTTGTGCTCACCCGTGCCACGCATCTTGGTTACCTCTAATTGAAATGGAGGTGATCTTGAGTGGCAAAATTGGTTAAGAAACTCTTTCAAGTGCCTCGTTTGTATAATTTATCAGGGGAATCAAATGCTTCTGAGTTTGGATCATTTAGTTCTCAGGAGCTTTTAATCTCTGATCATATCAGGAGGTGGGACAGGGCTCGATCGTAGAAGAACTTGATGATGACTTAGAAATTTATTTACTGTGTCAAATGCTGATGTTGCCAGAAGAGCAGTTTGAGGTGAGAATTACCTTTCACAGAAAATTAACTACAGGAAGCTACTTAATTTGAAGGAAATGCAGACCTTATAACTTTTTTCTCAATAAATTCTTGACATAGAATGGAACATATTTGCACTCTCTCAAGCTTAAACAACTTCTTTCATCAAGCACAAGAGTTAAAGGAGAGCTACCTTTTTAAAACGGGGACATTAAAGCCTACTTGATGTGATTGAAGAGGGAGAATTGATCTGATTAAAATTGTCCAGTGCTCTTCTCCAAACTCATCATGAGTTAAAATATACCTAAATATACTTAACATGGTGTGGAGTTCTAGGGATGTCATAGACATCTAAACAACAAAGACAAATGGACTGGCCCTAGAGCAAAGCAGGCCTGAAATCTATCCAGACGCCAATATGACTAAACCGAGTTTGCTGTCACACTGAAGAATTATTGCAGTTTGACCACACTTTAACTGCCATGGCTCAGTGCTATGCAAGTCTGGGATTTGTAGTTTGTTGTGGTACCAGAGTTCTCTGACAGAGATGGCTGAATATCTCACAAGACTACACATCCCGAAATTCCATAGCATTGAGCCAGGGCACTATATTCCAATTGATAAAGGCTGCAATCACATTGGCTTTTTCAGCTACCTGATATTCATGTAGGTTTGCACTCCCACCTATGACCCAATCCTGATTGTTGAAAAATTCAAGAAGTTTAGTCATTAGGGCCAGCTGTACTTAAAAGTTTTTCTTCCAAAGATCTTGTTGCTGTTTTCCTGCAGAACATGTATTGGTTTGTTTTATCAAACAGGGCATTCTCCATTTGTCCTCTGAGATGCTACTGAGACGATTACAGCCATGATTCTATGACCTTATTCTCCAGGATGTGTAGCCTCAGTGATTTGTTGCTGAATAACTCATTGTCTGTGATATTTTTATCTGTGCTGGGTTATTTCACAAGTGCAGTCAATTCCAGTTACTGGATCAGACTAAGCTCTAGCATTTAGTTTCCGATAGTGGTTAGACAGCTGCCGCTGGAAGCTTACAAGCAGAACATGAAAGCAATTACCATCCCATGCTGTTTGTTCTCAGCATCTGGTTCTCAGATATAGATTGGCTCGAACATGTGGGTTCTATTCAGCAATTACAGCTATACAATGATAGTCCTCCCTAAATTTGTCTGACACAATGTGGATATGTGGTCTCCATTCCAGCTATATCCTAACTAAGAGGCTCTTTATTATAGATATGGTATTATATAGGCAACTTTGATTAACAATCCAAGTCAGTTTTCTTTTGTTTCATAGGGATTCCAAAAGGTATCTTGGTTCCTCATCTGACCTGATCTACGATTGTTCCTTAATAACTAAATGATGTGAGATTGCAGTTTAAACCCTCTTTCAGTGTGGTTGCCTGCTAGAGTCAGAGCGGTGATGTACTTTATTTATTCAAAGGAACCTGGAGGGCTCCTCTACCCACTCGACATGCAATATTTATTTGTTTTCACATAGAAGACACCAAAAGTGCAAAACAATAAAGACAAGAGTGTACCTACACACGTAATACATTGCCTCTACTCCAAATCATGGATGCATGCACCAACACTGCACAACACTACAAAACCTTTGGCCTGTTACAGACAGCCAAAATAAAGCTGCTTCGAGTCACAGTGGAGGTATGGTGTTTCAATGATCGAAGAGTCCAGAAGTCGCACCAAAGCCACGCTCCAGTCCTTAGGGCTGGAGCGTGGCTTGGTGTGGCTTCTGGACTCTTAGGATGCATGCATCTTGAAACACCATACCTCCACTGTGACTCGAAGCAGCTTTATTTTGGCTGTCTGTAACAGGCCTTGTTTTTTTTTAATCCCACTCCTATCCTTTAGTCTATGTTTATCAAGTAATTACAATCCCCCTTGACTTACATTATTGTTGTTGTGTGCCCTCCAAATCATTTCTGACTTTGGAGACCCTATGGTAAAACTATCATAGGTTTTTCTTGGCAAGTTTCTTCAGTGGGGTTCTGCCGTGCCTTCCTCTGAGGCTTTGGCCCTTACAGCCCGCCCAAAAGGGGCGGTCTTGGGCGGCTGCCGGTTGCAGCGCGGAGGAGCCGCAACAGCCGAACCCACCGCTACTCCCCGCCGCACTGCAAAAAAGGAGTGCAGAAATCGCACTCCTTCCAGCAACCCGGAAGAGCCGCCGCAAGTGCCAAAGCGCGCACTCGCGACGGCTCTTCCGGGTTTAGACGTCTGGACGCTGCGCGTCTGTTATGTCAAGATGGCCGCGCCTGTCTGTATAGGGCACCGCCATCTTGCCGTACGGAATACGCGCGAGGGGCAAGGCGCATCCGGAAGTGCCGCCCCTCTCGCGTATTCCTGGCACAACGACGGCGCCGCTTAGGCCCGTCTGTAAGGCGCCTTAGAGAGTGTGACTTGCCCAAGGTGAATTTCCATGGCTGTGGTGGGATTCAAACCCTGATCTCCAAACTCCTAGTCCAGTTGACCTAAATATCCAAATTAATGTGTACCTCTGCTCCTAACCACATAAAATGGTCTATATTCCAAAACCTGCCAAGGTTATGATTTCTTCTCTTTCTTGTATATACCTCAGAAATGGCTTCCACTCTTCCTTTAATAAAATAGTTAATTTGTCCATGTCAGCAAATTCAAATATCTTCACAATCCAGTCCTCTATGGATGGCGTATCGATTATTATTATTACTATTACTATTATTATTATATTTGTATCCCACTCTTTTCCCAGCTGGGATTCAGAGCAGCTTCACGATATTAAAAATCAATACAATTAAAACATAAAAAGTGATGTATTAAAACAGAATTAAATTGTTTCAATATTAAAATAGATTATTTATTAAAAGAATAAAAATAAATTTTAAAAGATAAAAAATGTAAAACACTTAAAATGATACAACACCCAGCTAGTCCTTTAAGAACATTCTGTTTTCAAAAAAGCCTGCCTGCATAAGAAGATTTTAACCTGCTTGGGGAAGGCCAATAAGGAGGGGAGCATTCTGATTACCTGGGCAAGGAGTTCCAAAGTCTAAGGGTAACCTCTCTCGCGTCCTCACCAACCATGCTTGTGATGGTGGTGGGACAGAGAGAAGGGCCTCTCCAGAGGATCTCTGGGCTTGGGCCAGTTCATACAGGGAGATATGGTTTTCCAGATATCATAGGCCTAAGCCATATAGGGCTTTATAGGTCATAACCAGCACTTTGAATTGTGCCCAGAAACAAACTGGCAGCCAGTTTGGCTGTTTCAACATGGAGCTGTTTCAACAGGGGCGTTGTGTGATCTCTATAACCTGCCTCATTCAACAGCCTTGCTGCAGCTCTTTGAACCAGCTGAAATTTCTGAACACCCTTCAAAGGCAGCCCCACGTAGAGCCTGTTACAGTACTCCAAATTTCCATAGCTCCCTCTTTTCTGCCCTCGCTTCTCCATATCTTCAATCTCTCTCTCTCTACAGGCTCCTTCCCTTCAGACTTCAAACATGCTCTCATTTCCCCAACTCTGAAAAAACCTTCTCTTGACCCCTCCTCTTTGTCTAGCTGTCATCCGATTTCTCTTCTTCCCTTTCTTTCTAAGGTTTTGGAACGGGTTGTCTATTCTCGCTGTCTTGAGTTTTTTGAAGCCAACTCCATCCTCGATCCCTTTCAGTCTGGTTTCCGCCCACGGCATTCTACAGAGACAGCTCTCACTAAGATCTCGAATGACCTTTTACAGGCCAAGGCTAATGGCCTTTACTCTGTTCTCATCCTTCTTGATTTGTCTGCAGCCTTTGACACCGTTGATCACTTTCTCCTAATTGACATACTCTCTGACCTTGGGTTCTCAGACTCTGTTCTTGACTGGTTTAGATCTTACTTGTCTGGCAGATCTTTTGCAGTAGTTGCAGGTGGTCAGACTTCTTCTCCTGTTCCCTTATCTGTTAGAGTTCCTCAGGGCTCTGTTCTGGGTCCCCTTCTGTTTTCTCTCTACACACTGTCCTTAGGAAAACTCATCAGCTCCTTTGGCTTTTCCTACCATCTGTATGCCGATGACACCCAGCTGTATCTTTCTGCCCCTGACCTTTCTCCAAGACTTGGACAGCAAGTTTCGTCTTGTCTCACAGCTGTCTCGCAGTGGATGTGCCATCGGCGTTTGAAGCTCAACATGTCCAAGACAGAGCTTCTTGTCTTTCCTCCTAAGTCCACCCTTCAACACTCCTTTTCTGTCTCTGTGGACAACATTTCTATTCAACCAGTCCAACAAGCCCATAGTCTTGATTGTATCTTTGACTCTTCTCTGTCGTGTACTCCTCAGATCCAGACCACAGCCAAGGCTTGTAGATTCTTTTTATACAATATTGCCAAAATCCTACCATATCTCTCTGCCTCTACTGCCAAGATTCTGGTCCATGCCCTAGTGGTATCATGATTTGATTTCTGTAACATCCTACTGGCTGGGCTTCCTCTTCCTCACCTCCGTCCTTCAATTTCTGTCCAGCATTTAGCTGCATGCATTGTCACATCTGCCCACTGCTCTGACCATATCTCTCCTTTGTTGGCATCCTTTCAATGGCTCTCCCCCTCCCTTTCCGTATTCAGTATAAGCTTCTGCTGTCAACGTTTAAAGCCCTCCATGGGCTGGCCCCTCCTTACTTATCAGACCTTCTTTCTCCTCACCTTCCCTCCAGGGCCCTCCGTTCTGGCAGTCAAGGTCGACTATCCCAGCCCAGGATTTTCTCTGCCCCATCTCGGATTCCCCCCTTTTCACTTGCCACCCCTCACTCCTGGAACCTTCTTCCCCAGCGAGCAAGAGCCATCACTTCTTTAACCAGCTTCAAAATGGAGTTGAAGACCATCCTGTTCAGAGAAGAGTTCCCAGGCATTGCGTGATTGTCACTTGTCATTCGATGTTCTTTTTTGTTGCCTGTTTTATTGAACCATTTCCTGTATTGCTGTGTATTATATATGTATTATCCTATTATTTCTTAGCTTGTACACCATATGCAGGTTTACTCTTTTATATTTATTGTTTTATGTACAGCGCTGTGCAAATCTACAGCGCTATTTAAATAAATAATAATAATAAAATAATAAAATAGCATAAAGGACAGCCTCACAACCCAAGGGCCAGGGGGTTGAGCAAGAGTCCCTCAGTACCACGTATTTTCTTCCACATTTGTGCATTTAATATTCTTGCTGCCATGATCAAATATTATATCGGTTTTCCCTATGTTCTCAATATCTCACTGTCATCTAATAATCCTAAAAGAGAAAATTCTGATTAGAGACACATTTTTATATTCAGTACCTTTTCTATCTCACAACAAATCTATTTCCAATACAATTTTGCCTTGTTGCAGGTCCACCACATATGTCAGCATGACTTAACTTGTTCATTACACTTCTGGCATTTTTAAAAACTCCTTTGTACAGCTTGGCTAATTTCTTTGACATTAAATGCCACCTAAACATTCTTTTAAATTATATTTAAAACACTTTCAAATTATATGTTAAAGTAAATAACAAACCATTTATATGTGGGCTTTTACACTTGACATCTAAGAAGCTGAGCATATGAGCTATGATAGCAGGGGTTCAGCTTCTGTGTCTCTGGTCCCAGTGTTCATCTAGATTAGTTCCAATGTTGGAGTGGGGACAGGTGGGTATTTACACACCTATCTCTATGCCAACCTAGGACCCACTACGGGCACTCTCTCCTTACCTTGCCATTTCTTCACTAAGAAGTACTAAGAAGCTCCTTGTTGCCATTTCTGATGTGGACGTGGGGCCTGTGGATGCACCCACAGGCCTGGGACTCTGTTTCCACACCAGATGTGTGGCAGAGGGTTTTCTCAGTAGCAATGACAGTACAGTAAGGTAAGGAGCACGAGAGGCTGTGTAAACAGCCAGGGCTTGACACAGAGTTTCCAGGAAACTCCGTGGCAAACCTGGGGTCAAATTGACCCAGGGTAACAGCTGTTTATCCTGGGATCAAGCTACTGTCGAATGGCTCTTACCATCACAAAGTTCTTCTCCTTTCCTGTAGTTTCAATCCATTGCTCCAAGTCCTAGTCTTTGGAGCACCAGAAAACAAGCTTGCTCCATCTTCAGTATGACACTCCTTCAAATATTTAAACAGGGCTATTATATCATCTCTTAAACTTCTCTCCTCCAGGCTAGACATACACAGGTCCGTAATTCTCTCCTCATAAGGCATGGTTTCCAGACCTTCCACCATTTTGATCTATCTCCTCTGGACATGCTTCATCATCTCAACATCCTTTTGAATTGTCATTCCCACAACTGGACACAGTATTCCAGGTGAGGCCTGACCAAAACAGAATAGAGTGGTAGATATAATGCTTTTCATTTACAGGAGAGCAGATTTCAATTCGAACATTAGAAGGAACTTCTTGACAGTAATATTGGTTTGACAATGGAACAAACATACTTTTTAAATTATAGTGACCAGAATTGGACACAGCATTCCAGGTGAGACCTGACAAAAGCAAACATTGTCCAGTGCAGATACATTTGTTCAGTAACTTTAGCAGTCTGAAGATCTTGGGAAACTGTAGTGATTTAGAGTGGACCCAGAAAGCAAGTTCAACTGGTTAGCTCAGCTGGTTTAACTTGGGTTTCTTCAGGAGCAACTGAGTCATTAAGTGTGTGTGTGTGTGTGTGTGTGTGTATGCTCTGTGTGTGTATGCTCTGTGTGTGTGTGTGTGTGTGTGTGTGTGTGTGTGTGTGTGTTTGGCAGATTGTTATTTTACACAGGCAGATAAAATGGAATCTGTTATTAAGGGGAGAAAATAGCATTACAAATCACAACTCAATAGAGGGATATACAGCATCTTTGCAAAAAGAAAAAGAAAAAAAAGTGGAGCGGGGAAACCAGAACATTGGTATTAGAAAGCTGAAATTGTTTACCTTTTGTATTTTACATCTTTCAAAAAATACCCATCTAAAGGAACAATTTGGCTGTACCCCAAGTAATGGGTTGACAGCAACCACAGTGTTTTAAGTGTTTGTCTGTGTGTGTGTGTGTGTGTGTGTGTGTGTGTGTGTGTGTAGAGATGATGTTTGTTCACCAGAATAACTACTTTTTGGAATTTGCCACACTGTGTGAGCACAGCTTAAACATTTCCAATCTAACTTTACAGTATGAAAGGGAGGAAAAGAAAGGAAGAAAAGAAATAAACCAATAACAGAAAAACACAGATTACTCTGAGAAATGATACTGCAAATAACTGGGGGGGAAAGCCATCTTCTTCATGGTAAGTTTCACAAAGTAATTCCATGGCAGACAAACCAAGGTAAATATTTACTGTAAGTTTCCTTTGAACCTGCAGGAGTCTGCAATTCACACTGCCTGCTATCCTTAATACTTATCTCAGTCCTTTGTAGATTAGTTTCATGACCGTTATTTCCAAAAGGGTATATTATTTGTCAAAACCACTGCTGAAGACCTGTGTTCAGACTTGGTGGAAAGAGGGGGCAAAGACTAAACACAGAAAAAGAATGAAGGGGATTAAAATAACTACTGCTTCTCTAATACTTACCAACTTCTGATGCGTGCAGTTGTCTTGCAGCTGCGGCTTCCATGGATGAAAGGCTTTTTTCCCACATGCACACATCACTCCTTCCCTTGATATATATTGATATAAACCCATACTTTCCAACTGTCTCAATTTGGTCAGGAGAGTCCTGACTAATCCTCTATCATCCCACTTTTCTAGCTCTTTTCACAAAGCCCCAGTTTTTCTCTCTTCCCACTTTCTCCCTTCATCCTCAGCTTACACTCATTTCTGCAAACTGAGTTCAAAGTGCAAAAGCAGTTTGTGCTCAGTTAACTCAGTACAGAGGAGAGGAGCAGTCAAACATTTGCTCATCCCAGTAGGCTAAGGCAAAAACAAACTGTAGAAGTCTCTTCTAGCCTGTGTGTTCTCCTATATTAATATTTTTTGCTAACTTGGTAACACCTGGATTTTACTTGGCCAAATGTATCCTGATTTTCATTCGTGAAACATTGGAGGGTATGGAAAACTAGTTATCATAGTAAACAGTACAAGACTAGCTTTATCCTCAGTACACTAATGCTTAGGTTTATAGCTTCTCTTCATGTTGATGAACACTTAGGAGTGTCAATCCTCTTCAGCAGTCTTAAGTGAGACACTTCCCATGTAGGCTGACCTCTCTAATGTGTAGCATTTTAACCTTAGACTTTTGCATGCAGGCCACAAGGCAGTTTATGAACCCAGACCCATGGAATTTCCTTTTTCAATGGTTTAGTTTCTGATAGTGGTTAGACAGTTTTTGAATCCTGACCCATGGAATTTCTTTTTCCACTGCTTCGCTGGCCAGGAAAGAAATGGAGTTGGCTCCTGGGATTTTTTTTCCTGAGGAGAAAAGCCCAGGACAAGTGGCCTTGATCTCACGAATAATCAAAACCACAAGTCTCAAGACTGCAAATCTGGAGGGCCTACTGTATATATCAAAAGGTGGCCATTTTTTCAAAACAAGAAATAGATTTCTCATCACTTCTGGTTTTTGTTTTGTTTTTGTTTTTTGAGGAGGCAACCTGAACAATCTGTATAGGCCCAAAGGGGTCCAGGGAAAGAAAATTGGCTTCTGGACATATAAAAGTTACCTATCTTTCCCCAAAGCAGTGTGAAGTATGTGAAGCTACTCTGGTCTACATCCATTGATCCCTTAATACACAGATGGTCACCTTACAGTAGAACACCCATGGTTCTCCACTCCTGTCTTTATTGCAGGACTGAAAGTTCTTCACCTTATGTTTATCAATCAATAGTTACCTAGAATCTCTTAGAACTTGCCATTTGTGTCACTTGGCTTCCCAGGTTTGTATAGAACAATATTGTCTAGTAAACAGAAGAACATCAACATACTCTTTAAGATTCTTTCAAGCTTTGGAGTTTCAGGGAAATGATGGCAGCAGAATGAACATGTGGCCATATATCTACTGTATATACTAATGTATACGTCTAGAAATTTTAGTCATAAAATTGACTCCAAAAACCTGAGTCAACTTATCCACTGGTCAATGTTAAGTACTATACTTTAACTCTCATTTTAAAAAGGAACCATTCCCTGGTGAAAAGCAAGAGCATAATCTGTCCTGGAAGCACTGATCCCCCTCTATTCTCTCATCCATCCAGCCTTTAGTATGAGCACAAACAGTTATGTTTGCAGGAATTTTATAAGTTCTTTGACATTGTTTTGCTTTGCTTCATCTTTTAGATCCTTTGCTATATGCACTAAGTTTTACCCTCGACTTATACACGGGTTATATCAAAACCTATAATTTTGGCCCCCAAACCTACCCTCGACTTATACATGAGGTCGACTTATAGTTCAGTATATACAGTATCTATCTATCTATCTATCTGGTACAAGTGCAAGCTGATGTAGTTACACATTTCTTATGGAGATAAATCACATCACATACATACATTATATCTCAGTTAACAAAGCCTATGACAAAGAAGTTCCTTTCTACATATGGGCCAGTGAAACCTATTTAACAGCCACCCAAAGCCAATCACCAGTCCCAGCACACAGTATGGGGAAGGCAAAAAACCCCGGGGAAAGGGGAGAAAATTCCTACCCGGCCCCGAAGCGACCAACAAAGTTCATACTGCATTTAGGGTGGGAGGGTGGGCTGCTTCATGGAAAAGAGGCAGATGGGGGGTGCACTGTCCTTATATACTGACTCCGCCTCCCATCACATGCCTCATCTTAGTCCAATGGACCTTGCTTATATAGAAAATTCTGGTCTCTATCATGGAGGATATCAAAGCCCCACCCTCCCTCAAGGCTCTGCCAATCGTCCTGGTGTGAATTGCTGAAACATGTTGAATTTCTCTTAATTTACGTGGTGTAGGAAACTGTCCCTATTGTTTCCATGTTATTTTGACTTGTGGTACCCAAGTTTCTGTTAAAGTAAGGCATAGGAACACTTTCATTAACTGCGATATATCTATCTTTTCAGTCTAGGCATTGCATGGTCTAGGAATGCATTTTCTTATAAGGGTCAGTTCTCATACTTAAAAGGCACATGGTATTTGTAGTATATTTTACTGGCAAAGAAGGTCAATTTACACAATATTTGTACTGTATGAGAATCATATCTCTCACATTTCATTTGCTGTGGAACCTTTACATGCCATACACATTATTGACATACATTTCAGTGTTTGGTGGAATTTCAGCATTTCTAATATATTGCATTAATTTAGTCTAGCTATTATCACATTATAGGCTGATAGGAAGAAGTCTGATGAGGACCAGTATGGTGTAATAGTTTGAACATTGGACTAAGATACTGGGAAACCAGGAATTAAATCCCAGCTCAGCCAAGTAAACGTATTGGGTGACCTTGGGCAAGCCACACTCTTTCAGCCTCAGAAGATGGCAATAGCAAACCCCCTTGGAGGAAACTTGCCAAGAAAACCCTCTTATAGGTCCACCTTAGGGTCACCATAAGTTGGGAACAACTTGAAGATATACAACAACAACAGCAACAACAACCAGGCTGATAGGAAGAGATTCAACTCAACTGAGATGTGGTGGTGGTGGAGGAGAATTCTGCAGATACCTTGGACTACCAAAAGAATAAATAAACAGAAGAGGGGATTTCAGAAGATGTCGTCACATAGCCAAGAAACAAGCAAGACATGCTGAAATTCCCTCTTATGCGCAAGTATCAACAGTAGAAGAGCCTTCATCAGTTTCCACTCTGGCAGCCCTGCAGCCAGCTTTGCTTCAAACATCACTATAAGCCAGCTGTGGGTGTCAGCTTTATTCTAGACCAGATGCCATGTGGTAGGACAGGAAGGCACAGCACAACACACGAAGCTCTGTGGTCTCCCCCCTTATCTGGAGGAGCAGCTTGAAGTCAGTCCACTTTGCTCTACCGGAGCAGAACAAAAGTAACTCAAGAGGGGCCTTATATATCTTTCAGGATAATAAATAATCAGCAACACTCAGTACTTGCAAGATTATGCTTTTCATTTTCAAAGCCACTGTGCAAACATTAACTAATTAATCCTCATGGCTCCCATATGAGGCAGTCATGGCATTAATAATGCTTGGCATTTATACAACCCCTTTGAGCGACAGATCTGAGAGGCATTTGAAATGTTAATTCCTATTATTATCTATTTGTTCCACATATGCCCTCATGGTATCAGAAGAAGTGGCACAGTCCCTGGACCAATGTAGCATGTAAGCAGCCATTTATCCCCATTTTATAGGTGACAGTACTGAGGCATGAAAAGAATTAAGCTCTGAGTCCTACTGAAGACAGATTACTATTTTCCACCTTCCACCCCTCTCCCTGCCCCAGAGAATTGAAGGTAATATGATAGAGGGCAAATGTCTCTTATTCCATTCTGTGCCATTTGTATATGTTCTTACCCAAAGGTCCATTCTGTTCTGATTAATTTATTCATTAATCTGCATTTGGGGGGGGGGAATCTAGATGCATTTTAAAATAGTTATTTGAATAATTGTAAATGCATATGCTTCTCAAAACATCCATTTAAATGCACCTTTTCTCTTAAAAAATGCATTTTCTCTCAAATGACATGTCTAAATACATATTTCAGTACCTTTCAGTCTCCATAAAGTGTGCTGGCCTATTCAGAAAAATGTTGAATGTGTTGGATAGGTATATTTGTTCTGTAATGGAATAATAATAATAATAGAGGAAATACATATAAGAAGCTTAGGCAGAAAGCCAGACTGGATAGTTTGGACCTCTATTTAAAAAAAACAAAAACATCCCCAGTTTTCACTCCAACCACCCTAAATCTGGGGGTTGTTTTTTTCTATCAAACCAACTGAAATAGTCAAGAAAACCAAGTGTTGAGCAAAATTCCCTGTTGTTTGGAGTCCATTTTGATTGATGAATGGAGTAAATGGCTAGGGATTCTCTCAAAGATGGTGTAGATTTACTTTGAAGGGCTTTGGAGAAAAGGAAAGAGTGGATACCAGCAAAAGGCTTATGGGAGGTTCTACAGATAGATCTTTCCAAAGGCTGGGAAGTTGCCTTTCTTCACACACATTGCCTTCTGCAAACCTCTCCACACCTTCAGCTCTGCACCACTTTCAACAACTCTAGTGAAAATTTGGAGATACATTGTTAACATACATCTAAATTCTTAATATCTTATGAAACAAAATTCTTTTTAAATAACTTTATTGAAATATACATATAAAACACATAACATAAAAACATTACACATAGTACACAATGCATACAATACAACACAATACTGCACAATACAATACATACTTCATTTATCCACAATGAAACAAAATTCAAATGTGATGGCTCTTTTGTCAGGAAAGCATCTTCAGCTGTGTGGTAGAGGATGGCAATGCGAGCCAAGAGAGAAGAAGACTTGCAAAAATGTACATCATTGCTAGCATACTGCTGGTTTGTCACAAATGGAGTAGACCTACCATATATACATAAGTCAACTTCATGTATAAGTTCAGGGCAGGTTCTGGGACCATAATTATGGATTTTGACATGACCCGTGCATAAGTTGGCAGTAAAACATAGAGGCATGAAAAAAGAATTTGAAGGATGAAGTAACGGAAAACAATGCTAAAAAAACATACAAAATCCCAGCAGGCATATTTGTGCTCATACTAAAGGCTGGATGGATGTGAGAATAGAGAGGGGTCAGTGATTCCAGGAGAGATTATGCTCTTGTCTTTCGCCAGGTGATGATTTCTTTTTTAAATAAGAGTTAAAGTTCAATTACGTTGACCAATTATGATAAGTCGACTCAGTTTTTTGGGGTGAATTTTTTGACTAAAATTTCTAGACTTATACAGCATTCAGTGAATTGTTGAATGGTGAGTGAACTACTAGATTAAAATTTATTCAAAAGATGTGCTTTTCATGGATCTAAAATAGGTTTTAGGTACATGAATTTACACAGCACTTGGAAGGCAGAAAATACACTTTTGTTCTTTTATCAGTTTGGCACTACTTTCTGCAAGACTTACATTTCCCCCGGTTCTTCCATAAGTTGTTTCTCTCATTTGGTGAATCACCTGTAGTTTCAAGAATACAAAGTAAATAAATAAAGATCTTAAAGTGTTTTGCACAGCTTGACCAAAACTTACAGAAGGGAGGAAATACTCTGTCTAATTGTGAAGAAATAATCAAATTTTGTTGTTTCATCACAAATCAATTGAAACCTTTCCTATCCGTATCTGCCAAACTGAAGAAGCTGCCATACATGTATGGAGGAGGAGGAGGAAAAGGAGATGAGAAAGAGGAGGAGGCGGAGGAGGAGAAAGGCCTGCAAGGGGAAGGCGAAGAGGAGGAGTTTCAAACCCAACTTTTGATATTTACACATTCAAAGACCTGAGACAGGAATAATTTGTTTGATTTCTCCCCCACTTTTTGTTTTAATTTCAACATAATTTCATCCTCAATTTAAAAGAATTTATGAATTTTGGGAAACTCTTATGAAAACCAAACCGGATCAATACTTATGTAACAATGCACAAGGCAACCAAATAATCACCCAAGTGTAGCTAAGGACTACCATTTGTATTTTCAACATAGCATTAGCGTGTTGTTACATCAAGGAGATAACCGGAAAGGAATATGGATGTCCACAGCCAGCTAGTGCTTCCCAGTGCTCCTGGATAGTATTTTGTTCACAGGGACCAGGGCAGGCATTAGTAACTTAGGTGTATAACCCCAACTGTAGTCTGAGAGTACCATGTGCTGACGCCAGCCTTATAGATATCCTGCTGGATGACAATTCAAGGCTTTAAAAATTGATCAGTGGATTCAGCTGGCTATTAGTGATATAATTCAGTACTAATTTTTATCTGTAAGGAGGAAATGAGTACTTTTTGCAATTTTCCTCCTCTATGAGAAAGAGTTTGCAAACCGCACAGTTCTTGAAACCTATTTGAAATTCAGGACTTATTTTGTGCAAAATTTGCCCATGGTTGTTTTTGCACTGAACAGCATTTTCTGTGCAAGAAACAATATTTCTGTGTGGAAATATTATTTCCTGTGGAGAAAAAAAAATGGTTTTCTCCACACACAAAATGCTGTTTTCAGTGCAAAGCAACCACTTGCAAAATTTGTGCACAATATGTCCTGAACTGTGAAGATTCTCCTCAGTCCAGGATTCTTCTCATCAATGTTTTCAATACTTTAAAAAAACACAAAAAAGTGTGTGTGTTTTTCAGTCAAGTTTTGAATATTTTCAGATATCTCTCTATCTTCACTTGCAATTTGAATTAGCCCATTGTTTTACTGTTCAATGGAGAACATAAATTAAGTGCTCTGCAAGATGTAGCTTCTAGGTCAAAGGTCCAATAAGCTGGTGAAGGCTGGCAGCTTCCTTATCAATTGGTCAGTGCTTCTCTCTTGACCCTAACTGTAAAGGAATTATCTCAAATAGATTCAGTAACTGAAATACCTGTTTTAAAGTTCAGGCTAGAACCCAGAGTGGATTTGCAATTCCAGTGGCATTGGTTCTACCAGACTTCAGTGTAATTATTTACTGCCTATTGGAAAGAAACAAACTATGTCTTCAGAAAGTGAGCTTGACTTCTCTAGTATTATCTGATTGTCATTTCTTAGTAGATCAGTGTTATTAGCACTGATTTTTTTAAAAAAAGAGGAGAGAGATTAAAGAGATTTAGTTTGAAAAGTAAAGCAGTGGTGCATATTATCCAAGCAAGCCATAGCTCTGGGTCTCTACAAGGATATTTTCTTCCCTGCGTCATTAACTTGCATAGCTTGTTGGGCTTTAGCTGTTTCTAATTAATTCTTTTACTGGCTTTTTTTTTTTTTTGGGAGTCTGTATCATATCTGGCAAACCATATAAAAATGAAGAAATCTCTCTAAGGTTTTACCCTTTTAATTATTATTTTTATTGCTTAAACGGAGCTCCCGAATTGCAAATGTTGACATTTTAGTTGATTCTCTTCATTAGAGTTTTCAAAAGTGTGTTCGGGGGAGTGGAAAGAGGGAAATCATACAGATACAAGGGATTTTTTTTAAAAGAAGAGAAAATCAGTGTTTTAAAAAAATAGATTGAGAAAGCTGTCAAAGAATCAAAGTAAAGACTCAAAGAGAACAACAACAACAACAACAGTAAAAAACAATTGGCTAACATTCAACTATTGACATTGTTATATACTTTCAAGTCATTTCCTACCTATGGTGATCCCAATGTGAAGCTGTCAGAGCATTTTCTTGGCAAGATTTCTTCAGTGTGCGTTTGCCTTTGGTTTCCTCTGAAGCTGAGAGAGTGTTACATGCTGTGTCCGCAATACAGAATTAAAGCAATTTGACACTACTTTAGCTGCCATGACTTTATCACACAGAATCCTGGGATTTGTAGTCTGGTGAGGCATCAGAGCTCTCTGATAGACCAGGCTGAATACCACACCAAACTATAAATCCCAGGATTCTGTAGGATAGAGTCATGGTAGTTAAAGTGCTGTCAAACTGGTTTAATTCTACAGTATGGATATACTCCCAGTGGTTTCCATGACCAAATGGGTTCAGACCCTACTCTCCAGAGTCATAGTCCAATGCTCAAACCACTACTCCATGCTTGGTCTCTTGATAGGGACTTATGCATACACATATTTCTTTATACATATGGTTATACTTTTTGTGACAATCTGGTGCCATTGGACATGCTGATGTTCACTGATCATTGCCATTGTGCATATCATACTACTGTTCACATTCAGTTGTGTAGTGCTGCAGACCATTAATGCATGATCATCACATACCTCTAGGAGTGTAAAGTTGCACTCTGTTCAACGTAGGATATCATTCAATTACACCAAAAATCCATACAATGGGCCCTTGGTATCCTCTGGGGCTTGGTTCCAGGTCCCCTCAAGTCTCATTATATGCAATGTGGTAGTAAAAGGATGCCCCTGATATAAAATGGCAAAATGTAGTTTGCTTTTTTTTTTTTTAAAAGGATTTTCAATCTGTGGATGGTTGAATCTGTGGATGCAGAATCAATGGATGCAGAGTTCAGACTGTACTTTAGAAAGTCTATGTTTCATCTGAAGAAGAGAAAGTTAAGAGGTAAGATGATAACCATGTTTATATTTTTGAAGGGATGTGATATTCAGGATGGCAAAACCTTTTTTTCCCTGCTGCTCCAGAGATTAGGACACAGAGCAATGGATTCAAGCTACAGGAAAAGAGAGTCTCAGATACTGGGACTGCTCCCCAGTCTTTGTACAAAACCTTCTCTCTCTCTCTCTCTCTCTCTCCCCCCCCCCTCTTTTTTTTTAAACAGGAAGGCAGACGTATACATCCCCCAAGCAGTGTTATTTTCCATCTCAAACATATTTGTGTCTGATAATAATGAGAATAATCATGTTCCAAAAGTATGAAAGAACCTGTGCACTCTGAAAAATACTAAAATGGTTTGCAGAAATAAAGAACATTGTGTTGTTTGTATGAAAATTAAAATAGCCATTCGGCCTAAGGCTCATTAGGACTTAGTGATGCCTTTTCCCAGGTCTGCATCTAAGTGTTAATATACTTTTAATTATTTTATGACATATTTATCATTATGCTGTGTTTCCAATAGGGTTCATGATGTCCAACCTGCTTTGGCCCAATGGAGCCATTAATGACCAGACAACCAGCAATTTGCTAGGTTAAAAATGTCAACCACCTTGTCATTATAAAACAACACACTCAGAACATAGTTCTGTTCTAGGGATGTGAAAATATGTTCATCTATTTTCTTTGGATGTAATATTGCAAGCTTGACTTACAATTGTGTATACCATGTAACAAGATGACAGCCTGAATATGTCATTCCACTTGTACAGAAATGTATGTTACACAACTCCAGTGTAGGGCTTTATCCTCTTTATTGTTTCATGTTCATCACTCATTCCTCATCTGAGCTGGATATTCTGTTGCTATCAAAATTCACAACCAATATCTCTTTGGTTTCTGTATTTGACAGTCACCTGGATGAACTGTAGTTTGGTTTAATGCAACATCAGGGCTAACTCAAATGAACTAAGAGAGAATCCATGAATTATTTAAAGCCATTCTTCAAAATCCCCAGATGCTTTGGTAAAAGAATCACCCTACCAAACTGCTTTGCACTGAGGATATTTTCAATTGCTCAGACCCATTTATTTATGTGTTAATTTATCTATTATAACATTTATATCCATTCTTTTACCAGAAGAGCTCAGGATGGTGTACAGATCACACCAGACTGAAACAATTTAGAACAATTTGAACTGAAAATAATGAGGAATAACAGTATACAAAGAATAATTCAAAGAGTTTAACATCAGTCCCAAAAGAATTTAACAATTTATATAAATGAAAACAATTTAAAACCTCTCCTGATCTAGACAAATTCATTCAACCCCAAATGTTTTGATAAAAAGCCATCCAATGCCTTCTCTGCACAGGCCAAAAGCATCACCTCTCCCTCCATTCTGTCATGGCCTAAACCCTGGTTATGGTGCAAGCGGTCCAGACAAAGTCCACACCAGAACCTATGTTTCTTTGCATGTTCCACACCAGAACACACACAATGGACATTCCATCCCAGAATCTATGTTAAATCAAATTAAAATAACTTACTGGTTGCTCTGGAGCTTCTGGGAAAATCTTAATTTCTCTGTTTCTGGACTGTGGTGGCTGTTTGCATGGAACTCCACTGAGCTGGCCAGCACATCCTCTGCTGCTACAGATTGCTTGCTCTGAGTCAGAATGAGACACCTAGTATATGACCATCACTGTTTGCATTGTTCTGACCTCAGAAGTAAGCAACTTATGGAGGTGGAGGACATGGCAAGTGGTCCAGCAGGGCATCTGTGCAGCCAGCCACCATGGTACGGGAATGGAGGGCCAGGTAATGGAAGTAGATTGGGGCAGATTGGGGCTGGGATGCTCTAGGTTGTTCCTGGAGTATCATGGCTAGTGCAGATGAGTCCCAGGTCTCTTCATGGAACACTTAGCTACAATGTCATTGCTATGTTTGTTCTCCCAGTCTGACTCCCTAAAACTGACCTTAAAGGTCAGGCCACGGTACCGAGTGAAGGAGTTCTGGTGGGCAGGGTGCTGAAGAATTACACATTTGATCGCCTCCCACCAGTGAGCCAGGGTGAAATGAGCAGAAGAAGGGACCCCCATGAGGTACTCAACTCAACCGCTGGTGGGAGGGGGCTGAATGCATCATCCTTTAGCACTCTTCCCTCCAGTGTTGCAGAATTCCTTTGCTCAGCCTGACTTTTCAGGTAAGTTTTAGAGCCATTTGTGGTTGTGGCAATGCTCCACAAGCATTAATATGAACAGATAGTTGCGAAGCCATATGTCTAGCTTATAACATTGTAAATGTCTAACAGGATGTCAGGTATCATGTTTTCACTTGCTGCCAGGAAGAAGTCAGCCTGGGAGCCAACTAATCTCCAAAGTGAAGTCAATCCCTGATCTGGGTAGATAAGACCAAAAATGTAAGAGATTTATATATATATATATATAACTGGAAGCTTCTTTTTCACCAGTGGTGGCCTCCAGTATCAGTAAGAACAGAGGAGCAGAAGGTGGCATTCACCACCCTGTTTAAACCAATAACCTTTGTTCATGTTTTCCATAGTTCGCTAGCAACTTCCTAGAAAAATCCAAATCCTCATTCTGAGAGTTTTGCAACCTCTTCCAGAGTGCCTTTCATGCCATCCATGATGGATTAAGAAATAAAAGAAATGTAAGCGATGACTTTGTGGATTGTGTTGTGCAGGGAAGAGATTTCCTCCAAGCAGGTGGCTGAAGCTTGATCATCTGCCAAAAATGCTGAACAGCAGCCTCTTCAGTTCAGACAGGGCAGGATGCCATTGTTCTAATTTTCCAGACTGCAACACCTTGAGCAGAAGTGATTGCCAGAAGAGTAAAGCTCAAAAATGTCATCTATTAGAACAGAACACTTTTTGAGGGAGGAAGGGGGAGAAGAACTTGAACAGTGGGAGGAATGGAAGACATTGAACACCTAAGTGATAATGATTCATGCGGATGTTTTCAGTCATTTTATCCTCAGACTTTTAAAACTCTGTGTATCGAGTTCCTAAAAGATAGTTGCAGTTTGTTCCTTTACAGTTTGAGAAATCTTATCATCTAAAGTTGAGCTGAAATGCTATATACTGAATTAAGTATGTTGGCCTGAGGCATTCTCACCAAACACTAAACTTCTTTGTGGACTGTACGGTTACAAGCTGTAAGTCCTCATCAGAATAAACTATTCTCCCAAAACTTTGAATAGATAACTAGAGTAGACATTAGAGAGAAAGAGTCAAGAATGACTTTCTTGGGCATGCTAGCTTTTTGCATATAATAATAATAATAATAATAATAATAATAATAATAATAATAATAATTTTTATTTATAGACCGCTATTCCGCAGTGATCATAGCGGTGTACAGTAAAATTGCAAAACAATACAAAAAATTGCAAGGCCTCTCTCCCCCTCAAGATGGTGGTTGGAGGAGGGCTCTTTGTCTTCCAGGCCAGGCCTCTCTCCCCCTCAAGATGGTGGTTGGAGGAGGGCTCTTTGTCTCCAGGCCGGCCTCTCTCCCCCTCCATGGTGTGGTTGGAGGGGGCTCTTTGGCTTCCAGGCCTGGCCTCTCTCCCCCTCAGATGGTGGTTGGAGGAGGGCTCTT
Organism: Sceloporus undulatus; assembly: GCF_019175285.1. Taxonomy (NCBI): domain Eukaryota; kingdom Metazoa; phylum Chordata; class Lepidosauria; order Squamata; family Phrynosomatidae; genus Sceloporus; species Sceloporus undulatus. The sequence goes on from NC_056523.1 coordinate 325,983,864, forward strand.
TGCTTCCAGGCCTGGCCTCTCTCCCCCTCAAGATGGTGGTTGGAGGAGGGTCTTTGTCTTCCAGGCCTGGCCTCTCTCCCCTCAAGATGGTGGTTGGAGGAGGGCTCTTTGTCTTCCAGGCCTGGCCTCTCTCCCCCTCAAGATGGTGGTTGGAGGAGGGCTCTTTGCACAGAAAAGGAGCAGATTTATGACTTTATTAAGGAAAAGATGACACCCTACCGCTAGCAGAAAATAGCAAAGACTCAGAATGGTTGCTAAAGACTGTAAAAAAGAAGTGAACAGACAGGGTTACAGTTGAACACTGACACTGTTGTGTGCCTTCAAGTCATTTTTGATTTATGGTGCTCTAAGGCAAACCTGCCATTTGGTTTCCTGGGGCTGAGAGTATGTGACTTGCCCAAGGATCCATGACTGAGCAGGGAATCAAACCGTTATCTCAAGAGTTACAGTCCAATACTTCAACCACTATATTGTGCTGATTCTCAGTTGAATCTTTAAAAACAAAAAGAATGACCATAGCTGAACACATGAGTTTAAAGAGGATGGTGAAGACATTGAAATCATTCAGGATTTCCCATACCTTGGCTTAGACATTAATCAGAATAGAGACTCTAGACAAGAAATCAGAAGTAGACTAGGACTTGAAATGGCAGCTGTGGAGGATCTAGACAAGTTCCTGAAGTATAAAGATATATAATTGAATATTGAAATTAGGATTGTCCATGCCATTGTATTTCCCATTTCTATGTATGATTGTAAAAGTTGAACAGTGAAGAAATCTGATAGGAGGAAAAGCAACACATTTTAAATGTGTTTTGAAAAAGAGATCTAGAGACTATGCTAAAGACAAAATAAAACTGGTAAAAAGATAAATAATAATAATAATACAAATTAAAGACAAATTAAGCCTGGATTCTGCCTGGAAGCCAACATGACTAAACTGAGACTGTTGTACTTTGGGCATGAGAAGAAAGGACTCATTAGAAAATATTATAATGTATGGTAAAGTAGAAGTCAGTAGGAAAAGAGGAAGATCACATTTCAGATGGATAGGTTGCATATTCCAGATGGATAGAAACCTACATTGACATAGGTACATGGTAACTATGTTGTTAAATATACATTTTACAACTGATTGCATATCTGCTAGTGTGCTTGCTTATTGTTCCATTGTGCAAGGAGCAATGCACACTGGCAGTTGATGAAACCTCAAGAAATAAAGTAGTATATTGAATCATCATCATCATCATCATCATCATCATCATCAATCATCATCATTATTTATATCCCACATTATTCCTAATAATGCAACTCGAAGCAAATTATGGCCTGAAAAGGGCCACCATTGGGCCACATTGGGGGCATGGTGTTTAGACAAAGCATGTCCTGAACGTGGCTGGATGCTGCCCTGATGCCATTCCAAGGCAAAAGAACTGGATCAAACTCTTTTTGGTGGCCTGGTTCAGGACCATGATAGCAGCCTGGATTGGGGCCAGGTGTGTGCAGTTACCATGGTCTCACTGTGATTTGGGGTGGGAGCAACCTCTGGCCACTCCTTTTGCCCTGTCTGCTTGAGGCCCCAGTCAGTTTCTGAAAGTCTTAGGGAACAGGAAAAAGAGAAGAAGAAGTCATTCTATCTCCCTAGGTAGGATGTTCCAAAGTTTGGGAACAGCCACAAAGAATGCTTGCTCCCTTATACCAGCAAATAAGCCTGAAATGTTAGTGGGACAAAGAGGAAAAAAAAAACTTTTCTGAAGATCCCAGAGCTATAATAGACTCATACAGAGCCATTTATGGCCTTGAACACCAAGACCATTCTTAGAATTGTGCCACAAGTGTACCTACCTTGAAGGTTCTGGTGAACAGTTATGCCCCAGCCCAAAATGTGTAACTACATATGAAATGGTAGCACCTGTGGAACTCTGTTTATGCAACTATGAATTTGATACTCATGTTTTTTTAAAGTTCTACCAATAAATAAACAAATAAAACAACAAGATGTGAAAAGAAGTTATGACATCAATATAATTTGAGCCCATGTGTGAATGACAGAAAATTTTCATCCAGTGCTGACAAGAACTAATACTGTTCTCAATGCATCCATATTGAAGTGATGAGGGAAAAAAATCTCATTAACTGACTTTAAAAAATGAATTTATCTAATTCATGGTCTGCGAGCCAGTTAATGAAAGCACACACATATCTTTTGGTTTCTCACCAGGAGAATCAGATCTTTAAAAAATGAATTAAATAGAAGTCAAAAAAAGAAGAAGCATGACTAATAATATGCATATCAGGGGGAGGGGGGATGTACACACAATTTACACAATGGGGGAAATGCTTAAGTATATCTATATTAAGAACAGTGCTTAAACAATGTGACTATTTGGAAACATGTGTGCCAAGGTATGCATTAATTTCTTGTGATGGAAGGGGGGGGGGGAAAGAAATTTCACAAACCAAGGCACAATTTGGAGTGTATCCACACTATAATTTATAGCACTTTTTATCCCACTTTAGCTGGCTAGTCTCGTTATCTATTCCATCTTCCTATGGAAGCATGGGATGTGTAGTCTGCTAAATCCTCTCCAAGAGAGCTCTAGCATTCTTCTCTGAACCACATCCTTATCCTAATCTGCACTGCAGAAATAATACAGTTTGACACTGCTTTATCTTCCATGACTCAATGCTATGGAATTCAGGTCTTTGCAGTTTTATTAGAATCATAGAATCATAGAATAATAGAGTTGGAAGAGACCACAAGGGCCATCCAGTCCAACCCCATTCTGCCATGCAGGAAATCTCAATCAAAGTATCCCTGACAGATGGCCATCCAGCCTCTGTTTAAAGACCTCCAGGGAAGGAGACTCCACCACTCTGAGGAAGGAGTGTGTTCCTCCTAATATTGAGGTGGAATCTCTTTTCCTGCAGCTTGCATCCATTGTTCTGGGTCCCATTCTCTGGAGCAGCAGAAAACAAGCTTGTTCCCTCCTCAATATGACATCCCTTCAAATATTTAAAGAGGGCTATCATATCACCTCTTAACCTTGTGTTCCCCAGGCTAAACATCCCCAGCTCCCTAAGTCATTCCTCATAGGGAACTCATATCTCATATCTAAATATTAGACATTTAATCTTCCCTGGCAGAGATTTCTGATGCCATAACAAGCTACAAGTCCCAGAATTCCATGGCATTGAGCCATGGCTGTAAAAGTGGTATCAAGCTGCATTATCTCTGCAGTGCAGATGTCTACTCTCATACCTGAGTTGCCAAAACAAACAACAAACTTGTTCTAGGATTTCCTGTAATAGATCCAGAATCCACAAAACAGATGACTCTTATTGGCTATACTTTAACCTTCTAGATCATGTGCAATGTACAGCATCTAATATCAGTGTGTGTTTTAGGAGACCTTTAATATTCACAAATGTAAGATGGTATTAAAATGCTTTTCAGAAAGAGAGAGACAGATAAGGGAACTAATATGAATCCAGAACACAAGGAATGGAAAAGGCATTTCAATGCCTAATTCAGAAAGGCTTATCTGAGAATAGGCCACAGATGAGTGATAGGTGGAAAGTTACAATATCTCATAGTTGTATCCATGCTTTGCATGCAGAAGGTTGCAGGACGAGTGTATAAAATCCACTTGAAACAGATGGGCAAAGTGCAACCCTGGGGCTATATGCAACTCCATGAGGCTCTTTTTTGTGGTCCTTAGTAGGTATGATTGTTGTTGTGGTGGTGGTGGTTGTTACAGATTTTACTCTTGAAGGATGGAACAAGTCATTTTAACTACAGTGGTACCTCGGGATACGAAATACCCAGGTTACGAAATTTTCGGGATACGAAAAAATCCCATAGGGAATTATTGTTTCGGGTTACGAATGTTTTTTCGGGTTACGAAAAAACTTTTGGTGCTTTTTTCGGCTTTTTCGCACGGAATCGCGGCTTTTCCCCATTAGCGCCTATGGCAATTCGGCTTACGAAGGCTTTTTGGGTTACGAAAGCGGCCGCGTTACGAATTAATTTCGTAACCCGAGGCACCACTGTATTTTCTTCCCACTGTGAGAAAGCCTTTGAAACCTGTACAGTTTTTGAAGACTAATGGCATTTTCAGATTTATTCTGCACAAAACTGTCATTTAAATTTATATGTATGTGTGTGTATATGTGTGTGTAATTTCTATGCACCTTTCTCCCCAATTGGATGCAAGGTGGGACACAAAACTTAAAAATGACAACAATAAAACAATTTTGAAATGCAATTTAAACACCACATTAATATAGCAAATAAAAATGCAAAATCAGTAAAAAAAATACTAAGCTAAAAATATAAAAAAAAAAACATTCTTAAAAATACCAAGCAAACACCCCAAAACATGCTCTATGCAGGAAACAGAATTTATTTTTCAGAGTAAAAGTTGAAGTTAAGGGTTTATTCTGTGCAAAATAAAGAAAAGTTATTTTCTGTATACAAACATTACATTTTCCATTGGAAAATTATGAACTTTTCATGCAGAATAAGTCATGAATTGAAATGCTTCTTGCACATCTTGGATTCTCCTTGCCAGGGTTTCCATACCTAGAATAAATCAACCCAAATGTAGTTAAACATTTGTGCTACTCTGTCCTTATGCTGAATACCAACCTTGTGCAACCACTTACATATGTAAATAAAGAATAATAATATGTTCCAGTGTGCCCCCTTATTATCCCATTGTGAAGGAGCAAAGGCTATTTCCACAATCCTAGTGGATCAAGTGAACCAGCATTCAATTGAATCAAATATTTTTTCATCAGAAGAGAACACATCACTGTCTGTGAACTGATGGCATTTACAAAATATTGCTGTTGTGCAAGGGCTAAAAACGTACAGCTGCATGTGCAAGGAACACCAACAGGATTCCAGCCACCTGTTTTACAAGCCAGAAGTGGACTTCTAGTAACCTTCAGTTTGGACTTACTTTGGTTTAGTTAGTTTTGTATGGTCTGTTTTGGCAGCCCATGAAGTCTTGGACATTTTTTCCAATGCAGAAGATCTACCTTGTGTTCAAGATTGCAGAAATGAAGTTATATGCATGTAGTATACATTTTCCAAGTGCATTGTACATGCTCATGCCCATTGTCCATGCAGGTGCATACTGAATATTGTGCATGCAAGTGCACATGCACATTTGGTTCCATAGGGCTTCTCGGCCTTTTGGCCTTCAAGTTATTTCTGACTACCGTTGAGCCTTTGGCTCTGTGCCACATTCACACATCTTGGAAACACTGGCTGAATTGGGCATGCCATGGACATTTCTTGACCTGCTCCGTGAACTTTACAACGACTGTACCACCACAGTGCGGACGGCGGAAGGTGAGACAGCGGAAATCCATGTTCGCCATGGGGTGAAACAAGGCTGTCCACTTAGCCCAATCATTTTCAACCTGGCTATGGAGCCTCTTCTCCGCTATATCATCAATGGTCCCGGTGGCTTTAAGCTACATGGCAATAAAGTGAGCATCTTGGCTTATGCTGACGACCTCGTTCTGGTAGCTGAAAAAGCTGATGAACTCCAGCAAATGATAAATGCAACTGCACATGCTGCAGATTGGATGGGTCTGCAGTTTAATGCTAAAAAATGTTCAACGCTCCACATCAATGGGAGCCTGAAGGATCGAGTTCTGCCAACTGCTTTTACCATCCAAGGGAAACCCATGATCCATCTTGAATAAGGAGATACCTACCAACACCTAGGGACTCCAACAGGCTTCCGAAGCTGCCAGACTCCTGAGGCTACGCTGCATGCCATTGCGATGGATGCCATGAAGATCGATGCATCCCTCCTAGCCCCATGGCAAAAGATCGACGCGCTTAGGGTTTTTCTCCTCCCAAGGATTGACTTCACTCTTCGAGGTTCGTCAGTCCAGAAAACAGCACTTAGTAGAGTCGACCGAGCAATCACGGCTTCCTTGAAGAAGTGGCTTAGCCTCCCTAAGCGTGCTACCAACGACATTCTGCACATTGCTCAACGACATGGAGGATTAGGAATCCCTAAGCTGGGAGATTCAGGGGATGCTGCAACCATCATCCACACATATCGTCTTCTCACCTGCCCTGACAAGACTGTAAAATCTATTGCTCTAGGCTCCCTAAAAGAAGTCGTCCAAAAACGGATTGCTAGAATTCCATCGGAGAGCGACCTAGCAACCTATCTTTCCGGTTCGCTGGAAAATGAATTTGGACGCGATGGCGGTGACTTCTCCTCCCTCTTCACCCGCACCCGGAACGCAACCCGACGCTTAAACAAACTTATTGGTTGCAAATGGATGTGGGCTGTTGAAGAGGGCCCTCAGCTCACCGTCACCAAAGGGAACCTTCCAGAGGTCCGAAATTTCTCCCACAAAACAAGACATCTACTAGAAAGTTCATTGAAAGAACTCCTAAGGGAGAAATATACCATCGCGCTTCTGAGCAAGCCTGACCAGGGCAAGGTCTTTGAGGTGACATCGCAATGGGACTCAAGTAACCACTTTATTCCACGCGGAGATTTCACCCGTTTTGCTGACTGGCGTTTTGTTCACCGAGCTTGTCTGAATGTTGTGCCTCTTAACAGCGCCGTTAAAACTGGCAACCACGACAAACGTTGCCGTCGTTGTGGTCATCCAAACGAGACGCTTCCACATGTGCTCTGCAATTGCCCTCCACACTCAACAGCCTGGAAACATCGGCATGATGCTGTGATGAATAGACTGGCTAAAGCTATCCCAGCTTCAATGGGCACCATTTCTCTCAATCGAACTGTGCCTGGGACAGACAGCCAACTGAGACCTGACATAGTAATCACAGATGAAGACCACAAGAAGATTACTATTGTGGATGTCACCATCCCCTTTGAAAACAGGAAGCCAGCCATGAGGGAGGCCAGAGAACGGAAACATCAAAAGTACACCCCTCTGGCTGATGTCCTGAGACAAAAGGGGTACGAGGTCTCTGTCCATGCATTGCTTGTTGGAGCCCTGGGTGCCTGGGATCCAGCAAATGAACCTGTGCTGAGAGTCTGTGGAGTGGGAAAGCGCTATACAAAACTCATGCACAAGCTAATGGTGTCAGACACCATTAGATGGTCCAGAGACATCTACATTGAGCACATTTCGGGCCATCGTCAGTATGAGGAACCAGCTGCAGTTTTGGTAGAAAAGGAACAGTGAAGTTTCAGTCTTCTTTTCTCCGTCCCCCTTTTTTCCTCCCCTTCTTTCCCTTCTCCTTCCTTTCTTTCTCTTTTATGGTATGCAACTGTTTAGATATATTGGTGATTGCCATTGGTAATTTAAAGTAAAGGATATACATTTTGGTCTCCTTAGTATGCTCTATCTTATTTTAAAACTGTTTTAATAACTTAACACATCCTAGGAATGAAATTTGCTTTATATCTAACTTCTTTATATATTACCATACTATTATGTATTTTTATTTTGCAATTGCATTCTTTGGACTTGATATGTATTACCCATTGGTTTATGCTAAATTGTACCCTTAAATATTTTCTAATAAAACGTTTAATCTGGCCTTCAAGTTATTTCTGACTACCGTTGACCCTAAGATGTACTTAACACGATCTCTTCTTAGCAAACTTTGTTCAGAGGAGTTTTTATTTGTTCAGAGGGGGTTTGCCTTCTTCTGAGGCTGAGAGAGTGTGACTTGTCCAAGGCAATAAAGTGTTTTTCTATGCCCAAGCAGATATTTGAACCCTGATCTCCATAGATGCGGTCCAACACTCAAACCACTATACCACCCTGGCTCTTACTGACACAGTAATGACACATAGGACAGGACTAAAACAAAACAATAAGGGAAAATCAATATTAAAAAAGTTATTCAGATGAAATGCAGAGATAAAAGATTTCCAGGTTTTAAAATACTTCAACACACAACATTGGAAATAAACATCCAGCCTCCTCCCATGAGAGCCAGAAGTGGTTTCAGTTTGGGAGTACAATTGCTGGAGACCAAGGTTCGATTGCCCTCTAAGCCATGAAACCCACTGGGAGACACTGGGTAAGTCACAGGCTGTCAGCCTCAGGGGAAGGCCATGGCAAACCTCCTCTGCACAAATCTTACCAAGGAAACCCCATGATAAGTTTGCTTTAGGGTTGCCAGACCTGAAGGCCCACGACAACAACCATACAGAGCTCACATGGCTGTGGAGAGCATCTACCTTCGTTGGCCCCCATCATGGAATTGAGGCCTGGAAGAGGTATGTCATGTTGCAGTAGTGCCATAATGTAGAAGCTTGGGGCAGAGACAAGAGCTTTGAAGCCGTAGCCACCACCATACTTTCATCTTTTGCTGGCATTGCTTGATCTTACCACCAGCCTCTCGTGCAGCCCAGGCTTTTGCTGATTGGATTTCAGTTAGGTAGAATCCTTTGTCACGTTTTTTTTTTTTTTTTTGCCAACCCTACATGGCATTTTAGGTAATATAAGCCATCCCTGAGCAAGTTGTAAAAAGGAAGAAATCTGAGAAAGATGAGGAATTACAATGAGCACTCACAGGGACTGTTTAGGTGAAGGGGAAGCCTCTAGAATTACCTCTTTGGTTCTGGGTCTCAGCAAGTGGAGAAGGAAAATCGGTTCTCCTCAGGCACATTCTAACAAAGCTAACAAAATGAAATTCAACACGGAGAAATGTAAGGTATTGCACTTAGGGCGGAAAAATAAAATGCACAGATATAGGATGGGTGACACCTGGCTGAATGAAACTACGTGTGAAAGGGATCTAGGAGTCCAAGTAGACCACAAGTTGAACATGAGTGAACAGTGTGATGCGGCAGCTAAAAAGGCCAATGCTATTTTAGGCTGCATCAATAGAAGTATAGTGTCTAGATCAAGAGAAGTAATAGTGCCACTGTATTCTGCTTTGGTCAGGCCCCACCTAGAATATTGTGTCCAGTTCTGGGCGCCACAATTCAGAAAAGACATTGAGAAACTGGAGCGTGTCCAAAGGAGGGCGACAAAAATGGTGAAGGGTCTGGAAACCATGCCCTATGAGGAACGACTTAGGGAGCTGGGGATGTTTAGCCTGGAGAAAAGAAGGTTAAGAGGTGATATGATCGCCCTGTTTAAATATTTGAAGGGATGTCATATTGAAGAGGGAGCAAGCTTGTTTTCTGCTGCTCCAGAGAACAGGACCCGGAACAATAGATGCAAGCTACAGGAAAAGAGATTCCACCTGAACATTAGGAGGAACTTCCTGACAGTAAGGGCTGTTTGATAATGGAATGCACTCCCTCGGAGGGTGATAGAGTCTCCTTCCTTGGAGGTCTTTAAACAGAGGCTGGATGGCCATCTGTCAGGGATGCTTTGATTTGGATTTCCTGCATGGCAGGGGGTTGGACTGGATGGCCCTAGTGGTCTCTTCCAACTCTATGATTCTATGATTCTATGATTCCCCCTTTTAATTGTGAGACTTTGAGATGGGTGTCCTTGGAAGAGCCTTCCAGCAAGTAGGATCAGACAGATAACAATCTAATTTATTTAGGTTGTTCTTGGGGCTCAAGCTGCTTCATCCAGAGATGGCTAAAGAGGGGGTCAAGGAGTGACACCTACTTCAGCCAAAGCCACTTTCATTTGTCCTCTCCCACCACTTTTCAGTTCACAAGTTAACTGAATGCAAAGGGATCTTGAAGCAGCTTTGAGACTGACTGAAAGAAAGGTTGGCAGCATGACGTTTCATTGTCTTGAGCCTAATTCCTCAGATGCATCTTTAAATGAATTAAAGTTGCAGTGAAAATAAAGTGGCCCTATTAAGTTTATTATTGCCAGAGTGGGACAGCAAGGGTTTTCTTCAAAAGGAAGTGCTATTGAATGTCTACAGTCTGGATACCTAAGGCTGTCCAGACCTCTGACATGAGGTTTGTGTGTGTGAGAGAGAGTGTTTGAGAGAGATGCACATAAGATAAACATACAGGTAGATAGTCTTGATAGTTCCAATGGCCTTACTCAATATGTAGGAACACAGCACACTATTTTTACAGTATAAATTATGTTTTGCCATCCAATTGTCTATTTAAAATCACAAGTCACCCCTCTTCTTTTGTATAGATGTTTTATTTTAGTATCATCTTATTTTGTGTCTAGTTATGTTCTCCAGTTTGCAAGTTTTATACATTATTTCACAGAATTAAAAAAAAATGTATAAAATGAATAAAATAAAATCATAAGGCACTTGATCCTGTCTAATCTTGGACACTAAGCAGGAACAGGTCTGGTTAGTATTTGAATGGGCAACCTCTATGGAATATCAGGTGGTGTAGACTAAATTTCAAAGGAAGGCAATGGCAAATCACCTGTGAGTATTCCTTTCCTAAGAAGACCCCATGAGGTTGCCGTAAGTCAACAAGTCAAGAAATGACTTGAACACACACACACACACACACACACGACCTTAGAAGACATGAATCATCAGTTCACAAGCCTAAAAAACAATTGATTTGGAGAGTTTTAGTTTGAAGAAAACAAAAGTTAAGCACATTTGTCAATCAAAAGAAAACTAAACAATGCTTTCTTCTGACCTCCATATTTACATTTTATTCAAAGAGTTCAGTGAAGGAATTTTCAAACATTAATTCAGGTGAAAGAAGGCTTTTATAGGAATAATCCAGGGCTGTGAGTTCTTTTTCTCTCTGCAACTCCTCTCTTTCCCTCCATATATGTCAGAGCTGTGTGTGGCTTGAGAAAAGCTCCTTTTTTGCCACAGCTTCTGCAAGAAAAGCTGGAATAATCTCCCTTTAGCAAACAGTATCCCTGGCTAAAGAAAATGTTGATTGCACAGACAATTGGATCTTGCGTTCTTGGGAAGAATTCTGACTCAGGCATTCTGTATTCCTTTTCTGATAGACTTAGTATTTGAAGCAAAAGGAGGGCATCCAAATCTATACCTTTAGATTCATGGCCTAATAAAGTATGAATACATGACCAAAGCACACTCACATTCGGCATTTCAGCAGCTTTTGAATGCCAAAAAAGTGTGAAGGACTTAGAGGAGAAGATATCCTCACCACTGATAACACCCAGCTCTTGTCAACCAGACAGCAGTTTAAGCAGGGCTTCATGAATTAACAGGAGCAAATGGATGTAGATAATATGAAGCAAAATGGCTTACAGACTGTATTTGTTACTGCACCTTCTATAATATCTGATCAATCTTCACATTTTCAGGCAAACAGATGATTACAAAGGGACAGTCTCCCCTCATTCAACTACTCTCCTGAACTTCCATCTTCTCGATGTCATATGCGGGCAAACATGTAATCATAACTGTGCATGTACCTATGTGTTCCAGGGGGCAAATGAAGTAGAAACTGAGAGTTAGGCTTCCCTAGATTGTGCCATTCTTTCCTCCTTTACAAATAAATCAGTTCTGACTGAAAGTGTCAATGCCAATGGGGGAATGAATCTGCACTGTGTTTTCATCTAAAATTTAAAAGAGTTATCTAGGCACAGTATGGACAGCTGAAAAACAGCGGCCTACTGGCGCCTGTTTTTCTGCCAGAGGGAAGCCACAGCAGCCAAATCCTGGCTTCCTTATGGAAACCCACTGGGTGACCCTGGGCAAGTCATACTCTTTCAGCCTCAGAGGATGGCAATGGCAGCCCTCCCCCTCAGAAGAAACTTGCAAAGAAGAAGAAGAAGAAGAAGAACCCTATGATAAGTTCACTTTAGGGTCACCATAACTCAGAAATGACTTGAAGGCACGCAACAACAACAACAACAACAACAACAGCAACAACGTACTAATACTTGCCATGCATCTTGCCAAAAATGAATCTCGCTATGTCTGTAAACAGCATTACCTGTTTGTTATTCTTAATGGCTAAGAGAAGAGAGTCTTCTACAATGTGCAGTTCCTGCTCAGAGTGTAATGTCCAAATCATCTCTCAATTAACACTCGCTGAACGTGTCCAAAATTTTAATAGGGCAGCGTCTAAACTTCCATCTTGTGCTGTCTCGATTTTAGAGAAAGGAAGAGGCCAGCCAGCCTTAATTATGGGATGACAATCGATGGGTTCTGTAGGACTAATTGAGATATGCAGTCTTTTGTTAACTGGGTCAGGCCTGGGTCAAGAGAACAGGTGGTTGAGCACACTTTCATAACTGCCGGATTAATATTTGGCTCTCAGATGTCCCTGAAGTTGTCGGGGGGAGGGCTGGGTTCATTATCCAAAAATTGCTTAGAGAGGTAGAATGGAGACTGATGGGGAACCAGCTAATTACCATCTAATCTTCCAATTTTGGAAAGCAATAAAATTCAAATAAGACTGGCAAATGATCGAATATTTGATGAAGAAGCCACCCCCCTCTGCCACTCCAGTCAGCTGCTTCTCTCTGGTCTCAGTGCCTTCATCACATTGAAGAAATATGGATTCTGCATGGTGCTGATCTATCATGTGGAGCTAGCAGACAAAGCTAGAGTCTCCAGAGCCTTCCACAGTCCTCTGCTCTAGTCTGCCTTTTTTAAAAATGATAAGCAATCTTTTGACCTGCTTTTAACTGGAATATCTTTTTCAGACTATTTGCCCTCTTGGTATGCATAACTTACACCAGAAAATAAAGACATCCAAAAAAATTTTTTTAAAAAAAAATCTTTTCCTAGGCTCATTCATAAATCAAAATGGAGGCTATAATCAAGAAATCAGAAGAAGGTTATGTCTTGGAATAATAACCTTGAGGGAACCAGTTAAGATCCTCATGTATAAAGATATATCCTTCAATACAAAAGCTGGCACCATCCATGCCATCATATTTCTAATTTCTATGTATCTTTCTGAAAGAACCTAAAAGGAAGAAAATAAACTCATTTAAAATGTGTTACTAGGTACCACAGACTGCCAAAAAGACAAATCAATGGATCCAAGGGTACATCATTTCTGAACCCGTTCATAAGTAGCTGAAATGAATAAATAGAGGCTATCATACTTTGGCTAAAACATGAGATGATTTGTTTTACTGGAAAAGAAAGTAATTGAAGAAAAAAGTGAAACACCAAAGAAAAAGAGGAAAATTGCATTAGCAGTGGATTGACTTAATCAAGAAAGCCACAGCCTTAAGTCTGCAATATCTGAGCAACACTGTTGATGACCAGGGCTCTTGGAGGCCTCTCATTCACAGGTTTGCTATGAGTCAAAGCTGACTTCACAACAAATAACAACAACCACTTATGTTTACTGAGAGGTATGTCTCAATGTATGTAGGACAACTGACCATTAACTAACTAGGCAAAGAAAAAGGTCTGAAGAGGAAATTCAGATAATATCTACAGCTACTGGGAAAGAATTTTACTTATTCCCCATTTGGCCAGAGTTGATCCACATTCTACAATCAGAAGTCACTTATTTGCTTGCTTTGTTTTCCTACTTTCTTCCAAACTGCGACTCAAAGTGGCTCACTTTTTGTTTGTTTGTTTTTATTAAAAAATAATCATATAAAGTTACAGACCTGTAGCCAATTACTAAACCCAAGTAGAGTAAATTCATTAGGGCATTCCAACATTTGGTAAATTCCAACATTTATGTATATTTATTGCTCAAAAGGACATAGTCTAGTTTGAAAGTAAAAAAATGGTTTCAAACTATAAACACAGTTATGCAATGTATAATATCGAAACAGTTGAGTTGAAGGCATTTTAAAACACACACACACACACACACACACACACACACACTGGCCTGTGTCCTACAGCCATTCCTAAATGGATTAGACAAGTGAAGCCAATGGGATTATTTATTTATTTGGAGAATTTAACTGCACCTTTCAGCCAATAAGACTCCCAGAGTTGCTGAAAAATCATTAATTTGACAATTCCTTGCCCTCAGGCTCAAAGTCTAAATAAGGCAGGGAACACAAGGAAAAGGGGTTGGCAGCAGGGAAGGGAATGAAAATGAGCAGATGCTGGTTGCTCTTCTCTCCCTCAGAGGTCAGAGCAATTGGAACATGGAAGGAGAACCTTTCATCAGCCAAGGCATGATCAAACATTTTATGGCTGCTCTTCTCTCCCTCAGAGATCAGATTGAAATGAGTGTTAATTCACCATTTAATGGTTCAATGGGTTTAGTCTAGTTGCAACATTATTAGTTGCAACTAGACTAAACATTCAGAGCAGGAGAGCAACCACAAATTAAAAGACCCTTTCTCAGTTGCCAACTGCTCTGAGCCCACCTCAATAAAAGATCTCTACCTGATGGCAGGAGAGAACAACAGGGTTGCATCACAGTCCTTTCATATTTGGACTAGTGTGCTAACATATTTTGTGATGGAACTGGAAAGCAGCTATGAACTTGCAGGTGGGTCAAAATGTAGAAGCTTCACACTATGCGTATGTATCTATATGAGACTGTAGCACATTGTGTGGCAAATTTGGAATGTAATCCCAAATCACCCCCCCCCCCAAAAAAAAAAAAAACACAAAAGCTCATATTATATCTACATTATGAATCAGGGTTAAAAGAGAACCAAAGTCCAAAACACACTGCAGAAATAAGCTAGTTTGAGACTGCTTTAACTGCCTTGGCTCAATGCTAGAGAATTCTTGGAAGTGTAATTTTTATGAGACCTTTAGCCTTCTCTGTCACAGTGTTCTGGTGCCACAACAAACTACAATTCCCAAATTTATAGCACTGAGCCAGGGCAGTTAAAACTCTCTCAAATTGGATTATATCTTCAGGGTGTTTTGGACCCAAGACATTTCTTTTCTTTCTTTCTTTCTGTCTATCTGTCTGCTAGTTTTCCAGATTTGTGCAGAATGTTTATTGGGAAAGATATGCAAAAGTTGAATCCCATTTTCCCAGGAGGTGACATTGTACAAGTTAAGAAAGCTTGCATCATGTAAAACATCTGCTCATTCTTTCAGTTTAAAAGGTCCTATACGAGGAGATAATTTTCCATTATACACAGCGCAGGGAATGTTGTTAGTTCTCACAGATGGGCAAACTTCCTAAAACCTCCAGAAAATCCTGCCTTTATTATTTAAATGTGGGTCACTAGCCATTCTGAGAACATTTTTAGGAGCCATTTTCCCATTCTCACACAGTCTACAAGATTTTTAAAAACAAACAACAACAGTTTTGTTCCCCCTCTCCAAAGGTACACTACTTTCTGCCCAAAATATACTTTTGAGTAACATTCTTGTACTGGAAACTTGTTTCCTGCTATATTTTGTGCTATTTTTTCTGCATAGAAAATGTCACTTTCTCTATAAACAAAGACCTATGTGCATTTTTCAGAAACGTGCTTTCTTAACATAAGTGCTATTCTCTCCACAGAAAATGTTGTTTTATGTATTAAAGGGGGGGGGGGGGGAGAGAAACTCATTTATCACTTTTCCTGCAGAATGAACAGTGAAGATGCCCCCCATCTAGGATTGCCCATTTTCCCCCCAACTATTTTTTTTTTAAAATATATTTGAATGTGCTTTCCATCCTTACCCAATGGGAAGAAAACTTTAAAAGTATTTGTTCTTTCATGCACAAACGAAATACACCAAAAACCCCACCAAAAAAACAGCAACCCTGCATCCTTAATAGATATTTTTTACCAAATACGTTGCTGTAATCTTCTCAGACAGAACAGCTGATATGTGTGGCATGTTCCAGCATGTGGTAAATTTGGACAGCCTCGCTTATCCTCTTCATCCGCCTCAGAGGCAGGATGAATGAGAAACATAATAACTTTCAAGGGGGACTACTTCCATTCAAAACCATTTATGAAGAAATGCAGAAAATCCACCAGCTGCTTCTAAAGAAACACTATGCACCAAATACTTGAATTGTTCGACATGTTAATGTTTACTTTTGTTCTCTCCTTCTCTCCCTCCTCATTCCCATGTTGTTGAAAGCTGCAAATCATTTAGCATTTTCCCTCTATGACATAAATATATTAGGAAGATGCAGCCCAATTTATTAAAATGTATTAAAGGAACAAAGAATGGGATTAATTTTCTTCTTCCTTTTAATTCCAGGAGCACCAGTGGGGTATTTAATATGGGTTAAACCATATTCAAAGCTCTTTTCATTAGACATTTAAAATTAATGACTAAAAGCTTAATCAACCCATACATTTAAGGGCTCTGAATGGAAGAACCGGGCTCTACGCTGCATTATAATTTATGGCATTTGTTTTGTTTTGTTTTGTTTTTTTATTGCGTAAGGGAAAAGCATTTTTAAAATGCTTTTAAAATGTTCTTTTGTGAGGCTCCCAGAAAATAATATTATTGTTCAGAAAATGGTATGCCAGTTTGGTGGAAGAGCCTAAAGTCACTCGAGAGGAGAATATAACTCAGAAATTCCTTCAAGTCTTGCTGTTTGTGTTTTGCTTTTAATAGACATTTTTAAAAGCGCCCTTTTTTCAGCAACAAGCAGCTGCCCACCTCACCAGGCAGGCCGCTTTGCCGCCGGGAGCCACGCTGCAAGGCTCCCAGGCTTGCCCCAGCATGCCTTGCTGCTATTGGGCTGGTGTGAGGAGGAGAGGTCCTTCCACCTTAGTGGACTGCTCTGGGAGGCATGAGGACCTTTCTATGGTGTGCCCCGGTCCTCCAGGGCAGCCCATTGGCTGGGTTGCCTTGGGGGAGGGGCCACCACGCCTGCTATGCTTGCTGGGGCCTGGTCTACATAAGGGCCATGTGGTCTGGCCCCAGTGCCATTCGCTGCTTGGCTCTCCCACCCTCCCTCGGGTTGGTGGTTTTAGTCACAACTTCAGGGGCGGCAGCATAGGTCATGGATCTGGTTGGTGTGGTTACCAGGGCTACGGAGCACTGGTATGGGAGTCATTAGGTACCCGGGGGCGATGAGGGCATACGTTGTGACCATTGTGGGGGCCACAACGTGGTAGTGCCTCCCGGTGACTAGGGGCTTAGAGAACATGTGAGCGGCTGGTGGCATGGCTGTGAGATGGCATTCCTTAGCCCCTAGGTTATCCCATTGACTGGTGGTCACCAGGCATGTGGCTTATCGAACAATCGGGGGGGTTGTTCGATACTACAGATCCTGACCTCATGCGTTGGGCCAACCCTACCAATTTTATTTGTTTGCTGAATAAAGTTGTGGCCTTTCCTCCAGCTTTGGCTCATGTGTTTACTTGCGGCGGCCTCCTAGGCAACTGATAGAGGACATTCTGTAACATCTTCCTTCCAAAATGCAATGCTTTTCCAACTGGAATCCTGTTGGTGACTTATGCCCATGTACTTTCCCCTGTGGAAATGGTTGGATATTTTTGTCCAATGAAAAATGCCCACATTTAGTTCAAGAGTGCTCAGAATTGTGCGTGTACTGAAATTATTCATGCATCTGTGCATCATGGATGGAGGCTCATTGTACAAAGATGTACATGCACAGAGAAGCAGAGGATAATAGAGTTGGAAGGGTCTTCATGGGCCACTGAGTCCACCTGTGTAAGTCGTTACAGGATGGGACTCCTTGCTGCTGGAGTCCTAATGCCAAAACATTTGCAGGACCAGGCCCGAGCTGTCAGAACCCTGGAAGGATCAGGGCTAAGCTAACAGGAACAGCTGGTTCTACTCATCCATTCAAATACTACTTTGGCTTCTCAACCCTTCCACAGCAACACAGTCTTCTGTGTTGTCTGTAGCTGTTTTGATTGCATTTTCTTAGATCTGGTCTGCTCTCTGGTTCATTGGACTCTTGCAACTCTGCTTGCTGTGCTTAGACCTTGGTCTGTTTCCTGACCTTACCTGCTGCCTCTGGCCCTTTAGATTCTCTAAACTCACCAGCCACAGTCCCAGCACTGGCAGCCCACCTTGGAATCCAGGCTGCCCATGCCTTGGACCTTTACACCTGCTCAGTGTAGGATCTCCAGCTAAAGCATCCTCGGTGGGTAGCAGTGGCATCACTGGGCAGGTACTGTACTAGGTGACACCCCACAAGAGGAAAAACTGTGGCAGAAGGTCAATCGTGCCCCTTCTTGCTTTGCTGCTGCTTGGTTCCCTCCCTGGGAAAGAAGCCAGGCTGTTGACAAAGCCACAAGGGTCAGGGGGGTTGGCAAGCAGGCTGTTGCTGCCACCCCCACCCCCCCGGCAGACCCCTCACACCAGGGGAGGGATCTGAGGTGGAGGCAAGTACTGCAGATGGGTAAGCATGCCCTTGTGGTTTCATTTTTGCCAGGCTCTCTCCCCTGGGAGGTGGCTGGGCCGGGTGACAAAGTGACAAGAGAACGTCAGTGGGGGGCTTGGGGCAAGGCAGCCCTCTCACACTGGGTGTCATCAAGTCTTGTGATGCCACTGATGGTTAACTGCTCACCCTGTTTTGGACGATCTCCAAAAAGGAAAACCCCACCACCTTTCCTTTTAGTTGCATTGCTGACCTGTTCTTACATTCAAAAAGTTCCTTCTAATGTTCAGTTGATGTCTACCTTCCTATAACTTCAAATCGTTAGATCTGGTCTTACTATCTAGAGTAGCAGAGAAAAAGTCCCCCCCCCCTCTATGACCTGGAGGTATTTAATGTCACCCATCTGTTTTTTCTTCACCAACCTGAGCATGCTTAACTCCTTCAATCTTTCCTCATAGGTTTTGTTCTCGTTACCTCTTAGCATCCCCTTTGCCCTTCTCTAAATGTGCTTTAACTTGGCATTATCCTTCTTAAAATGAAGCACTCAGAACTGAACACAGGACTCCAGATCACGCCTGGCCAGTGCAGAATATAGTGGGACTATTACTTCCCTTGCCATGGAAACTCTGCACGATGAGTGTCTTGACTCAATTGCACAAAATTGCCCCCAAACACAAGGGTTGCATAGCACAATGAATGGATAACTCAACTTGGTTGTAGCTTGGTGCTACACAAACTCAAGGAATAATCTCAGCCTTATATTCACACATGGATAGTTGAGGGGTCTAAATCTCTGAGTCTCAATTTCACTGAGTTTGTCTAACCACCACTTGTATTTTCTTTCCATCTATGGTGCATTCCACACGCGCCAAAAGTACGTGGGACTAGGGTTAGGAAAGGGCGTCCCTTCCGGATGCCCTAACCCTAGTATGTGCCGAGCACGTACAAAATGGCAGCGCCCATTCTACCTGGACACCGCCATTGTGACGTCACAACCACGCCGCCTCCAAATGGTGCCAGCGACGCAAAGCAGAAAGGGGCCAAGCGGCCCCTTTCTTTTTGTCCCCACCTGTAATGACTGGGCCCTCCAGTCATTTGGGGACTTCCCCTGAACCACAAAAGGTTAATCTGGGGGGAGGTACATGCTAATGAGAGCTGACATCACATGCTAAGGAGCAGCTACATCATAGCTGACGTAAGGCTCACCTGGCCAATCAGCAGTGCCAGAGCGGCCTTTTCAAGAAGGTTCCAGGAGAGGACTTTAAATACCCTGTAGGATCATGCTTCCTTTGTTCTCCATCTTTGTGTCTGTTTGGGGAAACCAGCTGTGTGTTTGCACGGAGGCAGGCAAAAGTGATGCAAGTAGAGCTAGGCCATGAGGGCCAGCTCTTTGCATCAGAAAACTCAACAAGGACTGCAAATCCCATCCCTGTATGAGTAGCTAGGAACTGTGTTAGTTAGTGCATCTAGGTTTTTGGTTATGTTTATCTAATAGCTTGCCTGAAATGAATACTTTGTAACTATGCTTTCTATACCTGCAAGGCAAGGAGGCTTTGCATGAATGATACCTTCCTATCCTATGCTATTTCTTTAAAATAAACATCTTTCTTTGAAAGTATCTGCTGTCTCTCTCGGCTCCTGTACATGTGCCTTAACTCTCGGTTACTGATTGCTTAAGTTAGCAAGGAAAGAAACTAGAGATCCCTAGCAAGTCTCAGTGTGTGCTTAGGGAAACGTAGTCTGTTGAAAATTCACTGAGTGGTGGCAGCGAAGAATAGGACCTCAAGGGGGTCTCATTCAGCTCGGCAGGGAGTGGAAATGGAGACCTAGGAGATCCTAGAGGGGAAAGTGTGAAGGGGACGCCCTGGGAGTAAGAGCCATGCACAGGGCTGGATGCTCCAGGGATCACCCCCAGATCACCACACCGCCACTGTCGGGTGTCCTTGGGGCATGAAGCCCTAAGGACACTCCTTTCCAGGCCGCGGGGAAGCGGCCTTTTTCTGCTTCCCCACAGCCTGGAAAGTGGCGGATCGGGGCCTCAGAGGTTGCTGCTGTCGCAGCTGAGGCCCTGATCCGGCGGGGAAAGGGGCGGGAACAGGCTGCCCCAAAGGGGCAGTCTGTAAACCGCCTTTCTTTCTTTAGAGTTTTGAGAATTTTTTCTTTGTTCATGTACTAAAAGTCACAGATTTATTTTTTGCTTATGTCTGTATTTATTTACAAAATTTATTTAAATCACCAATATTTCCACATTGACTAATGCATATTTCTGCATATTCTTTCTTATAATGCACATCTGAGCTGTTTGCATTTTAAAATATGTCCAGTGTTGTGCGTCAAATTTATTACTCATATATGCCCTGTAAGCCTTTCAAATAGGCCAGCTCTAGGTGAGGTATACAATCCCCCCCCCCCACAACAGGTCTTGGAGGTGTAAAAATTCTACTTTGTCAAAACTGTATAGTTTAATGAAATCCATCCTTGCTACAAATATAGATCTATGCCATCTCTTTTATTATATGTGCCTTCAGCTCCTTACATGTCTCATGAATTCTTCTAGATGCAATAAGAGGAATTCAAGGAGGACATTATCTTGTGGCACACTCAGAGTAGAGAAGCTGAAGCATCTCAAAATGGTCTATTTGTGTATCGCTTAACAGGCATCTAAGAGTAATTCAGACACCACTTAAACAGTACCTGAGGTAAACTGCATGCACATCAGCTGTTCTATCTGAGATGATTACAGCAAATTAAATGGCTGTCGAGGCAAATGTAGATCTCATTTTGAGGATCTTTATCAAAATTTTAGAGAATGATAATATTCCAAGGAGTTTACATTCTCATCTCTGTTTGCCTGTAGCGACACTGGGTATTGCTAGCTTGGGAAAATGGAGCTTGCATTTACTTGCCTTCTACTCGAACAGATGATTTTTACCTCTTGCTTCTATCTTTGCACAAAACAGTATCTTTTCTCATCCTGAAATGCTCTTATCAGCAGAACAGTGAGACAAGGAAGTATCTAGTGACTACATTTGTTTGGCATGGGGGGGGGGGCAATCAGGGCAGCAAAAGGAGATAACTCCTATTCCCTACTATTCTGGGGATGGGAATGAAAGCGTGAACATTGGTTGAAAGAAACCTTGAACTCTTTGACTTTAAAAATGAAAGGAATATTATTTGAAGGGTCTTTTTGAAATTCAAGAGCTGTGTACTCATAATAGTTCCATTTTGCAACAGTAAATCTTTAGCACAAGTCCATGAACTACACTTCGACGTTAGGATGTGCATCTCAGATAATATCACTGCTTACAGTTCTCTCTCTCTCTCTCTCTCTCTCTCTCTCTCTCTCTATATATATATATATATATATATATGTGCGTTCTGGAAAAATTGCCTCTAAAACTCAGAAAGGCCTGGGCCTGAAACATCTGAAACATCGTTATCTCCCTATATGAATCTACCGAAGTTTTGAATTTGTCAAGCGAAAGCTTTCTCTTGGTCCCATCATTGTCACATAAGTGTCTGCTCCCAGAAAATGAAACTTCCCCTCACATTGCCTGAGCAAATGGGCAGAATCAAACCCATAATATCCTGCCCTTGTTTCCAACCCAGGTCAGACCCTGGGCCCATGTGGTGACAGACAGGTGTATACACACCCACCCACCACTGTACCATGGATCCACAGCTGCCATACACTCCTTACCTGCCAATCCCATTTTGCCTTCTCTGAATGCTTTCATTGTGGCCCATAAGGGTGGAAATGGGGATTCTGGCTTATACCCACCTGGTCATGGGCCCCTTCCAAAGTCAGAGGTAGAGGCCTTCAGAGAAGATGCAATGGTGGTGGCAGATAAGGGGCATGTCTGGTTGTCCAGTCTGCCAGTTGTCACTGCTCCACTGCAAACAGGCAGACCTTTTGGACTGGACTAAGGACCCTTTAGGTTGAGATTTGTCCAGGACTGTTGGATCAGTGTCCAGACTGGCTAATCCCAGCCTGGGTTATTGGTCCACATTGTCCAGACCTGATGACACCAGGCTTGGGTGGGGGATATGGACCTTTTGGGCATACAGGCTCACATAAGGCTAAGCTTAGTTCTCTCTTCTCTCTTTCTGACATCCAGCAAAGACATTTCTTTTCAGATAGGCTTTTGGTAAATTAACTGGCTGTTCCACAAGAATCCATTAACAGAGTATGTGTGAAATACTGTAACTCTTATTCTTATATTTTTAAAGTTTTCTAAATTAATGCATACAGTCGGCCCTTCTTATACACAAATTTTTTTATACACGGATTCAAGCATCCACAGTTGGAATTTTTTTAAAAAAGTATAAATTTCAAATATTAAACCTTGATTTTCTATTTTGCTGTTCAACTTGAAATAAGAGACCAGATACATATATGGGTTGTAAAATGGGCCACGTTATTGAATTAACCTATTTAACTGTCTTCTTGAAAACCTGTAAAAATTTAAGGGAGCAACCTGGTGTGGGAGCAGCTGTGGCAGGTGGTCTATCCCTCAGCTTCCCCTGGGAGAAACACCTGAGCTCCGTGGAAAAACCCATGACTGGGTTGCTCCCCGGCCAGCTTGCATCTGGAACACCAGCCTGAGATTTCCTCACTTAACTCACAGGACTTGATTGAGGGTTATATCCCAGGTCAGCCTAAGGAAGGTCTCTTTGCCTCTCTCCTTAGTCACAAGACCTAAAGAGAAAGTTTAAGAGGCCTAGCCTTCACCCCAAGCGGGTGCCATAGGTGTTCACCTGACAATTAATTCTCCCCCATCAACAGCCAGTGACCGCCTATTTAAGTCCACACCTAAGCCAATTTTCCAAGTCCCTGAACAACAGTGTGAGGTAGGTGAAAAACCCTTAGAAAAGGGAGAAAATTCCTACCCGGCCCTTACCGCGACCAGCACATCCATACTGAAGTCGATGCGGGAGGGTGGGACAACAATTGCAAAGAGGGATAAGAAAGGGAGGTGCTGGCTTAAATAGCCTTCCCTGATGTGGGGTAGAAACACCACATCTAAGTGGCTGCTGGCCTCATTCAAGAGGGCAGCAAATGCACATTTCCAGCCATGGTGGCCCAGGGGATGTGGATTTTATAAGGGACACCATTTTGCTATATCATTATATTTAATGGGACTTGAGCATCCACGGATTTTGTTATCCACGGGGGATCTTGGAACCAAACCCCAGCATATAACAAGGGTCCACTGTACTTTAATGGAATATTTTACATTTATTTAAAGGGGAAAAAAAACTTTTTTACAAGTTATATTTTGTTTTAAACTATGTTGTGAGGTACCTTGTTTCCTGCATTGGGAGAAGAGTGGGATTGGAAGGAAGGAAATTTCCAAATTATGTTCTCTCTGTGCAGTAGATGTCTGGTAAAATAGTTTTGAGTGATTTGGACTCAGAGGACACTCTGAAACTAAGTAGTCCATCTAGTATTTTTGGTGTGAACACAAAACAGTTTTCAGATTTCTACATCATTGTTATTTGTGGGGGTTTTTTTGGTGTTTTTTTTAAATTTTAGGGGTATGCACTTTTTTAAAAAACATTCTTTGTATTTTTGAAGCTATAAGTGGCCACCTGGATACATGTATTTCTTCCCTCGGAAACATCTTCCCACAAAACTGTCTAATATTTGTGAAAAAGGGATTATGTACATTTCTCTGCAAAATAATTTTGTGACATCGGTATACAACAGGCGAAGACTGTGTGCAATTTTCACCACTGTGTTCTTCTTCATGATTGAGTGTCTCAAGAGTCAGGAAGGCCATTTTATATTTTATATTTTTATTTTATTTTATGTTATTTTATTTTTGGCCAAGGAATGAATAATCTTTCCATCCCTAGTCTTGACCTTACATAAAAGGTGACGAATCCCATGGGGTTGTTGATTTCTTGATGAGGTATCTCCACATGCCAAGACAACAAGCCTCATCAAAATGAGAAATTCTGCAAATATTCTCTGTGTCCCTACTAACAGCCTGTGCAAAGAGCTGAGCAATGGCAGCAAATGGACCAGAAGACACCTCAGTACAATTTACTCTGAACTCTATTCATCTTTTGATTTGGCACCCCAAAGGCTGAAAGGAAGAAAATTAAGCCATGCACACATGACACAATCTCCTGAAGATGGAGTCCAGGCCAAGGCTATCCTTCTAGCCATCTTTGGATCTTAGAAAAGTTACTTCAATGACCTACAACCCTCCTGCTCCAGAACCTCAGAGACAGCATAGCCAACAGTGTTCATGGAGGCTGAGGGATTCTGGGAATCATAGTCCAACAAAGTAGCTTTTCCAAACTCTGCTTGAATTTATCTGGTTTGGTTTGATGACTGGGGCAATTAGCTGCCAGGAGATTTTTCCAATGTGTAATTAGGTAATAAAGTTGCACCTGCTTTGACTAAAACAGGTGTACTGTGCCTCCCTTCTGTGGTTGTATCATTTGAATATAACAATACCAACGTGTAGGTCACAAGTACCAGATGCATCATGTTGCAGGAAACAAGACTTGCCCTGGAGTTACTGTTTTCAGCAATGACGACAAAACTACTCACATATTGGTATTGCATTATACACACATTCAAGTGATGAACATGCCACAAAAATAAAAACCTGGAGGCAACAAGTTGTAAATGAAATAGGGAGACAGAAAGTGTATTGGGTGGGGGATCCAAACCAGCTGAAAATGAAAGATTGACTATCGTAAAGCAAAATCAAGGAACATTTATAAGCAGGGGTTTTTTTTTTTTTTTACACTACAGTATAAAAGGAAACCAGCAAAGACATGGGGTGCTACAGAAGTTTTATCGTCTTTGTTCACTGTTGTCACCATTTTATATCACTACCTTAGTTTGGGGTCTCCCCCCCCCTTTTTCTCTTTTATTGAAAAGAAAAATGTTAAAAAAATATGAACTTAGGAAAAAGCCAATTTCATGTGCTGTTAATTTAATTCCTAACATAAAACCTCACTTCTTCTGATGGAAAATGAAATTACCCTTTCTACATCCTTTTTATCTGTCAATTAAATTCTTTTCTCCCCACTCCAAGCCCACACTTTCCCACACATACATAAATATTGGTGATATTTTCCAAGGCTATGAAAGAAAAAGAAATAAAACAAAACAAATTCAAAGAGCTAGTATTTTTGATTGTATGTATTACAAGGACCCTGCCTACTTTTCAATCTGTAATAGCGTGTTCAAGGCACACATTCCTTTTGCAGAGATTTCATGATAGTAGAGATTATAAACTGCCTTTCAGTGTCCTGTTTTCCATGATTCCCTGCTTGATTCTACAGCAGTCTTCTTCCTAAAATAAACTCAACTATGTATGTTGCTAATCGTCTATCACTATCCTTCCCCATTTGGCTGAGCTACCATTGTGTCACAGAAAGCTCACAAAACATCCTTGGTGCTAACAAGGAAGGATTAGCCATGAAATGTTGACATTCAGCACTGCTGGAGAGAGTGGTATAGAAAGTCAGTTTTACTTGGGTGAATGTCATTCAGATATTCTGGAATGAAAAGCTTATGAGTGACAACATTTTTTGGAGGGAGGAGGACCACAGATGTCGAATTCCTTCAGTTTCCAGAAAGCGCTTGGAAGTGACAGGAACAGGCACATAGTAGAGGGTGCCCTGAGAGCATAATTCTAATCTAAAACAGCTTCCTAGCTCTCTTTCTCCTTCTCCTCCCTTTGTTCTCTCACCACCACCCAATAATAATAATAATAATAATAATAATAATAATAATAATACATTAAAATATACATTCCCGTATCCCAAAATCCCCCCTAAAATACAATTTAAAACATAGCATAAAATAAAAGACAAAAAAAAAAAAAAAAAGCAAACAATAACTGCAGCAGAAGTCAGGGTATGAGAGGTTAGGCCTTTCAGGTGGCCAGGAATCTATTCAGGAAAGGCCTACTGGAAGAGATCTGTCTTAAAAGCTTTTTAAAAGCTGTTTAAGGTGGTAATAGCCAAGCTGGAAAGAGAAGTTCCTTGAGTACATTTTGGGAATGATGTATTATAATTACACTATTACTTGCATTCCTTGGCTAAAGCCCTAGGAAATTCATACAGTCACCAAAATTCAACAGATGACTTCAAAGCACATACACAGAAAGACACTTTACTTTTAATGTGATACTTTTGATGCTGTTGTAGTTAGCAAAGGGTTAAAATAAATGTGATGAACTACAATGCCCTTATTTATTTATATTCTTCTTGAAACAAGTAACCTTGGCTTGAATCCTCTTGCCTAGTCACCACTACAGTCAGTTGGTCAAATCAATTGGTGGATTTGAGGGTAGATTTCTATTGCATATTAGAAGGAACCTCTTGACAGTAAGAGTGGTTTGGCAATGTAAGAAATTGTGTAGACAGGTGATGGGGGTTTCCTGCTCTGGATGTCTTCAGAAAGAGGCTGGACAGTTTCCTGCTGAGGATGCTTTAGGTCCGTGTTCACAAACCTATGGCACGTGTGCCCTCTCTGGCATGTGAAGCCATTTCAGAGGGCACACAGAGAGACGTGAGGGCAAGGGAAGAGGAGGAACAAGTGCATACCTGTTCCTCCTCTTCCCCCCACCCTCTTGGGCTTTCAGCTGTCTCTGGGGAAGTCCGGCCCTGGAAGTCCCACCCTTAGAGGGTGGAAATCCCATCCACAGAAGTCCCACCACCCAGACGTTCTGCCCCCAGCACCAGATGCTGGAACACCTTTGAGTTTGGGCACTCGTTCCCTAAAAGGTTCACCACTGCTGCTTTAGGTGGAGATCCTGCATTGAGTAGCAGGATGGACTTGGTAGCTCATGAGGCCCTTTCCATCTCTGATGCTATGATTCTATGGTAATTTTCTATGGAGAGAAATATGACCTCCACATACAAATTTTTTGAATAAAGATGTAGGTAAATTTATTATTATTATTATTAACCTTTATTTATAAAGCGCTGTAAATTTACACAGCGCTGTACATACAATCTTTTTAATTGGACTGATTCATAAATCTAAATATCACTGATTCAATGCAGGAAGCCCACAGTCTTGCTTTCATTTTTGATTCTTCTCTGTCATGTATCCCCCAGATCCAGGCCACAGCCAAGGCCTGTAGATTCTTTCTCTACAATATTGCTAAAATCCATCCATTTCTTTCAGCCTCTACTGCCAAGACTCTGGTCATCTCACTGCTAGATTATTGTAACCTTCTTCTGGCAGGGCTTCCTCTCTTTCATTTCCATCCTTTAATTTCTGTCCAGCATTCAGCTGCTTGCATTATTACATCCACCCACGGCTCTGACCATATCTCTCTTTTATTGTCATCCCTTCACTGGCTCCACTACCCCTTCCATATTCAGTATAAGTTCCTGTTGCTGACTTTCAAAGTCCTCCATGGGCTGGCCCCTCCTTATTTATCAGACCTTCTTTCTCCTCACATTCCCACTCAGGCCCTCTGTTCCAGTAGTCAAGGCCTGCTGTCTCAGCCCAGGATTTTCACTGCCCCATCCTGGATTCTTCCCTGTTCACTTGCTGTCCCTCACTGTCATGGCCAGCCAAGAGCAGATCTTGGAGGAGGAGGAGGATGGGGCTCCTCCAGAGCAAGAGCTAATTGAGGCTACACCAGGTGCTCATCCTGCTCCAGTGCAAGAGGTAATTGAGTCTACACCAGGTGCTAATCCTGCTCTGCCAGAATCCAGCCCTGATCTCCCAGCCCCAGAGGAGGAAGCTCAGCCAGGTCCTAGTGCTGATGGGATTCCTCTGGTGGCACAGCCGCCTAGTGGTGATTCTAGGGAGGAAACAGGCCTGGAGGTTCCCTCCTTTAAACAACGCAGGGCTGAGAGTGCTTGCAGGCGTAGATCCAGGAGGATTGCAGAGAGGCAATTAGTAAATCAGCCTCAGGTGGCACGGGGGAGAGTTTCCCTTACTTAAGAAACAGGGAGACATCAATTCAATGCCAGAGTTTATTGCATGATCCTTTGGTGTGATTGCTGCCGGCACTGGCTCCGTGTATCCTGACTCCTTGTTGCCTTGACTCTTGATCTTGGAATGGACTGGACTCTTGCTACCTTCTGCTGCCCTGACCCTGGACCGGACTGACTATGCTGACCTCTGTTTTCCTGACTTCAGCTCTGGCTTTCGGCTTGCTCTTTAACTCAGACTCCTTGCAAGGTTTGTGGACTGCCTCCAATTGCTGTGCTAAGCCATTCTTATCGGCATTGTTTGGTTGTGCTGGCCGCAGTCCAGGACACTTACTCCTGGAACCTCCTTCTTCCATGAACATGGGTCATCACTTCTTTAACCAGTTTCAAAACTGAGTTGAAGACCATCCTGTTCAGAGAAGCGTTCCCAGGCATTGTGTGATTATTATTTGCTATTTGCGTTTTTAATTTGTTGCCTGTTTTATTGAAACCTTTCCTGTATTGTTATGTATTATTTATATGTATTATGCTATTGTTTCTTAGACTGTACGCCATGGGCAGGTTTACTTATCTATTTTATTGTTTGTATGTACAGCGCTGTGCAAATCTACAGCGCTATATAAATAAAGAATAATAATAATAATAATAATTAATAATGGGTTCACATTAGTAGGGCCAAACAATAGGATCCAGTCCATTTACTCATGACTTCAAAACACTGATGAGGTCATTTTTTCAGGGGATTAAGAGATTTGTTTCATTGTGCCTCCTTATAAAAATGGGTTTAGAAATAACTGAATGGTTTAGGCAATAATAATAATAATAATAATAATAATAATAATAATAATAATAATAATTTATATGGCGCCCCCATCAGGGGGAATCCAGGCGGCTTACAAGAGCGGGATAATAGATGGTTCCCTGCCCTCAGGCTACAATCGTAAAAACACACACACAAAGGAAGGGAATGGTGGGGGGGGGGGGGGGAATCAGGAGTCCAGTATTCTTCTCTCCCTCTGAGGCCTGGACCAAGGCAGATAGACTGGAGGGAGGGCTCTTCTTCTTAATCAAGGCCAGGCCCAATAACGTTGGGCCTGTCCTTTCACTCCCTCCCAGGCCAGAAGATGACAGTTGGAAGGAGGGAGGGGAGGGCTATAAGACTATAAAAACTATTTCTGAGGGAAAGACCCCAAAGCTTTGTGTAATGCCAACTATTAGTTTTTTCCGCAGTGTAACACACTTTCAATCACCTTTTTGAAAATAATATTCCAAGACCTAGCTTTCAAAGACCACTGACTAAGGTTCAGGGATCTAACTGAGGTTGCCATCCAAGGACACAGGACAGAAAAAAATGGGAATGCTGCGTATACAGTGGTATGAAAACCCCTCCATTAACTCTTATCTCTTCCCTGACCTTGAAAAGAATCCCATCTTTCTCAGTGGTGGCTGGTTGATCTCATGTCACTGGTGTTGTGAAGCTCCTCTGGTTTTTTGACAGTGTTAACGGAGCTATCCAAGGTTCTGAAATCATTAGGGGAATAGATTTCAGAACTGTGGATGGATCCCTTACAGTTTGGATGAAAACCCAGAGTGAATTTCCTATGCCATTCACATGGCAGCCACTGAAGATGAAATACTGAAGTGTCTAAATGAATACATTAGTTTGGATATAAAACATACACAGAGGTGAATGGAAGATTATTTTTGATGCTGCTGCTGCTGCTGATGTTATTCCACATTACCGCATTACACACTTATAGTGCTGCTATTCCACTTTTACTGCTCTGGCTTCCTCCTTTTGTGTTCTGGAGTTTGTAGTTCAGTGAGCCCTAAGAGCTCTCTGGCTAAGAATTCTAAATGCTGGTCTTTAAACTGCAAATCCCAGAATTTAACAAGAGGCAACCAAATCAGTTGAAGTGGAATAGCAACACTATAAGGGTGTAGTGTGACAATTTAGATTGTGTGCCTCCAAGTCAAAAAAAAAAAAACTATCATAAGGTTTTCCTAGCAAGTTTCTTCATAAGGGGTTTCCCATTGCTATCCTCAGAGGCTGAGAGAGAATAACTTGTTGAATGTCACACAGTGGGTTTTCTGCTCAAGTACGGAATCAAACCCTGATCTCCAGAGTCCTAGTCCAGCACTCAAAACACTATTCTATAGTAGTAGTAGTAGTAGTAATAATAATAATAATAACAACAACAACAACAATAATAATAAT
Source organism: Sceloporus undulatus (assembly GCF_019175285.1). Taxonomy (NCBI): domain Eukaryota; kingdom Metazoa; phylum Chordata; class Lepidosauria; order Squamata; family Phrynosomatidae; genus Sceloporus; species Sceloporus undulatus. Next base: position 326,014,110 of record NC_056523.1, read on the forward strand.
AGATAAAGATTCAGTTACTTAAAGATAAGAAATCTACACTAAGGCTGCCATCCCTTCAGTGAGTTACAATGGCTTAGGTCCAACTAATACCATCCAAACCCACTTTTGTTGTTGTTGTGCTTGTTGCAATTTTGTTCAAACTGCACAATGACCAAAATTCCCCCCAAACCCATCTTTTCCATGTGACAGCCCCCACAAGATAGCCATTTCAGAGTCAGTTAGTAAATTGCAAAGATGTGTGTGAGGGCACCAGGAAGTGTCCTGATTTGCATCAGTGTCATTGTACATTGGCCCTGATGCTCCACAATCTCAGTGTGCATAGTCCTATCTTCCCTATGTAGTAACATCATGGCTGACCCTTGTGAAATGTAGATGTTGTGAAACTGCTGACTTCCATTGCCTGCAGAAACTAGACTGCTTATAAAGATGTTAGTCCCTTGCTGAATTCTGGCTGATACCTCTGAAATGGCTCTCCTTTAGAAGGAGACATTTAGCATGATTCATTGACCAGGGATGACCCTTTGGCTCTAGAATGGAGATAAAAATGTAGTGGATGAGAGTGAAGAAAAGAAACCACCAGGCATAAGCACTGACACACACATAAGCACATCATATTGCCAAAAGGTTTTCACATACCTGGGAAGCATTGGGAACCAGTGTTAGATGCTGTTTGTTGCTCCCAGTTGATTAAAGTAAATCACATACTTTGGTATGAGGAATCAGTTCTACACAGACTTCTGTTTTTTTCTCTGCTCCAGCCTGCCATGCTGCATTTTCTCATATATGTGTGTGTGCGTGTGTGTGTGTGTGTCGCCTAATCAAAATGCAAGAGCATTTGGAGAAATTAAACGAGAGGCAGAGGCGTGAATCATGGAGTCGATTTGCATGTTTGGCCCTTTGGCTCATTAGGGAGTTCAGAGTTTTCCAAGAGGGAAAGTGTCGCATTTACATATTGTTACACAGGCATGCAAATGTTACCCAAAGACAATCATTTATGCAAGGTATTACCGGGCTCATGGGCTGCCAAACAGTAAATCCAGCCTTTAAATAATATGTATTTTTGCAAACTTGGCATAATGTGATTGTATTAGAGGAATGGCCACTGGGGCTGTTTCTGGAGATGTCAGCATTTCCATTATAAACTCATATGTTGGTGGTGGGGGGTGTCTGTTGTAGGTCAGCCAAAAAAACACAAGCTGACACAAAAATGGAGTTGGGGGAAGAGATCTCTCTTGGCTCTCCAATCAGGCTCTCTGTCCCACAGCAAATTTCTATTTCAGATTTTGTTTTTAAAAAAGAAGACAGTTCACTTAGGCCAATTCACAAAGGCAAACACAACAGCTACACAGCCACAGTGGAACAATCCTTTATTGTAATTTGAAAAGGGAAGCCAAATAAAATAAAATAAAATAAATATCCAGCTTTACTAAAGTTTAACCTCCAGGTCAGTCTGGGCTTGACCCAGAAATTACTAGGTGAATTTTTATGACCTGTGTTACAAGGGAGGTCACCCGAGATGCTGATAATGGTCCCTTTTGGCTTTCGAATCCATCAGTCTATGAAACTACCCAAATTGCTCTGCCTAGCAATCTGACATAACACACAAAATTGCTTGCCATTACAGTCCATAATGGGAAGCTGTAATGCCTTTGAGAATTAAAATAATACTCCCAGCTCCTGAATGCGTGCTGCTGTTTGCTATGTTATTTCAGTTTAGAAAGTTTAAAGGCAGACTGATCTGTTGAAATAGCTGAGGCAGTGGTTAATTTCTGAAAAGAGAGAAACAGAGCATTCTGTCCAGTAATCCCAGTTGTCTACAGGCTTGCTGTGAATGTACATGAAGTGACTTGGGTTGAGGCAAAATTACAAATCGTATTCCCCAACTGGTTTTTGGCAGGACTGTTGGGAGAAAATTATTTCTCTCTTCTCCATTTTTTTTAAAATATCCCCTGCAAAAATGTTTGCAACTTTATTCAGACTCCTCTCCTGGGTAGTGAAGGGACTGGTTCAGATGGCCAGCTTTCATCAAAGCTAACTGGCTATGAAACCATTGTGATCCCTGATTGGTTGGGGTCAGTCATTGTACCAATCCATGAAGAAGGCAGGGGGAAAAATCAACAAAACTAACCCAAACCAATTAAGCAGAGGAGAAATGGCAACAGAAGTGTAGCTGGACAAGCAGGAAGCAGATGGGAAACAAAGAACAGGAAATATTTTAGAAGAAAAGCCCACTCAACAGGAGTTAGGCTTGACTGGAAAACTGAATGTCACACTCATATGTTTGGTCAACAGAAGCCTCTGAAAGACCATCATTCTCTCTATGGAAAATATGACATTATATAGCTTTGTTCCAAGGTAAAATGTACAGGATGAAAGAATGGTGGCTGCCAGTGACAAGGATCACCAAAAACAAGAAGACCATTGATATACGTCCCACTAACTGGCAAAAAGGTCCACTTTGATTTTTCTGGTTTAAGACATTGTCTTACCACAGTGAGAAAGTCTTTCAAAACCACAGTTTTTCCAAGCCTATTCACAATTTGGGGTTTATTCTATGCACCATTCATTTATTGGTTGTTTTGCACAGAAAACAGCCTTTTCTGTGCAGCAAACACATTTTTTTCTGAAACAGTGATTTTATATTCCTGCAAAACACCCACATATGAATTTTGTGCAGAATATGCCCCAAACTTTGAAAATTCATTCTTCTCCATTTTTCTCATTAGAGTTTCTTGACATACAAACCCCATGGTTTTTAACCTTTTATTGAATAGGTTTAAATATTATTCCTATCAATATCAGTAACTGTGGGCTAGTCTACACTTAAGTGTATTATGCAAATTGTTGTGGGGTTTTGCACCTTTGCATCAGTGCTTAATTGTCTCCACTTTCTTGTGCATATTTGCTTTTATTTCCCCCACTCCTCCACTGAAAAATAATAGCCTGTCAGAGGGTGGAGGAGGGTGAACAATCGGGTTGGGGTCCCGCCCTGGAGGAAGATGCCCTGGAGGACCCAGAGGGAGCCTTGAAGGAGGAAGGAGCACCGTCTGGAGGAGAAGCAGCTGAGCCTCGGGCAGGGGCAGAGGGAGGGGCGGAGCCAAAGGATAGAAAAGGGGAAACTTCCCAGGAGAAGGGGGGAGGAGAGGAAGAGAGAGGAGCGTCGGAGACTCTGTGGCGGCCGGGGGAGACAGGATACGAGGCAGGGATAGAGGCCAGGGTGAGTGACGCCTTTGCGGCCGAGATTAACCGGCTACATTTCCGAGGCCCGAGAATAGGCCCAGGGCAGAGGGCCGAGGGGCGACGCTCATTTGAGAGATGGTGGCCTATGCATCCTACCGGAGCCGACACCGAACCCTACCAGGCCCGCCCTGTGCTTCACCCCGGACCCCGCCTGCTGTGGGACATTCAGGGAAGGTGTTGGCCCACCCAGAGGGGATTTCCCTTTGGCACTCGCCAAGACGTCCGAGACGGCTGCGAGGACGGAGAGCTGGAAGAGGCCTAAACCACGTGGCAATAATTCAGACTCGGCTAGTGTTTGGTGGACTTTAAGTTTAAGGTTTATATGGCACGGTGAAGGAACCTGCCTGTTGTTTGCCGTTTGGCCTGTTCCATTTGTGTTACATTAAAGTTACTTGCAGCATACTATTGCCTCTGGCTCTTGAACATGGAACCCATGGGACCACCTCCTCCTCCCTCTGAAGGGACTCGGGGCCCGGCGACATAGGCATATAAGTCCATGAAAGAAAAAGGACCACAACATCGTCTGCACTGTACATCCTCATGGATACTCACTGATACTCCAGGGAAAACAGTGATTCCTTTTCCTGTTGAGTTTGAGGTGTTTTTTTTATCATTGTATGATTCATTTTCATCTTCCATGCTATTCTATCACATCAGTGAGGATTTTGGCCCTCAGTAATGTGAATAGACATAAACTTGGCCCTTCTTATACACAGATTTTTTATACACTGATTCAAGCATACACTGTTTGAAACTGTTCCAAAAAAGTATAAATTTCAAATATCAAACCTTGATTTTTCCATTTTTTATAAGGGACACCATTTTGCTATGTCATTATATTTAATGGGACTTCAGCATCCACGGATTTTGTTATACACAGGATATCTTGGACTCAAACCCCAGCATATGACAAGAGTCCACTGTATCAAATTCCTGAATTATTGTTGTTCCCAATAAAATGTGGGCATGAATGTCCTTTATTTCTCTTCAACTGAATCATAAGGACATGATAATGCAAGATATAAGATCCCAGTGTGAACAGACTTTGTATATAGAGATCTTGTAGCACCTTTGAGATGAACTAAAGAAAGAAGTTCACAGCATGAGCTTTCGTAGACTTAAGTCTACTTCCTCAGACTTTGCATATGTAATGCAAGTGAGCTGAAAAATCAGGACCACTGTTTGTTTATTTTATGTACATGTCACCTTTCTCCTAAATTGGACCCAAGGTAGCTCACAGAAGATACTTAAAAATCAGTACAATTTTAAAAACAGAGGCATAGGTACAGACCGCCCCTTTGGGCTGGCCTGCACCCACCCCTTTCCACAGAGGATTGGGGTCAGGGCAGCCATACCGGCAGCCCCAATCTGGTGCTTTTCCAGGCCACGGAGAAGCGGCAAAATGCTGCTTCCCCATGGCCTGGAAAAGAGGTATCCTTGGGGCTGCATGCCCCTGTACACCCCAACAGGCGTGGTTAAGTAGTTCTATACTGTAATAAAGACAATGATTTAGCTTTACATATGAAAAAAAAATCTCTTTTTTAAGAGTGTGTTACTCATTATTCCAATTACTCAACAGGTCAGTTTACTTCAGACCAGAAAGTAGCTTACAGAGTTATTCATAATGAATATATTACCACTACTATTATGGGATTGAAAAATACAGGAAAATAATCTCTGGGATCTCCCATCTCTGATTATAATAATTTCAAGCGGATTTCACTGCCTTGACCTTCCCTCTCTGACACGCACAGTCACACCATAGCAGACTACTCAGCTGTCATGTACACTGTGCACAGATGGTTTAGGTGGGTTTCCAGAAGCCATCACTCAATCAATACTTCTTTCTTTCCCCTCTGCCTCTGCCCTAAACAATTGTCCTAGATCTCATGTCTGACCTAGCTTTAGGGAAGCATCAGAACACCCTCTTTTCTTTTAATTTTTCTCACAGCTCACACCCACTCAGCTAGTCCAAGTGCCAACTATGTGCCTCTGTTTGGAGCAGCCATCTCGACAGTCAGGTCTGTCCCTTCCCGCCTTCACACATTCAAGTTCACTTTCTGGCAATGACTAAGCCAGAGCACACCTAGTAGTAAGTAATGGACAGAAATCTCAATACACTGACCAGTAGTGAATTACAGCCCTGCTCAGTAGAGGTGAAAAGTAACAGTGTCTATAATGAACTGTCATTAAAGCAAAAAGCAGCTAGTTATCAAAGTTGCTTGTTATAAGTAAGAGGTTTCTTCCAAGATTTGGGAAAACTGCAATTGCCCTCATGTCCTGCCAAGTGGACTAGTTAGCCACTTTGTGAACAGAATACTGGGTAAGATAAGCCTTCAGTTTGATCCAGCAGAACTCATATATTCTCGGCTTGACGTGCAACCCAAATTCAAATAAAGGCTTCCCTTTCTTTTTCAAGTACCTTTTTTATTTTCCCCCCTTGTTCAGATGGACGTTTCTGATATGCAGATTGTTAGCTTGCTTTTGAAGGGCTGCAAAACTACATTGATCTTTATCTCTTTTCAGCAAATCCTCAGAAAACACCAGTATGGATTGTAAAGTGTGGTTCAAACACATACAACTCCCCTGTAATCCCCATAACACTGATACAGTAAAATTGGCCATTAAAATACCTTCAACCATTGTTTTTTCAAATGCTGTAAATCCATGGACCATTTGCAAGGAAGATGGACACAGTTCCTTCAAAGAGTTTGCAATCTATTTCAAGGAAGAATGGATTTTTTCACACATGTAATAGCAACTGCATACTAAATAATTTTGTCTATTTGTATTTTACTACTTTTTTTAAAGAAAGTTCTAGCATTTTATTTCTTGGTTAAACTGGCTAAAATTTGCAGGGAGAGGGGTTTTGTTTTTGTTTTTTTTGCTTTTGACATAACTTAAGTTTCAAAAAACTAAATATGGGAATTTTGTTGAGTAACAGCATTTAGAGTTTGAGATGGTCTCTTTTTTCATGGTCAAATTAATAATTATGAAAATGACACACACACAAAAATCTTCTGTTTAAAAACTTTAAAATTTTCAGAATGAGAGTGTTCAAATAACATATGCTTTCCCTTAGTTCCCACCCCATTGGTTTTTTTAAATGAAAGTGACATATACTGCAGCAGTTTGCTAGCAACACTTTTTAATTAAGTATTTAAACTTAATATTTTTAAATCTTAAATTATTCAATACTGAATAAATCCACAGGCCATATCAAATATAAACAAACCAATTTAAAATGACCAAATGAAAATAAAAAGAAAAGAAAGGAAACCCAATATATTATCCTTCAATCAGACATTTTCCATTTCTTTAAAGTGGTTGCTTTAGCTGCAGAAAGGCAACCTCCAGTGTCCCCACCTGGTTAGAACCTCAGAGAAGAAAGAACCATTTGTCCCCAACTTCCAAATTTGCTATATATCTAAAAAAGGAAAATAAATGTAATTCCCTAAGAATGGAATACAACTGACTTTCCAAGATTCTGGATATGTGGTGGCCTCCCAGTTCCATGGGTTTTTGAATGATACTGGTGGGTTACAGACCGCCCGTTTGGGGCAGCCTGCACCTGTCCCTTTCCCTGGTGTATCGGGGCCTCAGCTGCCAGACCAGCAGCCTCCAAGGCCCCGATCTGCCGCTTTGCAGGCTGCGGGGAAGTGGCAAAAGGCCGCTTCCCCACAGCCTGGAAAGGGGTGTCCTTGGGGTATCAAGCCCCAAGGACACCCCGTGGCAGCGGGGAGGAGGAGAAAGGGGCCGCTTGGCCCCTTTCTCCCTTGCGTCACAGGGCGCAGCTGTCTGAAGGCTGCGCCCAGCGACGCAAAGCAGGAAGGAGCTCTGAAACGGAGCTCCTTCCGGGGTTGCGCAAAGGGCGCACTATGCGCCGTGGCGCAGCCTCAATATGTCACAACCGCGCCGCCTTGTTTGGAGGCGGCGCAGCCGTGACATATTGATGGCGGCGGCCGTGTGGAACGGCCATCGCCATTTTGTGCACGCAGAGCACGTACTAGGGTTAGGGGGTGCGGAAGCACCGCCCCTTCCTAACCCTAGTATGCGCTCTGCGCGTACTTTAATGGTGGTCTGTAACCCGCCACAGATTGTCTTGATCGATTTCAGTCTGGAGTCAGACCTATTTATGGGATGGAGACAGCTTTGGTGAATGACCTATACAGGGAATTTACAGGGGGAATTGTGCTGCATCTCTCAATGGCTTTAGATATCATAGACCATATTATCCTTCTGGGTTGCGTTTCTGGCATGGGACTTCAGGGCACTGTTATGCAGTTTTGTCAGTTCCTTACTCTGAAATATAGCTTACCTGGTACTCATTGGCAGTCTCCCATCCAAATACTAAACATGCTTGTCCATGCTTAGCTTCCAAGATCAGATGGGATCTGGTGCTTTTGGGACATTTGTTAGCTACTGTGATAATGGGAATATTCCCATTATCACAGCTACATTTAAAATGTCCCAGCTTCTTTCTCCTCCTCCCACCTCCCACCTTTGTCCTTGGCTTACTTCAGTTGGAACAAACAGAGTTCAAGATGCAATAGTAGTTTGTACTCCATTAACTCAGCAAGAGGAGAAGAGAGGAGAGGAGGGGGTGGATTCGTGTGCTGCTCAATAGGGCTCAGGAAAAAGCAAACTGCTGAATACTTCTCTAGTTTGTGTATTCTTCATTAACAACTTTTGTTATCTTGGCCACATGTGTCCAGGTTGTCATCTGTGAAATGTTGGTGTGGTGTGGAGGTTGGTGTGCATTTGAGACTCTCTCTTTGCTATCTCTGATGTAACTTTGATGGTTTTAAAAATGATGAAATCTATTTTAATTTAATCCATTATTTGCTTCAAAAGCCACGAAAGCAACTTAAAATTTCTTTTAGCAGATTAGCAGACACACAAATGCAGACCTCAGGTCAGGAGCAGCATTCTGATTTGCAGTATGTGTTGCTGCATGTCTGCATGTGAGTGCTCAGAAATGCCACATAAAATAGACCATTCTTGAAGGATGGCAGGAACGGCAGGCCTTAAATCACCCCTTTATGCCATTTTAACTGTTTTTAACTAGCACAAAATAGTTTGTTGGAATTATGTAAGTATAGATCATTTTAATTTGAATCGTTGTAGAATCATAAAAGACCCAGTTCTTTCATTTTCCTGCCTTCAAGTCAGCTATTTTGATTAAAAAATAATAAACCGTGGGAGGCCATGGGGTCTTTGCAGGTTCTCTGAGCTATCACGGATCCCTGATCTTTGGTGCTAATTCTGCTCATTAATATTAATAAAAAAAACCTGATAAGCCATCTTGGAGCACGGCAATAAGGGGGGAGAAAGGAGGGGGATATGCAATTAATTCCTTGTAATATTTTTAAGTGCTTATGGTGCACAATGGAAGGCATTGCCTCCAGAGCCCAATATCAGTTAATCAATAATATATTTGCTGAAAGAGAACTATGTTTCACCCCTCCTCCATTTTTTAAAGCTACATTAAAATCAATTACATGCTATTTGGGTTTAATTTTTCTTTTAATTTAAACTCAAAACAAAGGAAAAGACTTACATATGGTTCTGAGTTTTCTTCCTAGTTTCAGAACTTTTAAAGTTTTTGGCTCCCTCTTCTTTCAAAATTCAAAGCACCAAAGCTAGCAGCTGGATCAACAGTGGGAATCCTGCCAGCAGTGGTCCATAGACTGGAAGTGTATAGACAAGTTGGGATGAATTCAAAGAAGGACAATAAGGATGACATGAGGTATGGAGAACAAAACATAGGAGGATAGGTTGAGGGAGTTGGGCGTGTTCAGTGTGGTGAAGAAAAAACTGAGAGGGTGACATGAATGCACTCTTTAAAGCTCCTATCTAATTCCTTTAATGAAGCGGTGAGCTTTAAGGTTTGGCAAAAGGAAACATAGACTAAAAATACTAGAAAATGGTAATTGTTGAGGACCAAATGTCAGGAGTTCACTTTCATGTATAAGAAGCAGAGTGAGCATCTCTTCTTTTGTGTCCACTTTCTATTTGCTGTATATAAAGTGATGGATCTTGTCCCCCCCCCCCCCCACACACACACACTATATATATACAGTACAAGCCCACCTCCTATGGCTCACACAAATTAAAGGGTCCTTTAGAAGGATTTTGTTGTCCAGGTGCCAACAAAATTCAGGAAATTCTTGACTCCTTACCTGGGAAAGCTATCCAGTGGTATGCCTAGATATGAAAAATGTCTACACATAAAGACAGCTAAAGAACAAAGCCAAATGGAGGTGACAAGAAGCAATTTCCCAAAACCAAGGGACAAATGACAAATGAATAAGTCATGTGGTGTGATTGGGATATACCAATTCCTGATCCTCCACCACTGCCAGTAGTAGCAAAACAACAACATAAGCAGCATACTGCTAAAATTATCTTCCTCGATGGAAAACTGGAAGGCAATGAAAAGGCAAAAGCCATAGGTGGTGGAGGACGTGCTTTGCTTAGAGACAAAACAAACTTTCTCCCTAACCTAAGGTGTGGGGGGAAGGAGGAAAGGCTTCTGTTCCAAACACCAGGGGTCTGCCGCTAGTGAGCATAGAGCCTGAAAACAATGTTGATCTAGATGTATCAAATATCTAAGTCAACATTAGGCAAATCCAAAAATGCAACTTAAGGGGTAGTGATTGGAGATCTGGCATATTTTGATCTGAAAAGTTGATCTTTACAGTTCTGAGTGGGACAACAGGAGATCAACTATAATACCAGTATGTTCAGATATGTAATTCTTACAATAATAAGGTGTCATTTTGAAGTTCCAAAATTATTTTGTTAGTGGTGAAAACAACTTTCCCCTAATGTAATAGTATTTGTTAAGGAATCATATGATGTTCTCTGTTCCCCTTCCTCCGCCATAGTAGTTCTCCATGTACATTATTTGATAAGGGACATGTGTACCAACAAAAAGGGAATTGACAGAAATTGGGAGCTTGAAGAATCTGAATGAATGCTTGAATCTCTTTCTGAAGGTCACCTGAGGGCACTTCACACTTCAGCTCTTCACAATTTATATTTATTTGAAAAATCGAGCAGCTTGGCAGTCTTTTCTAATAGCAACATAATAGTATTAGAGTTGGATTTTAATCACAGACCATTGCAGTTCTAGGCACCCATAGCACAAAGGTATCAATTTTGGGGATGAGCAAGTGGTGAAATGGTGATATTGAGGTCATTTTTTCCCAGTCCAAACACTGGTGGAGCATACGTATAGATGTGAAATTATTCTAGTTTGGGCTGAAACTTATGAGACCATTTTTCAACTATTTCATATTTGCTTCATAAGGCCTCAAGGACAGAGAAACCCCAAGTTCTCATGATGGCAAAAAATATTAGAAGTATTCAAACATGAATTTATTTTCTACCTATGAGGAGTGCTAAAAAATCAGTGTCCATTGAGTAGATGTAGTATTTGGATTTAAGGTGGAAATTACTTTGTTGTTTTTTGCAATCAAGTTTGATTTGAGTTAATGGTACCCCTGCAAATTAAGGACCTCTTGCAAGCTTAGGGCCATGCTTTCCTTAATTACTGTCTAACTTGAAATAACGAGACCAGACACAAATGTGGGTTGAAATAGGGCCACTTTATTTAAGGAATTAACTATTTATAACTGTTTATAAATACTTGCAAACTAGAGGGGAGCAACCTGCTGTGGGAGCAGCTGTGGCAAGTGGTCTATCCCTCAGGCCACCTCCTCAGCTTTCCCTGGGTGAAAAACCTGAGCTCTGAGGATAACCCAATGACTGGATTGCTCCCTGGCCAGCTCACATCTGGAACGCCAGCCTGAGATTTCCACAGTCAACTCGCCAGACTTGACTGAGGATTATATCCCAGGTCAGCCCCAGGAAGGTCTCTTTTCTTCTCTCCTAACTCACAAGACCTAAGAAGAAAGTCCAAGAGGCCTAACCTTCACCCCAAGTGGGTGCCATAGGTGTTCACCAGACTATTACATCTCCTCCCATAACCGCCAGTAATCGCATATTTAAGTCCCCACCTGAGCCAATTTCCCATGCCAAGAACAACAGTGTGAGGTAGGCGAAAAATCCTCGGAAAAAGGGGGGAAATTCCTACCTGGCCCATAAAGCGACCACCAAAACCACACTGATTTCAAGGCGGGAGGGTGGGTCAACAATTCTTGGAAGAGGGAGAAGGGGGGGCGGAGCAGGCTTAAATAGCCTTAGCCCCACCCCTAACTGTCTCCCCGACCTGGCGCAATGCACCAATTCCAATCAAATTACTGGTCTCTATTCAAATAGCCCAGTAAACTCCCGTCCCAGGCATACAGCCTGGGGACATGGATTAAGTCAACTGAACTGTAATCTGTAATGTAATCTTCCTCTTTCCCCAGTGCCTTCAACTTTCCCCAGAATTATCATATTTTGCCATCAATTGTGTCACCTCATAATATGTCCAAAGCACAATAGCCTTAGTTTGGACATTTTGGCTTCCAGGAAAAGGACTTTTCTTGCTATCCAGCAAAAATCAATAACCCTTTTTTTATTTTAAAGGATTCCTGTTGAACCAGATTGATGTAACCAAACTAGAGCTTTTGTTGACCCAATGCCAGCTAGCTAGAAATGACTAAATTTAAGAATTTTGATCTTTAAATCTCATATGCCATGGTGGAATATTGAAATCATGCACAGTCATCTTTGTTGTTATTGTTGCAGAGTTCAGCCGGAGTTAGCTGTAGAAAGTAAGCATTCTGTTGGATTGCCACCTAGTAGTTGTCAACAATTTCCCAAATTTAATCCACTAACCACATATACTTGATTTGTTTTATTCTAGAAACAAAACTTGGGTGTGACAAAATGGTCACTATCCTGGTAGAAGCTGGTAGAAAATAAAACCAAGATCCTGTGTCACACTTTTGTATTGTAAATCCACACTCATATATTTAAGTGATTATACCAACCCACCCTTCTGATGAATACCAGCATTGTGGAACCAATTCTGTTGCCTGTTTTTGTCTCACCTAGTTTAAATAACAAAATATACCCAAGACCATTTTTCATTCAACCATAAGATAGCAAAGTGAAAGTTGCCAATAGGCCAGATTCATTTGGAAGAACTCCTTTTTATTTTCCCCACCTTCTCATAGAAGATGTTTTATAATTGTTATCTGCTACTGAGAGACTTGTTGATGCCTTTCTCGGAGGCTAAAAGACTATGACTTGTCCAAGGTTATCTTTCATGGCAGTGAGGATTCAAATCCTGTTCTCCAAATTCCTAGTCCAGTATTGAAACATTGTCACCACACCAAACTGGCTATTTTTCATAGACCAAAAGTCAACATGGTATTTGAAGTAGGACTTTGGAAGACCAGGACTGAAATACCCATATGGCCATGGAATTCCACTGGGTGGGTACATCACACTCTCTCAGCCTCAGAGGAAAGTAATGGCAAATACCATCTAAATCCCCCCCCCCCCAAGAAACTCCCATGACAGGTTTTCATAAGTGAGGATCAACTTGAAGGCACCAAGAAATAGCAACAGTCTTAACAGACAACTCTTTGGTTTTGTTTGTTTGCCTTGTAACTATAGTTTATGAAGTTTATGTTCCTTGTTGCATTAATAGCAGATTTTAATCTTTTATGCAAAGCCCTAATTGAAAATTTTGGTATCACAAGGATAAAAAATGTTTTCAGTTAAATATATAAAACGAGCAAGAATTGCCTGGTACCATGCATATTTGTGGGGATACTGCTCCCATTATCCCCAGGCAGTATGGCCAAAGATTAGCACTCATCCTAGCCTCAGGGATGTGGATTGTATTTCATCAGTTCTGGAGGACACTAGGTTGACTGATGCAGAAGTTGCTGTAGAAAACACCAGAGGTCATTCTTATCTCTCTCCTGAGTTTACCACCATATAGGTTAATTTGTTGACCTTTCATGTTGTGCGCATGTGAGAGAAATATTCGTCCTTCTTCAGCCTCTGTGCTACATTCATCATTTTATTAAATTGCTTAGGGAACAATAGAAGCTGTATATAATGGAAGTAGAACCAGCCAGTGGAAACTTCAAGGAAGCCGATCTTGACTGAACAATAGGAGAAACTTTGTAATGGTGAAAGCAATGTGGAACAAGTTGCCTTAATAAGACATGGAATGTCCTTCAGCGGAAGCATGTAACAAAGACTAAACCAGGGGTAGGCAACCTGTGGCCCGCGGGCCGGATGCGGCCCGGCGAGGCCTTGGGACTGGCCCCAGCCCGGTCCTGCCGCCCACGCCGGGTCTTTAGGGGGGGCAATTGTCTATAGAAGCACCTCAAGAAGATGCATTTTATATATTAACATTTTTTTAAAAAATCAGCAAATTTTTTCATGTGTCCTCCATTTTTTTAAAAAAAGTGTCTTCCATTTGAAAATTTTGTCCTACATTTGTCCTGGTTTATTTATATATTTAATTTTTTAAAAAATTATTTAATTATTTATTTTTTGACTTTGGCCCCCCAGTTGTCTGAGGGACAGCAACCCGGTCCCCGGCTCAAAAAGATTGCCTACCCCTGGACTAAACAGTCATCTGTCAGGGATCTTATAGATGGATCCACACATTCTATGTTTGTATGAGCTGAAGTTGACATTAGTCAAAACTACAATAGATCTATTGATATCTATCACGCTTACACAAGTGATTGTAGCTCCATTAATTCAATGGGTCTATGCTGGTTGGAATTAACACATCTCCATATATACACATATGCCCAAGATTTAATGTTCACTGGAGGGAACTTCTTCTGAGTCCCGTTGTTCAGAGGAAAGGCATGGGAAAAGGCCTTATTTGCAGTGGGACCCTAATTTTGAAACACCCTTGTCTTGGAAGCCTGATTCAAAGAATCAAAGAGATGGAAGAGACCCCAAGGACCATCTGGCCCAATCCTATTTTGACATGCAGGAAGACACAATCAAAGCATTCCCAACAGATGGCCATCCAGCCTCTGTTAAAAAACCTTCAAAGAAGGAGATTCCACCACATTCCAAGGCAGTGTGTTCCAATGTGCAAAGTCTCTTACCATTAGGAAATTCTTCCTAATGTTTAGGTGGAATCTCATTTCCTGTACTTTGAATCCATTGCTCCATGTCCTAGTCTCTGGATCAGCAGAAAACAAGCTTGCCCCATCATCAATATGACATTCCTTCAAATATTTAGGTGTGGCTATCAAATCATCCCTTAACCTTCTCTTCTCCAGTCTAAACATGCCCAGCTCCCTCAGCTGCTCCTCCTGGGGCATGGTTTCCAGACCCTTCACCATTTTATTCACCCTACTTTGGACACGCTCCAGCTTGTCAACATCTTTTTGAATTGTGGTTCCCAAAACTGGACACAATATCCCAGGTAAGGTCTGACCAAAGCAGAACATAGTGGTGCTATTACTTACCTTGATTTAGAAACTATGGCCCCATACAGACAGGCCAAAATAAAGCTGCTTTGGGTCACTTTGGAGGTATGCTGTTTAAATGTTGCATGCATCCTAAGAGTCCAGAAGCCGCACCAAAGCCACAATCTAGTCCTAAAGACTGGAGCGCAGCATTGGTGCAGCTTCCGGACTTTTAGGACGCATGCATCATTTAAACAGCATACCTCCAAAGTGCCCCAAAGCAGCTTTATTCTGGCAGTCTGTATGGGGCCTTTATTTCTGTTGATGCAGCCTAAAATCATATGTGCCTTTTAAACTGCCACATCACACTTGACTCATGTTCAGCTTGTGGGCTACTAAGATTCATAGATCACTGTCGCATTATTAGTATCAATGTAGCTGTCATTCTAGTGCCAAATGAAAACACAGTTGCTCACTAAAAGTTTGTAGCCTAATGGGTTTTACACAAACCTTCACATAGTTTTCAATTGTTTTAATCATTTTCACATGATCAAATCTCTCTTTTTAACTTGTGTAATATGTTTTTTATGATTTACACTGTTTTAAATTTATTAATTTGTCTTTATTGAGTGCTGCTCTGAGACCTCTGGATAGAAGGTGGGATACAAATACTTCAATTAATCAACAAATAATAGTGGATTGTTTCATTTCAACCTTGAGGTATATGGCTTCCACAAGTGGGAAAAATGTGGATCAACAGGGCTGTATCTTTTTGAGACTAAAATTTTCAATGCAAACCAAACTATAGGGGAAAAAAAATACTTGCAACCTTAGGGAAATCCACATCATATTGACAATAGCTTCATTGATTCCATCTCCTTCTCCTCCTTTTCCTTCTGCTCTTTTTCCTTGTTCTTTGCTTTTCCTTAAATATCGTGCTTAATTCTGTAGGGTGTGATGGGATCATACATTTAATAAAATCTGGCTTTGTTGTCCGGAAGTGAACAGTCAATTTCACATAAACATCCCAAGTGTTTCAGCTTAAAGTGGGGACACTCTGTTTCCAAGAGATCCATTGATCTCTGATGTCAGAATTAGTCTTTCGTTGTGCAAAGGATTCTTTCAAATAAAGCTACTGGAGTGTTTGAAGATGTTGGCCCTTTGAAGTTTCTATACAGCTGTGTATTGTTGCCTTCAGTGTCATCATACTTTTAAAAGAATGTTAGCTCAAGTGGCAACGATGTCATCTTTTGTTCAAAGCCTTTGCAGGATAGAAAATTAAGAGAAAAGCTTTCATTCTCACAGACCCGGAGGCCCTCACTTCCCACCACATGGTGGAAAACTTGATTGCCCTATCTGTGCATTCTTGTTAATGCAGGTAAATCCTAAGGATGGACATTTTATTTCAACTAGGGTTGCCAAGCATCTGTATTGGTAGAGTCAGCATGGCAGTACGTCATTAGTAAAAAAAATGTAGGTGTGTTACAGACTGCCTGAAATCGGCGGTCTGCCAGTGCCGTCATTTGCGGTGCAGAGGAGCCACAGCGTCCAAACCGCGCAGCTTCTCCGCACCACAAAAAGAAGCCCCAAAATGGCACTTCTAATTGCAGTGCGCTTATGACATCGTGAGGCGCCAATGGCATAATCGCAACGTCATTTGTGCCATGCCACATGCGGGCGCTATGCGTCCGCTACGCCAAGACGGTGGCGCCTGTGTGGAAGGTGCCGTAGTTTTTAATTGTGCAGAAATCTCATTAGATGGAGGGTTTTGCTCCTTTGGAGAAAGTAGATGATGGTTGTCTGTGTGAATAACCTTAAACTAAAGAAGCCAAAGCAAGAGTCAAAGCAAGCCTAAGCAAGCAAGAGGAAAAACAAAACTGAGATCCACATAGAGAGACCAAGGCAGATTAGAAGTGAACAATTGCCAAGGGCCACATTTCCTCTTTGGGGGACCTTGGAATGTGATAAAATCATCCTTCCACAGCCACCATGTACAGTTGTTGTTGTTGTTGCTGCTGCTGCTGTTGTGCACCTTCAAGACATTTCTGACTTTTGACAACCCTAAGGTGACTCTATCACAGAGTTTTCTGAGGCTGGGAATGTATGACACACCCAAAGTCAACAAGTGGATCTCTATGGCCAAATGGGGAATCAAACCCTGATCTCCAGAGTGGTAGTCCAATGCTCAAACCACCACACCATTCTGGATCTCAATTCAGATTGTTCCTATGGAACAATGATAGTGGGCCATTTTTAGAAAACATTTTCTTTTTTTAAAAAAAAGCGGTATAATTCTGGGACAATATTGGGGCCCTACTGTCTCAGAATGACTTGAGGCTACAATGGTGAAGTAGATGTGCCTTCACCTGGGAAATTCCTACATGTATTCCCTTTCTGAAAAGATCTTCCTATTAATGTGAGGACATTAATAAGGTGGGGACAATCTCTCCACAAGTGTTAACTGATGTTTCTGTAAAGCTGTCTCTTATATTAGAACCAACTAGGAAGTTTTCCAGAGTTGTGGGTCACCACAAATTCTACAAGCATATTGCTCTGGATCATCAAAAGAGCTCGTGGCACCCTGAATGTCTTTTGACACACATTGACTGGCATCCCAGTAGTGATGCATCACATTATGCAAGCAGGTAATGTTGCTGTTCTGCATGGGGATTATTTAGTGTTGGTAGAGTGTATATTCAGATGTAGATATATACCCTATGGTGAGAGGATGTTGGACTGAAGCAGCTGAGAGACTGCAGATCATAATGGTCTTTTCAAAAACAATATCTCTTCCGTTTTTATATTATACAGTGGACCTTCCATATTGACATGGGTCCCTGTGAAACTGGAAAAACCACAAATATTTTTTTAAAAAAACCCCAAGGTATCACTCCTCTAGGTCCTCCATGGCCACTCTATGGTCAACATCTGCAGGAAATTTTCCATAGAATTACACTGGAAGACCTACAAACACCTAGAGAAGTGTTCTCTCTAGGAATCTCTAGGTCTTCCAGTACAACATTTGTCATGCTGGAGAACCTAGAATTTCCTAGAGAGAACATGTTAATCAAATCCATAATATCAAATCTGCAAAAATCTAATCTGCAAATGTGGAGGGCTGACTGCAGTTCCTTATGGAGGCTGAGATTCTGTATGGCATAGCATAGCAAATTTATATATACATATGCATATACCTTATGTTGGGAATGTTGTATTTATACAGATGTATACCTGTGCTACAGCTGTCCACTCAACACCTCCCTCCAGTCTCTCTATGGAATGCTGCAGACCCCCTCACAGCCAGTGGAAAGTGGGGGAGGATTGGAGAAGCATCTGGGTATATCCTCATATGATTAATTTATCCACTTACATCATAAAATCATAGAATCAACCTCACTGCTATGCAGGAATATAGAATCAAAGCAATCCTGGCTGAGATCTGATGAGATGCAGAGATCTCACTGGATGATGCAAATGTTTTGTGTCTGACTATGGGAACATAGTCAGATACTTCTCCACCCCTCCCCACTCTCCACTAGGCAATGATTGGTTATGTGGTGAAAGGCTGCAGTGGCAAAACAATGGATCAGGATACGGCAATAAGTCATTGTGGAGGGTAGAAGAGAAGACCAATTTCCACAGCAGCAGCAGCAACAGGTCAACATAAGGTGGACTTACACTTGAAAAGAGCCATCATGCTGTAGTACTTTTAATGGTGGAGATCAGGGGTCAAATCCTGGCTCAGCAGTGGAAACCCATTGGGTGATCTTGGGCAAATCACATTCTCTCAGCCTCAGAGGAAGGCAAAGTAAAACTCCCTCCGACCGAGCAAATCTTGCCAAGAAAACCCAGGATAGGTTCACCTTATGTTGGGAATCACTGGAAGATGCACAACAACAGCAGCAACAACAACATCTTCATATGGCACTAACAGAATGCCAGCCACCATCTGTAGATTCTTTTTATGGATTAATCTCCTTTCTATTGACTCATTATTGTCTCCATACATTGGTAGTGGTTTTCCAGTGTCTTCAACAGGGACATTTTTTCCATGTAGTAAGATACCAAAAGTTGTTCCTTTAGATTCTCTGGCTGCCGCATTATTTTCTAGAAAGTATTCATATTTTGTGCTGCCCTATATGGAGTTATAAAGTTGCATTTCAAAGGAAGAGCACTCTAAACCTTGTAATAAATCAAAGAGACTTTCATTTTCCTAGTTTATTAAAGTCTATCTTGATTTTTGTTGTTTTTTGATGGTCTATGAATTCTGGTCTCCCATCCATTACCTTTTAAAAAAAAATTCTGTGACTTGTTTAAAAAATAAACACCAGAAAACAAGAAGGAAGTGATGGGGTTGTCTTTTAATGTGAGGTATATTGTGTCATTATTTCACATAATGCCAGTAATTCAGAAGCAATTTAAGAAGCTATGGAGCATTTGTAAATCAAGGGGTTGTGACTGTGTGTGTGTGTGTGTGTGCATACAGGTGTGTCTGTATATGTATGCAAACCTTCAGCCAGTCTCCTTTTTATTGGCTCATGAATTTAGATACACTTTCTTTAGCTCCATAATGCAGCTGTCTAGAAGCAGAAATATGCAGTTCTCAGGACTGGCACTATTGAAAAAATGTAGAATGAAACTTGATAATTTGGAAATCTGCTTGTATGTTATTAGTTTATCAGTGAAAAACAATCCACTTTGCAACAAACAAATGAAGTCAACCAATTTCTTCCTATGTTTCTGGAATGCTTGAAGGGTGTACTGTTCCCTTCAGTGAAACAGAAATTCCTCCACTGAAGTGAATGAGGAAACACTTGTGATCAGAGGAACTCTGCAAATAATTTTCCCTTCCCACAAGTAGAATTACCAGGTTAGTGTCATCTGAGGCCTTGAGATTTCAATGCCAAAACCTGAGATCATGGTACAGCTTCCAGCGATGGGGTGATATCATTATGAAACAACCACAATTGCTCAGAGTATGGTGCTGTACAGACCACTCCTTCAGGGGAGGCCTGTACCCACCCCTTTTCTCGCCGGATTGGGACCAGTGCAGCCTCACTGGCCCCAATCCGGCGCTTTTTGGGACCATGGAGAAGCGGCAAAATGCCACTTTACCATGGTCCCGAAATGGGTTGTCCTTAGGCACTCCAACAGGCACAGCCATGGGAGAAAGGGGTCACCTGGCCCCTTTCTTCCATGGCTTTGTTCCTGTGGCCGTCTGGTTGCCACATGGGAACAAAGCTTGCGGCGCAACAACAAATAGGAGCTGCCTAGACCTACTCCTTTGTTGCGGTGCCACAACCAGGAAGTGGCACTGTGACCAGGAAGTGGCGCCTTTATGACAGCACTTCCTGTGCTCCACATTTGGGTGCTCAGCAGCAGCGCCAGAGTCATGGCGGCCCCCATGTAGAGAACACATGCATGCATGCATGCACATGCCTTTCAAATGCATGACTGTCTTCTTGAGATTCCTCCTTCTTATGTTGAGGACTAAAGAGGAAGAGTAAGGTCTGAGACCTGAGAAACCTACCCAGAAGTCATTATTGGACTTTTCATGCAGCCTTTGGCATATCTCTGTGATCATTTCACACAAGATAGTTGTGCCATATGAAGATCATTTTTATCATAGCAGAGGAAGCTCATAACTCAAATTACAGCTAGGCAGCTTTGAATCAGGATTGCATTATTTTCCCATTCTTGAAGACTGTTACCATACTGCCAATATTTTTTGTTTTGTTTTTGTTTGTTTTTTGGTGCAGCAGATGTTTTTATCTCTTGGATTCAATTGCTGATGCAGTTTCTTAAGCTTCTGGCCACATCTGCCCCCAATTTCTGCAGTCTCCAGCTGCCCCAGGATACCTCCAAGCCCTTGGATATACCCAATTATTATTTAAAAATATGGGAAAGATTTTCCTTGTAATTGCAAAAAGAAAAAGAAAAGCCTGCAAGTATGGCAGTTTCAACATCCTAACCACACCAAAACTGAGAAGGGGAAATCAACTGAAAATTGGCCATAACTCAACTCAAAACTAGAAGAGAACCAGTTCACAATTGCTATTGTTGTTTCATGGAGATGTAGCATTAAAATGTGGAATTGTGGTTTCAAAATGCTGCAAATTATCTTTAGTGAGGCTTTTAGTTCAGAAAAAAGAGCAACATATTGTTGTTAAAGAATACAGCAAACACAGAGAGTTTACTTTGTGCTGTCCAAACTGGAAAGGTTTGCCTATCTAGGTTTCTCCAAGACTTCATTTGTTATTGAATACTGACATACTTCACAGGTATCGGGTAAGCCTTATTGATGGTGAACTGATGCAGCAGGTGGTTTACATCAGAGGAATTACAACACTTTAACAGATGGGTCCCAGCATCCTATCACAGCATGTGGTAGAAGCAAGCTCCCAAACTACTAACAGAGTATCCCACATCAACTCTCTCAATCTCTGTGGCTGCATAATGGGCCCCCTGTGATGAGGGAAATGGATGCTGGATCCACAAGATTATCTAGGGCAGAACCAGACCAAGGAAATTGAATTGTGCAATCCTGACCCATCTCATATCCCAGTAGCTTTGAGAACAGTATGAGATAGTTTTTAGCAGGAAAGTATACTCTCCTGGTCTATCCCCAGCTGCCTGTTTGATCTCAGCCTTGAACTGCCATGCAAAACCAAAATTAGACAACAAGGCACACAAATGAATATGCCAGTGGACAGTTCTTAACAAGCATGGGGCATCAGTATGCTGACAACACCAAAATATATTCCTCCATCCCTTCAAAAACAGCCTCAGCTAAGGATAGTGTGTCTCCTCTGAATGAATGCCTAGAGGAGGTAATGGGCTGGATGAAGAAAACCAATTGAAGCTGAATCCAGACATGACAGAGGTGCTTACTATGAAAGGACCTAACCTGGGTTTGGAGGTGTGTCAACCAGTCCTGGGTGGGGTACCCTCTCCCTAAAAGCCTGTGTTCACAGTTTAGAAGTGCTTCTGAATCCATGGCTCCAAATGACAGCTCAGATATGTTAGGAAGTCTCTAATTAGGGGAATTTCTTAATTTAGCTCAAATTGTCGAGAGAGAGGGTTAACAACACCCTCGCGAGTTGTTGTCATTTTGTGTATACCAGAGGGCCAAACAATCCCTTTAAGAGATGATGCAGAGACAGATTACTCCAATTAATGTCCAAACACAATTGGGAAAGACAAACAGATAGGTTTCACACTGGCAAGAGCAGTCTACATTCTGGAGTTATCCTGACATAATGGCAACCTTCTTTAATCTGCTGCCCTCCCTATGCTGTAGACCACCAGAGGTATCTATGGGGTGGCAAAATAAAATTTTTCCTCCCAATAAGAATTCTGTCCCCCATTGAAAATGCCCTTCAGTCCCCAGATATCCTGCAGTCCACAGCATGAGACATCAACAGTCATTTACATTTAGAATATTTTTATTTGCCGTGTTGACATTCCCTTAGTAACTCTGTCCATCCTTTCTTTTTGGATGCCTAAACTGTATTTCTAAATATTCACCTTAAATGTTAATTTATTTCAGTGCCAGAAATTTGAAAACCAATGGAAAAAATGTTTTGTGGATAGAATTCGTATTTGGGAGGCAATGCCCTGATTTGTCTCTGCCCAGCTATACCCCTGACTATGGTTATCATTGGCCCAAGCCAACATGGTATCGGTGAATATTTTCATTTCATTGGTAAACTGCCTTTCCCTGAAAGTGGGACCCAGGTGGCCCCAGAAAGTATCACTAAAAAACTAGGACAGTGATTAAAAAAAAAAAAGAAAGAAAGAAAGAAAGAAAACAGTAGAAATCATTACATAAAACAATACTACATTATTTAAAAGACTTACAAAGTATTTTTTTAAAAAATAAAAATCCCAGTTTTTTTTAAACCTCTTCCCTATTTCAATATTTTTATTGTACAGTGGGCCCTTGTTATCTGCTGGGGTTTGGTTCCAGGAGCTACTGTGGATATCAAAGTCCTGTTATATACAGTGGGGTATTAAAATGGGTAACTGTTACATGGATTTGTAATTGGTTGACTGACCGAATGCAAAGGGTGCTCAACAATGGCTCCTTTTCATCCAGGAGAGGAGTGACCAGTGGGGCCCCACAGGGCTCTGTCCTGGGGCCAGTCTTATTCAACATCTTTATCAATGACCTGGATGACAGAATTGGGAGCATCCTTACCAAATTTGCAGATGACACCAAATTAGGAGGAATAGCTAATACCCCAGCGGAAAGGATCAAAATTCAAAATGACCTGAATAGACTAGAAAGCTGGGCCAAAACTAACAAAATGAAATTCAACATGGAGAAATGTAAGGTACTGCACTTAGGGCAGAAAAATGAAATGCACAGATATAGGATGGGGGACACCTGGCTGAATGAGACAACATGTGAAAGGGATCTGAGAGTCCAAGTGGACCACAAGTTGAACATGAGTCAACAGTGTGATGTAGCAGTTAAAAAGGCCAATGCAATTTTAGGCTGCATCAATAAAAGTATAGAGATCAAGAAAAGTAATAGTGCCACTATATTCTGCTTTGGTCAGGCCCCACCTGGAATTTTGTGTCTAGTTCTGGGCACCACAATTCAAAAAGGACATTGAGAAACTGGAGTGTGTCCAAAGGAGGGCGAGTAAAATGGTGAAGGGTCTGGAAACTATGTCCTATGAGGAACTACTTAGGGAGCTGGGGATGTTTAGCCTGGAAAAAAGAAGGTTAAGAGGCGATATGATAGCCCTGTTTAAATATTTGAAGGGATGTCATATTGAGGAGAGAGCAGGCTTGTTTTTTCCTGCTCCAGAGAACAGGACCCAGAGCAATGGATGCAAGTTCCAGGAAAAGAGATTCCACCTCAGCATTTGGAGGAACTTCTTGACAGTAAGGGCTGTTTGAAAGTGGAACACACTCCCTCGGAGTGTGGTGGAGTCTCCTTCTTTGGAGATCTTTAAGCAGAGGCTGGATGGCCATCTGTCGGGGATGCTTTGATTGAGATTTCCTGCATGGCAAAATGGAGTTGGACTGGATGGCCCTTGTGGTCTCTTCCAACTCTATTATTCTATAATTCTATGATTCTATGAAAATGGTATCCTGTATATAAAATTGCAAAGTCAAGGTTTGCTGTTCAGATTTTTATTTGGGGATGGTGGAGGAATTTTCAAGCTGTAGATGCAGAATCCATGGATATGGAGGGATGCTTTTACTTGGAAACATGTGGAGGGGATGAGTTTTGAGAATGGCTGATTGGGGAAGCTGGCCTTTTGGCGAGAAATGTATTTCTGGCCTAATTCCTGGTGATCAGTCATAACTGCAGTAGATGCATTACAGTTGAATAACACAAGGGTACATCTCATTGATTCAATGGGTTAGCAGTAGGTGAGCTAATAATAAGATCAGGCCTGCATAACAAAATACTGGATTGTTAAAATATTTCTGGATATTTGGATTTCTCTCTCTCTCTCTCAGAATACCCAGAGCTGTCAGCATTGAGTGATATTTAATTTAAATGCCAGTCCATTCCTCCCAAATTGTCTCTTTGCATTTAGACTAAAAAAAAAAAAAAAATCAGGATGAGTCTGGAAGCAGATGACAAGAAGCAGGATGACAACAATTTCCATGTCATTGATAATAAATCAATGCAGCATTTTCTTTGTACACCTCTGCAAACATGATGGCCAGGGACCTTCAGATGTTTTAATTGGCAAGTTGTGTGCTAACAAAATAGCCATAGACATAATGCAAAACTTAGCCATGTGAACTCAGTCAAAGCATGTCTCAACAATGGAAAAAAAATCTTTTTTCATTGGGAAAGAAAGAAGATCAACTTCTGGTTACTGCAGATTAGCCCTCGGCTAACAATATGTTCATTGTTTTGTAAATAAAATAAAATAAAATTTGCTGGACAGAAACAGTGAGATTTACTGAGGTTTTTTTTCTGGCTTTATAAGGAAAAGAACACACACTACTGACCTATACAAGGGATGAATGAAATACAGAGTCTGACAATATGCAAATTAGTCTTGTAGAATATGTAGCCTGACCCACAAAAAGACTTCCAGCTTACCTATAAGAGCTTTCCACTGCCAGGGCCAGAACCTTGATGGTGTCTTACAAATGCATAATTTTCCCTACAAGAAATGGTTGGACATTTTTGTCTGAAGCAGAAAGTTTATATTAAGTTCAAGGTTGTTCAAGCTGCACCAATATATGTTCAGATACACATTGTGCATAGTCATACAACACACATGGAGTCTACTTGTTAGACTACCTGAACCCTGTAAATCTGGAAGGCCACATCCACAGTGCAGAAATAATCCAGTTCGACACCACTTTAACTGCCTGGGCTCAGTGCTATGGAATCCTGGGATTTGTAGTTTGTCGTGGCACCAGAGTTCTCTGACAGAGAAGTCTAAATGTCCCACAAAACTACAGTTCCCAGAATTTCATAGCATTGAGCCATGGTAGTTAAAGTGGTGTTACACTGGATTTTTTCTGCAATGGTGGATGCCGTCTAAAAGAACTAGAGCTTGAAAAAGTTGGCTTTGGGCAATGAAACTTTCAGAATCCCCAGCTACGATGGCCAACAAAGGTAAAAATCAAATCAATTTAGTCCCCAACATTTATTAGTTTGTTATGGCACAAGAGCTCTCTCACAGAGAAGGCTAAATATCTTACAAAACTACAAACCCCATAGCATTGGGTCATGACAGTTAGAGTGGCATCAAACTGGATTAATTCTGCAGTATAGATGCAGCCTGTACTAATAACAGCCCTTGCCAGGTATTGCAAACTCAGGATTTTAGTTTCATTTATTAAGTAAAGAAGAAGCTCCTCCCTCCATAACTGCCATCCTTCGGCCTGGGAGGGAGTGAATAGGCTGGCCCAGCTCCACCAGGGGCTAGCCTGAAGAAGAAGAGCCCTCCCTCTAGACCATCTGCTTTGGTCCAGGCTTCAGAGGGATAGAAGAACCACTGGACTTCATCCCCTTCCCCACCATCATTCTCTTCTCCTTTTGTGTCATGTCTTTTAGATTGTAAGCCTGAGAGCAGGGAACCATCGTATTAAAAATAATAATAATTGTAAGCCGCTCTGAGAGACATTAGGGCTGAAGGGCAGGGTATAAATAACGTAAATAATAATAATAAGTTGGTCCAATGTGGTTTTCCTCTTCTAACTGCCTTTAGCATTTCCCAACATTACTGTCTTTCTCAATGAGTCATATAGTTTCTTATGACTTCTAGTGAAGTTGCCCTTCATCCATTCTTCTCTCTCTCTCTCTCTCTTTCTTGATGATATTTGAACAGGTAGGGGAGAAAAGAACTTATATGCTGAAAACATCATAAGAAAGGCACAGTTAGACTCAAAAGAAGAAGGAGTGAAGGCAGAAGGAAGGAACATCAACAACTTAAGGTACATGAATGACACAATAATACAGGTGGAAGACATTACAGAATTGGAACAGTTACTAAGGAAGGTTAAAGACAAAAGTGCAAAGGCAGGATTAATGGTGAACACAAAGGGAACTAAAATAATGACCACAGAAGAAGAAATACATAATTCAATATAAACAATGAGGAAATCAAAATAGTCAGAGAGCTCCCATAACTAGGATCAAACATTGACCAGAGTCATGACTGTAGCCAGGAAATAAGACTAGGACAGCTATGAAGGAATTGAAAAAGATACTGAAGAGTAAAGATATACAACTGACTACTAAAGTCAAAATTGTCCAGGCCATTGCATTTCCCATCTCATGTAGAGGTGCAAGAGCTCGACAGTAAAAGAAGCAGATAGAAAGAAAATCAATGCATATGAAATGTGGTGCTGGAGAAAAGCGCTTAGGATATTGTGGACAGCCAAAAAGACAAAGAGATGGGTCCTTGAACAGATCAAACCCGAACTCTCCTTGGAAGCCAAGAAGATCAAATTGAGGCTATCGTACTTTGGCCACATAATGAGAAGGCATGGAGCACTAGAGAAAACAAGAATGTTAGGAAAGGTAAAGAGTAGAAGATGGAGTGAAAGACTTCATGCCAGATGGATTGACTCAGAGGGCCACAGGCATGGATTTGCAGGGTCTGTGCAGAGCAGTGGAAGATAGGGAGTCTTGGAAATGTCTCGTCCATAGGGTCACCATGAGTCAGAGTCTACTCGAGGGCAGCTAACAACAAAGGCTGCCACCCGACTCACCAGGCAGGCAGCGTTGCTGCCGGGGGCCTGGCGCCACGGAGGTCTGGCGCGCCCCAACATGCTTTGCTGGGGCGTGCTGGCCTCCATTTGGCTGGCCGAGGGGGGAAAGGAGGGACTTCTGCCTCCTGAGCGATGCTCTAGGAGGCGGATAGTCCCTCTCTATGGTCGCCCCGGTCCTCCAGGGCAGGCGATTGGCTGGCTGCTCCTGGGGGCGGGGCGACTCCCCTCTCGGCCCCCACCTTTGGAATAGGCCTTTATATAGGCCATGCGGCGTCCTGCTCGGCACCATTTCTGCTTGGATCTCCCACACACCCTCCCTAGGGTGCGTGGTTTGCTGTCACTTTGGGGCAGCAGCAGAGGTTCTGGATCTGGTAGGCATGGTCTATAAGGTTGCATAGCACCGTATCAGGAGTCCCTATGGGACACGGGAGCGATGAGGGCATATGTTGTGGTCATTGTGGGGGCCATAACATGACAACCGCTTCTCGGTGACTACGGGCTTTAGTTAAATGCAATCTGCGGGTTGCATGAATACGAGAGGGCGGTAATCTAGCCCCTAGATCATCCCGATGCCTTGCTTTATATGGCATGTCATTTATCCTACAACGGCGGGTTGTAAGATGAACCAGAACTCATGCTTTTGGCCAACCCTACCTTTTGCTGATGCTTGCATTAATAAAGTTGTGGCCTTTCTTCCACATGCAGCTTTGCGTTTTATTGTGGCGACGCCCTCACAGGCAACAACAAAGAGGGGAAAAGGGAATGTTTTAATTAAGTGACATGGCATAGGTAGATCATATTCATTAAAGCTCAGTAGTCTGCACCCATCCTATAAAGTTTGCAAAACAACAACAGCAGAAGCAGCAACACATAAAACTGGCTATACAACCCTAGTTGAAAATGACAGCAAGGAACTGACTGATTCTTTGCACTGATTGGCAGTGGGCATCGATCATTATTTTTCTGGAAATGCACAATGGGAGCACATCGCTTTTGCAGCACATTTTGGCAGGTCTGAATGGGAATTATTTTGGATAGGTTTACCAATAAATGTCATGCCAAAAAAATCTTAACACAATAAGAATTCATCAGTGCTGCCAATCACTTGCTTGGTGCCAATCCCCATTTGCAACCTTCCTTGGATGGAGGTGTGAGCTGCACTAATGTCTCAAATATATCAAATACTCTAACAAGCCTTAGGGGTGAAGAAGGAACATGCCAGATAGGACTGTTAAAACAGGAGATTGGTAGGGTTGTGTATATGGAGGAAACTGAATAGCATTAAGGACTGGGAAAACAGAATAGTCCTTTTTTGTGTAACGTAGAACTGGATATTTCCATTGCCAAAAGCCAAGACTATCTAATTGGTGAATCACCATAGTGATACAATATTGCCAGCCATGTATAATCCATGGCCCACTGGGGGAGTAGTGTGCCAACTCCCTCTGACCTGATTCAGGATGGATCTAATGGTGTAATTAGCTGCATATTTGTTCGATCTGCAAAATCATCATTTTAATTCATACCCAAAGCAACTTTAGGCCCTATTGTGCTCTTGATAAAATTACCAGGAGCAGAATGGGGCTTAGAGAATGCCTCACCAGCTGCTCTCCCTGTGATTTCCTAAGCCATTTCCCAGGAAGTGGCAGTACAGAGAGTTCTTGGAAATGACACCATTACTTTGGCCATATTGGACTGAGCAGGTGCTACATGTCCAGGACTTGGAGGAATCCTGAGAAATCTACCTACCATATTTCCTGCCATTTAGCAGGGATACAGGAACCAAATGCCATGACTTACCAGACATATTTTACCAGGATTTAGGGGCTACAGGAAGTTCTACTGCAGTTGCCCAAAAAACGGGCAGAGGGAGGACATTTTAGGACAGGTTAATAGAAAGAGATGAAGGTAATGAAGCTCATGGTGGAGCTGAGGTCATTGCAAGTTTCCCAACATTTCAGAGATGAAACCTGGGACATATGGGGCTGAGCAACATCAGAGCATGATCAAGGTGTCAAAGGTTATTTATTAAGAATCAACAAACTAGAACAGGTTGCAGCCATTTGCTTTTGCCCAGTACTGCTGGAAAGGGCACAATTCTACCCTCTCCTTTTCTCTTCTCTCCTCTTCCACCTGCTGAGTTAATGAAGTGAAAACTACTTTTGCTCCTTGAATTCAATTTACAACAATTGAAGTAAGTGGAGGACAAAGGGGGAAGCAGGATAAGGAGAGGAAAATTGGGACATTTGAAATACAGCTGCAAAGAGAGGCAATAGAGGATAAATGAGGACTATCCTTGCCAAACTGGGACACTTGGAGGGTATGGAAATTTGAGTTCCTTGATGAGGAGGCTCTGTTCAGAATCACCTCAGTATTGGTGAACCCAGTTGCTGTTGACACCTTTTAATTCGTAACACTGAGACATTTGCATTGCACTAAGGGGCTGTTCAGACAACCCTGATGAGGCAGCATGGAGCCGCCCCTGTTTCAGCCAGATCAGGACTGACTGTGCCAACTACACACAATATGGCCTTTCCAGGGTGCAAAAAGGAACCACAAAAAGCGGCTCTTTTTCGAGCCCTGGAAAGGGATAGCTATGTTGCCATGGCTTGGTAGCTCTCCTTTGGTGCTGCATTGTATAGACACAGTGCTAGAGGAGCATGATGATGCGGTGTGCCAAGTGGAGCAATGTGTGGTGTCATGGTGCCCTGGGGGCAGAGTCAGGGCATGCATCATGTGGTCATGATGCCCAAACTCCCCCCACAGGCTGGTCTTAATGGCTGGTCTGAACAGGGACAAAGAAACAAGATAAAGGTAAAGGTCCATCTAGGGTCATAGAATCATGGAATAATAGAGCTGGGAAAGACCACAAGGGTCAGTCTGTTCTGAGATATGTAGCAGTGGTTGCTAGAATGTGGACTCTGGGAGTAAAAAAGGTCTAGCCCATACTGCTCCTCAGATTGTCGTAGGTGAGACATCAAGATCTGGTTACCTGCCACAATAGTCTAATCTGCACTGAAGAAATAATGCAGTTTGATATCACTTTAACTGCAATGGCTCCACACTATGGAATTCTGGGATTTGTAGTTTTGTGAGATATTTAGCCTTCTCTGTCAGAGACCTCTAGTGCCACAACAAACTATAGATCCCAGGATCCTTTAAGATGCAGCTACAACAGTTAAAACAGTTTTAAACTGCATTATTTCTACAGTGTAGATTAGACCAGGAGATTATTTTCACTTGGCCAGCAACTAGTTGCTTAAAGGAGCCTTCCAAGAGGACCTGCTCCTAAAATTTTGTGACTCAGGGATAATAATAATGATAAATAATAAAATTTATTTGTATCCTGCCCCTCTGAGAACAATCGGGGCAGCTAACAAAGTTAAAAATACAAAACATATAAAATCCCTGGTACCCTCCCCTCCTTAAAAAAGTATTAAATCCAATGCAATATTTAAAAAACAAAACAAAACAAACAACAACAACAGCAAACAAACAAACATACAAGTTAAAAACTGACCAGAAGGTCAACAACATCACACCAGCAAACAATCAGTGGGAGCAGCAGTATCTTTCCCAGACGTTTTTCTGGGGCCGGGTTCTCTATTCTGGGAAGGCCTGCCAGAAGAGAATATGTTGTGAGCTGATTTGGGTTGCCCCAAATCATCTCACAACATATTACCACCCATATCCAAATATTCCATAGTTTCTACTAGGCTCATATGGCTGGTCAAGGAGTAAAAATTCTTATCTAGACCCACACAGTGACTATGGATGGAATAGGGATTCTGTTTCCTTCTAGGTTAAGCTTTAGATTTGCAATGCTCTGAAAGCCACTGTGAGTTCTTCTGTTCACTTCAGTTGAATTATGTCTCTGTGGAGTGACACCAAACAGTTTGTCTTTGGACAAATCATCTATTGATTACATTGACTACACTTTCAGGGAGAATCTCACATTCCTTTTAATTCAAGTTCCTAAAATGATACTAAAATCAATATGAAAAGTTATCCAGATATTGGAATCTTGGCAACAGCACATCAGTGGTTACACCATCAACATTCTCTGTCTCCTTGAGTATAAAGAGCCATGACTTGTTGCCTCTTGTAGTGCAATTACTAAAGTCTACCTGTTAAATGTCTCCAATGAATAGTTTTTCCTACCAAACAGTATCCCATTCCAAAAGTTTCACAACACTCCGCACACAACAAATGTGCAGCTGGTCCTCTGCATAGAAGCAGAACAAAGATGGCAATCATTTTTCATAGTTGCTAATGGGGGAAAAAGTTTATTCAGCCATCTTGGTCCTCTTTCTTTTAGACAGCACACATGGCACATTGGTATGTATCGCTGTGACTCATAAGGTTTTTTGTCAGGTACCAATAGAAAATGTAATAGGATCTGGGGGAAGGAGAGAGGAGTTGAGAAAAAAATGCAGTTCTGCACACCTCAGATAAACAGAGGCTTCCTCCATTCACTCCCTTCCCCATTGTCCTGACTGACAAGTATCACATCAGCTCATAGAAAGTGGGGAGATAAGGTAGCTGCAGATGGGGAAAGAGGGAGATGGAGAACAAACAGCCAACTGCTTTTGAATTGGACTGTTCTCCAGTCTGAGGCCAATGACTTTGTGATAGTTTACAAATGGTCCACCCATGCTGCCTACAATTCATAATATCTAAGGGAATCCATTTCCTCCCAAAAAGGATCAAAAGACCATTGTGTCCAGCTCAGCAGACAGACTGGCTTAGCTGAACTGGCCTGTATTACCCACTGAACCAAGAGCATTTCAATGCAGAATGGAAAACAACCACAACAACAATCCTGCATAGTTAGCAAATCAAGAGTAACTCTTGCTTTTTCAATTATTTTTAATGGATTTCAATATTTTGCCAAAAAGGTTTGACCCAAAGTTGGGGGGGGGGGAAGTAGTAATAGCAGGGTTTTAAGACTAAGAATATTAATTTGTTTTAGGAGTGTTGTATAAGAAAATATCAGTTCAAAAAGAGTAGAGAACAGAAGAAAAAAACTTGATTGATTATAGAACATAAAAATAAACATGTAAGAGACAGACTGTTAATGAAAAAGTAAAAACAAGAACTGTAAAACTGAACATTGATGTGTGCTTTATATGTTACATTTGCTACATTATTATTTGAGAGTATGTTATATGGGTTAAGTTATATTTTTATGATTAGGTGGGTGGGAGAGATAAGAGATAAAGGAGGAGTGGGAGGTTTTAGAAAGCAAGTGGGTGGCTGAAAGGTATTTTTGTGGCCTTGGATATGGATAGAAAATTGGAGAGGACTGTTTCTGTTGACAGGATCAGAAGTAAGGGGGGATCATACTAATAGGATTCATAATTGAACCACTGGCTGAACTGGCTGGGAGTTTTTGTCCAAAAGAAGAAGAAAAAAATCCCTAACTTTTCTAAGTTAGGAGGAATAGCTAATACTCCAGAGTAGAGGATCAAGATTCAAAATGACCTGAATAGATTAGGAAGCTGGGCCAAAGTTAACAGAATTAATTTCAACACGGACAAATGTAAGGTACTGCACTTAGGGCGGAAAGTAAAATGCACAGGTATAGGATGGGGGACACCTGGCTGAATGAAACTACATGTGAAAGGGATCTTGGAGTCCAAGAAGACCACAAGTTGAACATGAGTGAACAGTGCGATGCGGCAGCTAAAAAGGCCAATACAATTTTAGGCTGCATCAATAAAAGTATAGTGTCTAGATCAAGAGAAGTAATAGTGCCACTGTATTCTCCTTTGGTCAGGCCCCACCTGGAATATTGTGTCCAGTTCTGGGCACCACAATTTAAAAAGGACATTTAGAAAATGGAGCATGTCCAAAGGAGGGTGACTAAAATGGTGAAAGGTCTGGAAACCATGTCCGATGAGGAACGACTCAGGGAGCTGGGGATGTTTAGCCTGGAGAAAAGAAGGTTAGGAGGTGATATGATAGCCCTGTTTAAATATTTGAAAGGATGTCATATTGAGGAGGGAGCAAGCTTGTTTTCTGCTGCTCCAGAGACTAGGACCCGGAGTAATGGATGCAAGCTACAAGAAAAGAGATTCCACCTCAACATTAGGAGGAACTTCCTGACAGTAAGGGCTGTTCCACAGTGGAACAAACTCCCTCGGAGAGCAGTGGAGTCTCCTTCCTTAGAGGTCTTTAAACAGAGGCTAGGTGGCCATCTGTTGGGGATGCTTTGATTGAGAGTTCCTGCATGGCAGAATGGGGTTGGACAAGATGGCCCTTGCAGTCTCTTCCAACTCTATGATTTTATGATTCTTTGATTCTAACACTGATTTAAATCGATTTATTTTTGGGAATGTGGGCAAATAGATGAGGCTCTCTGAGCTCTGTGCTGATTCCGACTAATGCAGATGTCTTCCTTATGACTTTGTGGTTGTGTGACTATAAGTCTGACTCATGGAAACCCTAAAGTGAACCTATCAGGGTTTCTTTCTTTTTTGTGTATGTATGTTAGTGTTGTGTGCCTTCAAGCCATTTCTGATTTATAGCAACCCTAGGGCAAACCTATAATGGAGTTTTCTTGGCAAGATTTGTTCAGAGGAGGTTTGCTATTGCCTTCCCCTGAGGCTGAGAGCATGCAACATTCCCAAGGTCACCCAGTACGTTTCATGGTCCAGCAGGGAATTGAATCACGGTCTCCAAGGTCATAGTCCATCACTCAAACCACTTTGCCATGCTGGCTCTTGGGATACAGATAACTATTATTATTATTATTATTATTATTATTATTATTATTATTATTATTATTATTATTATTGCTACTACTACTATTATTGTTCATAATTTGGTGGATGGTGTTTGCCTCTTCTTCAATCCAGCCTGAGTTCAATACAAGCTTGCATTCTTTCATAGACAAAAAAAGAAAGGGAAAAATATATATTAGCAGTTTGAAAGTTGAACTCCTAATTGTGTGGACTCACACATACACACACATACACACATACACACCCACACACACAGAAAGAGAAAGACTACCCAAATTGTATATGATCTCTCTCCATTTTATAGTGATCCCCTCAGGAGAAGATTAGAAAGATTCTTTGCCATTCCCCTGCAATGGAAGGTAATAAACAGCTTCTTTGCCACCCCTTCTTCTCTCAGCTCCAAACCTAATGTGTCATTCAGCAATACCCATTTGTCCAGTAAGAATATAATGGAATTATTCATTACTGCACTTGATGCCCCAAAGACTGAAAAATAGTTGTTACACACCAGAAAATGATTGCGCACTAAAAGATTAATAGGCACGAGGATTCACCAGCTGTCCACTCCGTTTGGAAGACGGGAGGAGGGAATATATGTAAATCACTGTGGTTTCTGGCATTGAATGTTGCACAATTTGTGCCTGGCGTCAGGGTCACAACAATAAAAACACCACGGGCACATTTATGCCTCTGCACTCCTCATCTTAAGGCCAGGGCTATGATTAACAACATGACTAGCCCCTCAACTGGGAGCAAGGGCTTTGGGAAGTGGGAGAGTGTAGTTTGCATGAGGCCTCGCCACTTTCGGTTCTTCATGCTAATGATCCTTTGGTCCACCTGTGAGTGAAAGTTTAAATAAAAAGCCGTTAAACCAACTGATTGTTTCACACACACTCTGTTCGGAAATAGAGGACTCTCTCCAAACCCTCCCCTGACACCTCCCACTTTCCCTTCAAAATAGTTCCTTGTAAATCTGTTGCTCACATCCCTCATATTACAGCACAATACAGCTTTATTCACTCAAGCATTTTTCTACCAGCTGTATCAGCGCAGGTTGCATTTCAGAGTCAAGCATCAGACATTGTGGATAATAATAATGAAATAGACGGGCATGAAAACTAAAGACATATAAGTTGTTGTTGATTTGTTAAAAGAGGAATCTAGAGGAATTTTGAAAATGAGGTGAAGAATCATATAATCATAGAAGAGTTGG